>NC_041391.1:199594238-199719311 GCF_002162155.2 Triticum dicoccoides | reverse complement strand
GCGAAGAGCGGATCGAGGCGAAGCACATGAGCAGTTTACCCAGCTTCGGAGCTCTCCGGAGAGATAATACTCCTACTACTGCATGTCTGAGTGTATTGAGTTCTTGCTCGGGAGCGCTGAGTGCTACAGTAAACACTAGCTGCTAACGAGACCGAGCGTGAGTGTTTTCTGTCTTCGAACCCCTCTGTACGTTGCGCATGGGCCTCTTTTTATATGCTCAAGGGGTCACCGATAGGTGGCAATGTAGACAAGCGTAAAAATGGAAAGGTGTTGCAGTTGGTACAACTACCTGTACAGTGTACCATACCTAACCCTGATGGCAGGGGATAAAGGCATTAAATGCCCGTCTGCGTCGCCCAAATAGTGCAAAAAGGGACCGTCAGGGACGCCACCGCTTGCCACGATGACAATCTTGTCAGTGCCGCTAGCCACCGTGCACCGCTGGCTGCACAGCCTCTTGCCACGCGCGCCGGGAAAGGTCCCAGGGCGACACGTTGGTGGATGTGCTGGAGCGCGGGTACAGAGTGGTAGCTTGCCGCGGCAAGCGCCTTGCCGCGGTCGTTGTCTTGTCGCGTCCGGAAGCTTGTCGCTCACCGGGCCTCGCCGGGACGCGTGGCGCATCGCGGCAAGTTCCTTGAGATGCCTCGGTTGGCCTTCCCGGCAAGCTCCTCTTGCTGGGGCCTTGTCTCCTTGGCTTGAATACTTTGTTCTTGAATGGCTCCAAAGGAACCACGGAGGACCTTGGCAGTCACCTGGCAAGCCTTGCCGCGGGGTGCTGCGACTGCCCGTGCACAAGTTCTGGATACTAGGGTACACCTACTCTAGTACACCGACAGGAGCCCCCGGGCCTGGGCCACACACGGTGCCGAGCGCTGTTGGGCCAGGCCCAAAACAGGGCACGGGCACGCGCGGCCTGGGTTACGCCGTATCTTACTCCGTATCCACCACGCCCTCCCCGAACGGCACGTGTCGAATGCGGTGTCGTGGGAGAAATCGTGGGTGGTTTCTTTATTCGGAAAGACGGAACGTCCGCCCCCTCGCTCTTTATAAGCAGGGGAAACAGGGGCAGTTCGCCCATCTCGCCGGTTGCTATTCCAATCTCAGAAATCTCTGCCGCCCCTCCCTTTCTTCCCAAAGCTGAAAGAGAGCAGCGCTCCGCCCCCCATCGCCACCAGCACCACCAATGCCGTCGATCTCCCCCACCACCGCCGCCATGGCTCCGAAAGCCGACAAGGGGAAGGTCGTGAAGTCGACCGAGGCGCAGCGGCTCGCGGCGCTGCGAAAGGAGCGGGCAACCTTCCCCCCCAAGCTCGCCGCGAAGGAGCTGAGGGAGTATTACTACCTCTTCTGGTCGATGAAGACGCGAGCGCATCCGCGCACGAAGGTACTCTCAGCCGCCGCTTCGGAACGGGCTCCGAATGGATATCCCTTCTTCGCATTGTTCTTCTACTGCGGGCTCTGCCCGCCTTTCTCTGAGTTTTTCTGCGACATCATGAACACCTACGGGTTCCGCCTCCTTGACTTCACCCCCAATGCCGTTCTGACCATGGCAGTTTTCGCACATCTTTGCGAAAACTTTGTCGGAGTCTATCCAAATGTAGCTCTTTTTCGCCACTTCTTTATGCCCCGAGTTGAGAGGGGGGAGCCTTTATCCGGCGGGATCGCCTGGATCTCGAGAGCTGGCAAGAAGGAAGCTTATCTGGAGGGAGAGTTCCGCGGCAAGTGGGAGGAATGGAGAGCAGACTGGTGCTGGATTGTCGAGGAGAACCCCCAGCCATTTACCGCCCAACACCAAGCCCCAGTAGCGCGCGGCAAAGATTGGAGCAACGTGGCCCCGGAAGACGATAGGCTGAAGATTGCCGTCACTCGGATCCAACGCCTCAGGTTTGCTGGGCTCACTGTAGGCGCCGTTGGCGCAGATTTTCTTTGCCGCCGCATCGCCCCCCTGCAGGAGAGGAGACCTGCCTGGGAGTTCCAGAATGCGGCGGACATCATGAGGCTGCGCTCGGGCCCAACTTCAACTTCACTGTCCTGGAACTGGAAGCGATGCTCCAGGAACTGTTCAAGCACGACCCTCAACATCCCGAAGTGTTCAGGTTGCCGACGGGTGTCGTTCCGCTGTGCAACAACTCCTCGCTCGACCGCATCCGTGCACTGATGCCGCTGTGTGATTCGCATGGAATTGTCCCAACTTGGCAAGAGCCTGCAGACGACGTCGTGCAGGAGTTCTTTGACGGCTTGGTAGACGTGCCGGTCCACTCCGATGAACAGAAAAGCCTTACTCGCGACACCACCGATGCGGAGATGCAGCGCATCGCCACTAGGCTGGAAGAGGCAGCGGCAGCCGCTACCGCGAGCGAGTTTGGATTCACCGTGGAGGAGGCAGAGGCAGCAGAGGTGGCAAGCCTTGCCGAGCGAGAGGAGCTTGCCGGTGAGGGAGAGCTTGCCGGGCCTGAAGTCGAGTCGAGCGATCTTGCCGGGGGTGCCAGCGGCTCGTTGAAGACCAACTCCTCTTCCTCCTCATCTTCAGACAGCTCACCGCAAGCAGAGCCCCCAGCTCCACCAAGAAGGCATCTCCGCAAGGCCGGGGACGTAGCGAGGCGGCAGACGACTCAACAGCCGCCGCGCCGCGCGACGCGCTCCACCGTGGCAAGCACTGTTGCCGCTGGAGCACCTCATGCCGCTGCGGCAACTGGAGCGGGGTCCTCCCGGACCACCGCTTCTGCTCCTGCCGCTTCTCACGCCGCGGCGGCGGCCGGAGCTGGGTTGTCTCAGACCACCGCCACTGACCCCGCCAAGAGGCTAAGGGAAACTACTCCTCCGCCTCGTCGCACCGGGGGTGAGCCGGACTTCGACCTCTCCACGCTCAGCTCCGACGAGGAAGAAGAAGAGTAAGATTCTTTGCTGTACTTGTAGTTCTTCAATTCTTGCTGTTTTGTCTTGTATCTGATTTGCTTTACTCCGAACTCATTCCTTTGCAGGACTCTGGCCCAGAGAGTGGCGAAGAGAGCCAAGGTCCCGGTGATTGTCATCGAGGACGAACCCACCGCGACAGCAGGGGGTGTGTGCGAGACCACCTTGCCGGACCCGGCAACTATTCCCCAAAGCAGCCCCCAGCGCAGCCCCCAGCGTAAGTATATTGTTTACTTCCCGCTGTTAGGCACGCATGGGTGCTCTTTCTTTGATGACATCTGACTATTGGTTTGTGTAGGAGCAGAGGAGCCTCACCAGGAGCGCCCGGAAGCCGCCCCCGACATGCCATCTGCTTCGACTACACCGCCAAGGGAGGGTTCCCCGGCAAGGGAGCATTCTCCGGCAAGGGAGAATTTTCCGGTAAGGGAGAAGTCTCCGACAAGGGACAGCACCAGCGACCCTCTGGTGGCGGAGACCATGACTGTAGAACCCAGTACAGGTAATCCTCTTGCTTGAAAACTTCCCTTGGGTTCTTCTTCTTCTGATTTTCTTTTTGGATATTTCCTTGACTTTTCTCCTTTTTCCGGCCGTCAGATCCCTCTGCCACGAAGCCGATGGAGACCGAGGTCGCCGGGGAAGAGAACGCGCGCGGCAATACCTACGACGCCGCCGCCACCGAAGAAGCAGTTGGCGCTGATGATCCCGCCGGCGAAGAGGCCGCCAAAGCTGCCGCTGCAAAAGCTGGCGAGGGGTCTGGCGATCGTACTGACGGCCCCGAGGCCGCAGGAGCGCCAGGCGCTACACTAACCGCCGATCCCTCCGCCGTTGCCGCAGCGTCAGGCTCCGAAGAGCCCTAGCCCGGCGCCTATTTGAAGGCCGGCGATGGCGTCTTCATCAAGCTCCCCTGGGCGTCAAGATCCAGGGCGCCGGTCGAAGGAGAAATCTTGGATGGATAGGTGCTCGCCTCCGCTAGGCTGACGCTGGTTGATGCGCCGAGCAGCAGCAGTGGCGAGTCTGAGGAGGAGCGGCTGCTGCGGAAGCTGGTGTCGCTCTACCGCGCTCGGCAGGCCATGCTGGAATACCGAGAAGCGCTTGCCGCGAAGGCGGGAGTGGACATCGAGAAGCGCACGGAGGAGCTCCGGGGTCTTAACCAGGAAGCTCTCCGGTCCCTGGAAGAGGAGCGGGAACAACTCGCCGAGGAGCGGAAAGCCTTCTTCCTCGAGAAGGCTGAAGTTGAAGAGCAACAGCGGCTTGCCGCCGAGAATCTGTCTGCACGGGAGGGCGAGTTGGCGCAGCGGAAGGTCAACCTTGACAGCCGCAAGGAGGATCTTGCTACGCGCGAGCAAACATTCGGCGAGGCTCTCAAGGAAGCAGAGGATGCTGCCGCAGCTGCCGAGGCGGCCAAGAAGGAGCTGGAGACAAAGGTGGCGCAGCTGGAGGCCGATCTCAAGGTGAGCGGTGAAGAGCTTGCCGCGCTCAAGCGTGAGCACGAGAAGGACGCCTACACCTTTGGCGAGCTGCAAGGTCGTCTCGCCGAGAAGAGCAAGGAGCTTAGCGCCGCCAAGGACTCCAACGCAGATCTTGAGTTGAAGCTGACTACTTTGACCAAGACGCTGGACGGCGCCAGGGAGCAGGAGGTGGCCTTGAAGGAGAAGATCAAGGCCGACGAGGCGCTGCTGGCGAGGGCTCCTGCCGCCCAGGACACTTTTAGAGAGAATGTGGAGCACTGGACGGAGGGTCTCATGGATGTTGCCGCAGCCATTGACAGGGAGCTAGCGCGGCTGGGGATGGAGGATCTCGGGTATCCCTCCGATGAGAACCTCCAACCCAGCGCCAAGCTCACCTTGTTCTTCAAAGGCGTGGCGACGGCCCTCCAGCGACTCCGGGAGAAGATCCCAAAGCAGCTGGCCGACGAGTCGCGCTAGATCTGCGCGGGAGCTCTTCAAAAGGTGTTGGTGAAGGTGGCCTTCCGCAACCCGGGCCTTAACCTCACCAACGTCCTCAAGACCCTGCCGCCGGATGCTGATCTGGAAGCGCTCAAGACCCTTGTCGCACCCATTGTGGACAAGGTGAGCGGGATCAATAGGGTTGAGGGCGATCGCGTAGATTAGGCCGCCCGTTTTCTCCTTTTCTTGTCGCTGCTGGTCATGTTATGAAAACAATCTGTTAGAGCTGCAACAAGCTATCTTATAATATAACTCTATTTTGGGTATCGATTGCTATGTTATTTCCTTTACTTGATTCCTTCCTTTGTATGTTTTTGCCCTACGCTTTTAGGGAACTTGTCGGCGCAGGCACCTTAGCCGCGAGCGCTGAGTGCGGGACGTCAGCAGCCTGCTGGCGGTGCCACCACCGACAAGAAACCTTGTCGCAACTAGTCGCAGCTCACTTAAGTTGTTGAGCGGACTCGAAACAAAGTAAGGGCACAACTAGCTACGAGTTGGTTCCTCCGCGCACAGGTTTTCCATACAAAGCACGGTTGTTCGAGGAAGATAACTTAAAAATTTTAAAACTGATTGCTCAAACTTTGGCAACTTAGCTTTTCTGTCGTTTGCTTCCCGGTAAGGCGAAACTTTCTTGAACGATGCCTGGTCCACACCATTATCTTCTCCTTTCCCCCTGGCAAACTTGTGGGCGAGGGAACCTTTCTTTTCTTTGAGAAAAAGAAAGAAGAGAAAATAAAGATATGGAGCCTTACGGCTCGTTATTGCTTACCGGGGGTAGGCGCTGCACAAAGTGTCAGATAACACGTGCAAAAAATAGAAAGCATGAAATTGACAAGATGTGCGGAGCACATGAGCTTTACTTATGCACGGGGTCTGCGCCCGGCTTTGTACAAAGGATTACATGCAACATCAGCAAGACTTGTACAAAAGGTGGTTGCCGGAATAGGTTCCGGCAACCGCGCCTTACGGGTAAAACTTACGAAGATGCTCAATGTTCCAGGAGTTGCTCACCGGAATGCCATCTTCGGTCTCAAGGCGGACAACGCCAGGCCTAGTGACTCGTTTCACCCGGTAAGGGCCTTCCCACTTTGGCGTCAACTTGTTGGAATTCTTGGCGGACTGAACGCACCGAAGAACAAGGTCGCCTTCCTTGAGACTTCTGGCATTAACTTTGCGGCTATGGTAGCGGCGCAAAGCTTGTTGGTAGCGAGCAGCTCGTACAGCGGCCTGAAGACGGTCCTCCTCAAGGAGCAGCGCGTCATCTTGTCGCAGCTGCTCTTGCTCAAGCTCATCATAAGCGAGCACTCGAGGTGACCCGTATACGAGTTCCGTGGGGAGAACTGCCTCTGCTCCATAGACTAGAGCAAAAGGTGTCTGGCCAGTGGCTCGATTTGGCGTCGTCTTGATCGACCAAAGAACCACCGGCAGCTCCTCAATCTAGTACTTTCCGCACTTGCGCAGCCTGTCGAAAGTCCTGGTCTTGAGCCCGCGCAGCACTTCAGCATTTGCCCTCTCCGCTTGACCGTTGCTTCATGGATGAGCAACAGAAGCGAAGCAGACCTTGGCGCCAAGATCTTGGACGTACTGCATGAAGGTGCGGCTCGTGAATTGCGTGCCGTTATCGGTGATGATCCTGTTAGGGATCCCGAAGCGGCAAACAATCGACCTGAAGAACTTGACTGCTGACTGTGTTGTCACCTTCCTCACTGCTTCCACTTCCGGCCACTTTGTGAACTTGTCGATTGCAACGTACAAGTACTCAAAGCCCCCGACAGCTCGGGGAAAGGGGCCGAGGATGTCGAGCCCCCAGACCAAAAATGGACAGGATAAAGGGATCGTCTGGAGAGCTTGAGCTGGCTGGTGTATCTGCTTGGAATGGAACTGGCACGCTTCACACTTGGTTACTTGTGCAGTTGCATCCTGCAGGGCTGTCGGCCAAAAGAAACCTTGCCGGAACGCTTTGCCGGCAAGTGCTCTTGCGCCAATGTGGTGACCACATATGCCTCCATGTATCTCTGCCAACAGCTTTTGTCCGCCTTCCCGATGAATACACTTCAATTTCACACCGTTGAGTCTTCTTCTGTACAGTGTGTTGTCGACAAACTGGTACATACTTGACTGCCGGGCTACTCTTTCCGCTTCTTCTTGCTCTTCGGGAATTTCTCCTGTCTGAAGGAAACGGACAATCTGCTGTGCCCATGCTGGAGCTTGTGGCTCGACAACAAAGACTAAAGGAACATCTGCTGCTGCGGGAACATCCGCTTCTACGGCGAGAACCTGCGGCTCAGCCGGAGCTTGACGTTCCCCAACAAGCTTGCCGGAGCAAAACTTGCCGGGAGCGTCTGCTTCAACGGAACAAACCCTAGGGCTTGCCGGAGCAGACTGCTCCTCAGCACCTTTGGTGTTGATTTTGGGGACCTTCTTGGCGGCGGCTTCGGGGAGCTCTGCCGGAAAATAGTCACCAGAAATCAACTTCCTCTTCTTGCTCTGTCCAGTTGATGGTGTTACAGACGGTTGAGTCAGTTTGAGCACAAAGATCCCTGGTTCCACAGGTAACTTAAGTGCGGCGCACTTCGACAGGCTATCGGCAATGTCGTTCTAAGCTCTTGGTACATGTTCCATTTGTAGGCCATCAAAGTGCTCTTCTAACTTTCTCACTTCATCAACGTAAGCTTCCATCAACGGACTCTGATAATTCTTGTTCACTTGGCGGATGACAAGCTGCGAGTCACCCCTGACAATGAGCTTCTTGATCCCAAGGTCTGCTGCGATCCTGAGACCGGCAAGCAAACCTTCATACTCTGCGGTATTGTTTGTTGCTTGCTCCTTGGGAAAGTGCATCTGGACTACGTACTTGAGGTGCTCTCCGGTGGGCGCAACAAGTAGCACGCCCGCACCGGCGCCTTGCAGCGAGAAGGCACCATCAAAGTACATCATCCACTCTTTGCTTGCTTCCTTGACGGGGATGCTCATTTCTGGAATTTCTTCATCTGGTGTTGGCGTCCATTCTGCTATGAATTCTGCCAATGCTCTGCTTTGGATAGTTGAAGTGCTCTCAAACTTGAGGCCAAAGCTTGACAGTTCCAGTGCCCACTCGACAATCCTGCCTGTTGCTTCTGGATTCTGCAGTATCCTCTTCAGCGGAAAACGAGTGACAACTGTGATCTCATGTGCTTGGAAGTAATGGCACAGCTTTCTCGAGGCCATGAGAAGGCCGAAAAGCAATTTTTGCACACCAGAATACCTTGACCTAGCCCCCTGCAGAAGGGAATTGACAAAGTAAACTGGGCACTGCACCATTCTCTTCTGCACTTCTTCACACGCCTGTGCAGATCCATCTTTGTCGGGACCAGAGCTTGTCGGTGAAGTCCCCTGCTTGTCGCTAGATGCATCTGCCGTGGTTGCTGGCTCATCATCCGCCTCCCTTTTCGCTACTAACGCAGCACTAACAACTTGATTGGTTGCCGCTATATACAGCAGCAACTTCTCTTGTGGCTTAGGTGCGACAAGTGTTTGAGTGGAGGACATGTATCTCTTTAAGTCCTGCAGCGCAGCCTCCGCTTCCGGAGTCCATTTCATTGGACCTGCCTTTTTCAATATTTTGAAAAACGGCAGGGTGCGCTCAGCAGACCTAGAGATAAACCTGCTGAGAGCAGCCACGCAACCGGCAAGCCTTCGTACATCCTTGATGCGCTTTGGTGCTTCAATCTGCTCAATGGCCTTGATCTTGTCGGGATTGGCTTCAATTCCCCGCTGAGACACGAAGAACCCGAGAAGCTTGCCGGACGGGACTCCAAACACACACTTCTCGGGGTTAAGCTTGAGGTTGATCATGCGCAGATTTGCAAAGGTTTTGTCTAAATCTTGAATCAGAGTTGCCTTGTCCTTGCTCTTGACCACTATGTCATGCATGTAGGCTTCCACTTTTCTGTGTATTTGTGGCTCAAAAGCGTCGTGGACTACCCTTGCAAATGTTGAACCAGCATTCTTTAAACCGAAAGGCATCGGTATGAAACAGTATGTGCCACATGGAGTGATGAATGCGGTCTTCTCCTCATCCTCTTCTGCCATGAAGATCTGATGGTAGCCTGAGTATGCGTCAAGAAATGAAAGCAAGTCACATCCGACCGTGGAGTCAACAATCTGGTCAATGCGCGGCAAGGGAAATGGGTCTTTGGGACAAGCTTTATTGACATCGGTAAAGTCGATACAAAGCCTCCATTTCCCGTTTGCCTTGCGCACGACTACAGGATTGGCCAACCACGTAGGATGGAGCACTCCTCTGACAAGGCCTGCTGCTTCCAATTTCTTGATTTCTTCTGCGATGAATTCTTGGTGCTCCACTGCTTGTTTCCTGACTTTCTGCTTGATGGGCCGCGCATGAGGACAGACGGCAAGATGGTGCTCGATTACTTTCCTGGGAACACCGGGGATGTCAGATGGTTGCCACGCAAACACGTCGACATTCGCCCGTAGGAAAGCAACGAGCGCGCTTTCCTATTTAGGGTCGAGAGTGGCACTGATGGTGAAGGTACCACCGGTGCCGTCCTCCTTGGCGGACACCTTCTTGGTCTCTGGCGGAGCTGCCATTGTCTTCTTACACTTGCCGGTGGAGCTCGATGGTGCATCCTCGACGGTAGCGCAGCACTCCGAAGAGGTGCGCTTGCCGGAGTGGGCATCCGAACTCTTGCCGGACTTGGTCTTCTTCTTCCCCCCGGGAGCTTCAACGGCAAGTGACTTGCGATCTGTTGCGGCTGTTGCTTCCCGGTAGATCTTGTCGACGCAGATAAGAGCATCCTTCTTGTCGCCAGGGACAGAGATGACACTTATCGGGCCTGGCATCTTCAACATGTTGTATGCATAGTGAGAGGCTGCCATGAATTTGGCGAGTGCTGGACGGCCGAGTATCCCATTGTAAGGCAATGGAAAGTCAGCAACGTCAAAAGTGACCCTCTCAGTCCTGAAGTTCAACTCGCTGCCAAATGTCACCGGTGACATGATCTTTCCCTTCGGCTTGCTCCTTCCCGGATTGATTCCTTGGAATGTGCCTGTCTCTTCGAGCTCGCTATCAGGGATCTGGAGTTTCTGGAGTACCGCGGAGGAGATCAGGTTCAAGCCGGCCCCGCTGTCAACTAGCATCTTAGTGACCTTGAGGTTGCGGATAGTTGGTGAAACCAACATCGGCAAGCACCCGACCGCAGTTATGCGATCAGGGTGGTCCTCAATATCAAAGATGATAGGCATGCTAGACCATTTCAGAAGCTTGCGTGACTCGACGGGTGGTTCTTCCGCATTGACTTCCCGCACCCACTGCTTGAGCTGGCAGTGTGAAGTATGCAGAGAAGCACCACCGTCAACGCACAGGACCTCTGTGGCTTTCTGGAACTCCTGCTCATCGGTCTCGTCATCATCCATATCTTCATCATCGTCGTCATCTTCATCCTTGTCGCGGCCGCGGGGAGGTCTGTCTCCTTGCCGCTGCTTGGCCTTGCCGCGGCGTCCTCCTCGGCCGGGGCGTTTCTTGCCGGATCCTCCAGCACCTTCTTGGGCCTTCTCCTTGTCGCGTCGCTCGTATTTAGCCTTTTGCTGCTCGACAAGCTGCTCGACCTTCTTGCAGCTCTAGAGGTCATGGCCCTTGGTGCGGTGGATCTTGCAGTACTGCTTGTTGGTGCCGTCCTGCTTGCCGGCGACCGCCACAGCCTGGTAGTTGGTGCCTGCGGCAATCTCCTCGCCGGAGCTACCAGCTTTGGCTTTCTTGGCGCCACCTCCGTTGCCAGACTGCTCAATGACTAGCAAATCTTTGCCTTTCTTCTTCCTGTTGTTCCGCCGCCGGTTTTTCTTTGCCGGGGCAGCATCCTCGCTGTCAGATCCTCCTGCTCCTGTATTCTCTCCGGGGAGTTTCCTCCCTTCCTCAGCACGTGCACACTTGTCGGCCAGGGCATATAGCTCACTGACGTCTTTGATCTTGCACATCGCCATCTCCTCCCGCATCCTGCGGTTTCGCATGTTCTGATGGAATGCGCTGATGACCGCGGCAGGGTGGACATCTGGGATGTTGTGCTGTACACGGCTGAATCTCTGAATTTACTTGCGCAGGGGCTCTCCTTCCTTCTGGCGAGCAGATGAAGGTCGCTCTCTTGGCCATGAGGTTTGTGGCCGCCTGTAAAGGCACCGACAAACTGATGGCATAGGTCTTCCGAGGAGGATATGGAGTTGTCCGGCAAGTGCATGAGCCAGGACCTAACATTGGGCTTGAGCACCAGCGGGAAGTAGTTGGCAAGGATCTTGTTGCCCCGGCCCCTGGCAGCTTGCACCGCGATGGTGTAGATGCTGAGGAACTCTGACGGATGCGACTTGCCTTCGTACTTCTCTGGTACATCTGGCTTGAAATTCTTCGTGCTGGGCCACTAGACTTGCCGCAGCTCACGAGTGAACGTAGGGCAACCTACCGCGTACGGCAAGTCGCCTGGTTCCCCTGGCGCATGCATGTCGACAGAGGGCGCAGCAGGCTGGTCCGATTGACGCCGCGCTTCTCTTCGGCGCTCGATGCGAGTACGAGCGTCTTCTTGCTGTCGTTCATGAAGAACTTGGCGCTGATCGCGACGAGCTCGTGGATCTGATGATGCGGTGGAGTCGCTGTCGAGGTAGATCCGGCGAATCGGCGATCTTGGCCTTCGGGGTGGAGAGTGCACGGTGGTTGCACCCCCACCGGTTTTGTCGCCATCGGCTCGTGCCTGGCAATCTTGCTGCGACTGCGATGTACTCGGCTGCCGTGGAGTGTCGCCGTTGGCGAAGCCTATGAGACTCTGAATGGTGGACCTCCATTCGTCGATCTTGTCTGCCGTTGGAGGGTAATCCAGGAGCAGTTGAGCTCACGCCAAAGCTTCTACTGGAGTGGTGGGTGGTAGTGGCGAACGGTGCGAGGAGCGGAATATGCTCGGACTTATAACTACGTTGGAAGGAGCAGTATCCCGTCCAGGCGACCGTGTCTCGCTCGTGCCAGCATGTTGGCATGCATGCTGGTCTTGAGCACCCCGAGATCCACCGGCTCGATCTTGGTCCAAAGAACGTATGGTACCGCGAGTACCATGACGCTGTCGGTCCCGCGCCTCCTGAGATGGCGCGGTGCATGTACGGACGCCGAGGTCTGCGCAGCCTTGTCCTTGGACCTGGCGGCACCGTGAGCTCCCTCGTTGACGCCCGCTCTTCCGCCGGCGTCTACTCCACCACCCGTTTGCTCCGGTGGTGGTGGGATCGACGCGGACGGAGTAGCCGCCTCCGAAGACTTCTTCTTCGGTGGCATGTCGATGAAAAAGATTAAGATCTAGCTCGTGTGAATGCCGGATCAGGTTCACACAACCTCGACGCCCCCTACCTGGCGCGCCAAAGATGTCGGGGACTGATCCACGAACACCTATGGGACCGGCGGACCGAGCCCCTTTTGGTTCGGCGGGGGTCGGAGATCGCGCGAAGAGCGGATCGAGGCGTAGCACACGAGCAGTTTAGCCATCTTCGGAGCTCTCCGGAGAGATAATACTCCTACTGCTGCATGTCTGAGTGTATTGAGTTCTTGCTCGGGAGCGCTGAGTGCTACAGTACACACTAGCTGCTAACGAGACCGAGCGTGAGTGTTTTCTGTCTTCGAACCCCCCTCTACGTTGCGCATGGGCCTCCTTTTATATGCTCAAGGGGTCACCGACAGGTGGCAACATAGACAAGGGTAAAAATGGAAAGGTGTTGCGGTTGGTACAACTGCCTGTACAGTGTACCATACCTAACCCTGACGGCAGGGGACAAAGGCATTAAATGCCCGTCTGCGTCGCCCAAATAGTGCAAAAAGGGACCGTCAGGGACGCCACCGCTTGCCACGATGGCAATCTTGTCAGCGCCGCTAGCCACCGTGCACCATTGGCTGCACAGCCTCTTGCCACGCGCGCCTGGAAAGGTCCCAGGGCGACACGTTGGTGGATGTGCTGGAGCGCGGGTACAGAGTGGTAGCTTGCCGCGGCAAGCGCCTTGCCCCGGTCGTTGTCTTGTCGCGTCCGGAAGCTTATCGCTCACCGGGCCTCGCCGGGACGCGTGGCGCGTCGCGGCAAGTTCCTTGAGATGCCTCGGTTGGCCTTCCCAGCAAGCTCCTCTTGCCGGGGCCTTGTCTCCTTGGCTTGAATACTTTGTTCTTGAATGGCTCCAAAGGAACCACGGAGGACCTTGGTGGTCACCCGGCAAGCCTTGCCGCGGGGTGCTGCGACTGCCCGTGCACAAGTTCGGGATACTAGGGTACCCCTACTCTAGTACACCGACAGGCACCCCGAACTTATAGCATTATATGCATCGGCTCCGAATCATGTCTTGGGTCAATAGTTGGGTTTGCCCGGCTCCCGTGTTTTGGTACCTTACGTTCCATTCTGTCGGCTAAGGTAGCACTGGGAGAACCACTGCGATTGCGCCCCGGTTGAGCTGGGCGAGCGCCTTAGTGGAGAAAGCTAAAACTGACCGTCATGATAAGGCGAGAGCTGGTCGCTATTCGAGAGGTCTTTTCGAGTCCCTAAAGGTGTATGCCGCTTCGAGCGAGGAACCGGCTGTGTCCGGCCCAGGCGTGGATAGCGCCCCGAACTCGGTCTTCCGAACACTAGGGGCTTCGCCGAAATTTAAAATTATAGAATTCTGTGGCTAAGTGAGAGTGTTCAAGCATTATAAGTCCAGTTGCCTTGTTCGTTGTGTTGAGCGCCTCCCTAGATGGACCCAAAAATGGGAACAAGAGAACTCAAGTTTATCCTGAACACCCCAGCACTCGTGGCATGGGGGCTGAAGCCGACGACTTGCTATCCCTCAGATTTGATAAACGGCCGCACAGAAGGTAATATTTTAAATTAATAAGCGTTGCTTAGCGCATATGAACAAAGTTTTCAGCGCACAGGATAACACATTGCGAGTCTACTCAAATATTACATCTTTGGGGCACTCGTCCGCAATCTTGCGGGCACCCTTCAGGACACTCTTATAATACATTTCGGGCGTACGATACTCCTTGCCCGCCGGCGGCGCGTCTGTCAGAAGCCTCTTAGCATCCAGCCTGCCCCAGTGCACCTTTACGCGGGCAAGGGCCCGACGGGCACCTTCAATGCAGGCAGAGCACTTGATGACTTCCACCCACGGGCATGCATCCACCAGCCGCCGCACGAGGCCGAAGTAGCTCCCAGGCATGGCCTCTTCAGGCCACAGCCGGACTATGAGGCCCTTCATGGCCTGCTCGGCTACCTTGTGGAGCTCGACCAGCTGCTTCAGCTGGTCGCTAAGGGGCACCGGATGTCCGGCCTCAGCATAATGAGACCAGAAGACCTTCTCCATTGAGCTCCCCTCCTCGGCCCGGTAGAATGCGGCGGCATCGGACACGCTGCAAGGCAGATCTGTAAACGCTCCCGGAGAGCTCCGAATCCGGGTAAGTAACAGGTAATTCACACTCACATGCTTGCTTTGCATGAAAAATGCCTTACCCGCCGCTATTTTCTTCACCGCCTCAATCTTCTGGAGGGCCTTATGGGCCTCGGCCTTAGCGGCTTTGGCACTCTCAAGAGCCGAGGCAAGCTCGGACTCTCGAGTCTTCGAGTCGCGCTCCAACCTCTCATGCTTCTCCATGAGAGCCTGGAGCTCTTGCCGCACCTCCGCCACCCGCGCCTCCTGCTTCTCTCGCTCCGCTCGTTCCGCGGCCGTATTACATTCAGGGTCGCCACCTCGTTCGTGGCCCCTGCAGTGCCCACGTTATCCTTGTTATTTCTATTGCAACCAAAATCCTTTTCTGTAAGGTACAAATTTAATACGGTGTTACTCACCTTCTTTGTCCTCGAGCTGCTTCTTGGCAAGGCCGAGCTTGTTCTCGGTCCGCTCGAGGTCCTGCTTCGAAGCACCGACCTCTGCAGTCAATGCGGCAGAGGTCAGCAGCGCAGCCTGTAATCCCATATTGACATAATTTTTAGAACTCCTGCGTATATCTTTTAAGATCCTCAGTCTGGCTTTTCTTTCCGAACACCGAACCGAGCATCAGGGGCTACTGTCTATGCGGTATTACATTACGTATTTTAAAACTTCTTACCTCAAAGCCTGTTAGAAGGCTGCTGCAGGCTTCGGTCAGCCCGCTCTTGGCGAGCTGAACCTTCTGAATCACCGCACTCATGATAGTGCGGTGTTCTTCCTCAATGGAAGCGCCGTTGAGCGCCTCCAACAAGTTGTCCGGCGCCTCCGGTTGGATGGAGGCCGTCGGTGCCACGGTCTTGCCCTTCTTACGAAGGGGCCGCCTGTCGGACTCCGGAACCACTGCGGGTTCCGGGGTGGAGTCCGGTGCGAAGTCCGGGAGGTTGCCCTGTGGCACCTCCGGAGCCTCACCCTCCTGGCGGGTCCCCTACTGGGACCCCACCTCGGTGTCCTCGGTGTCGCAAGGGGTGGAGGCGGTCGGAATGGAATCCATATCCGACGGAGCCAAGGACCCGCTCGAAGAAGCGGGAAAATCGTCCTCGGCCGGACTACAGGTTGACTGCGGCATTAGAAGGACACTGTGTGGCGAAAAAGTGAAATTATAAATCATTCAGGAATCCGGATACTTACGATCTTGCCGGGGGCTTGGCCCTGGAGGGCCACCCCTCGTCGCCTTCGTCGGCGTTGGCGGAGCTGTCCGGAGGAAGGGTCCTTCCCCTCTTGGACCCTTCGGCCTCCCCCGTTGGGTAAGCCTTCCTCTTCCTCTCTCCCCCTCCGGGGGAGAGTCCTCTCTCTCCTCCTCGTCTTCGGGGGAGGAGTCCGCCTCGGAGCCATCTGACGATGAGTCCGATACCACCTGGCGCCGGGAACTCCTTCGGGTTCCCGCGGCCGCCTTCTTGGCCTTCTTCTCCGGCACCACGTAAGGGGCCGGAACCAGCAGCCCCGTCAAACTGGTATCCGCTGGGTCTTCGGAAGGGGAGCCGGACAATCAACCTGTCCGGACGTCCTCTGCCAGTCCTGTTAAAGGCATTGGGAGTTTTAGATCCCACGTAGAGTCAAACTATGAAAAAAGTAAGTGTCCCATAAAGGATAGCAAAGCTTACCTCGCCGGCTGGGCGCTTTGTGCTGAATCCGGGATCTTCAGTTGCGGATGCGGGGGCTTCTCCGCCCTTGAACAGCACCTTCCAGGCAGCTTCGTACGTCGTGTCGAAGAGCCTGCTCAGGGTCTGGTGCTGTGCTGGATCAAACTCCCACAAATTGAAGGCCCGTTGTTGGCAGGGGAGAATCCGGCAGACGAGCATGACCTTGATCACGTTGACAAGCTTAAGTTTCTTGTTCACCAGGGTCTGGAGACAGGACTGGAGTCCTGTCAGCTCCTCTGAACTACCCCATAGCAAGCCCTTCTCTTTCCAGGAGGTGAGCTGCATGGGGATACCAGATCTGAACTCGGGGGCCGCTGCCCATTTAGGGTCACGCGGCTCGGTGATGTAGAACCACCCCGATTGCCACCCTTTGATGGACTCCACGAAGGCACCCTCGAGCCAGAGGATGTTGGGCATTTTGCCCGCCATGGCGCCTCCGCACTCTGCTTGGACGCCCTTCACAACCTTCGGCTTGACATTGAAGGTCTTTAGCCACAAGCCGAAGTGGGGCTGGATGCAGAGGAAGGCCTCGCACACGACGATAAACGCCGAGATGTTGAGGATGAAGTTTGGTTCCAGATTGTGGAAGTCCAGGCCGTAGTAGTACATGAGCCCCCGGACGAAGGGATGAAGTGGGAAGCCCAGTCCGCGGAGGAAGTGGGGAAGGAATACAACCCTCTCATGGGGCCTGGGGGTGGGGATGAGCTGCCCCTTGTCGGGCAGCCGGTGCGCGATGTCGCTGGACAAGTATCCGGCACCGCGTAGCCTCTCGATGTGTCCCTCCGTAACGGAGGAGGCCATCCATTTGCCTCCCACTCCGGACATGGCTGGAGAAGGTTGAGACGAGATGTGCGGACTTGGGCACTGGAGCTCGAGTGCGCGGAGATGGATAAGCAAAAGGAGGAAGAAGGCGTAGGTAAAAAGGGTCGATCCTTATCCCCTTATATATGGGCGGACGAAGACTATGCGTCCCCACCAGCCTGGTAAAACTCGCTTATCTCCCAAGCGCCACAATCAATGGCGTGGTTGGGTTACCCACGTCCGTATTGATGGGAATCCCGAAATAAGGGGAACACGATCTCTACTTCGACAAGACGTGCCAAGGAAACCGCTTCGCTAAACGCGCTGAGGTGGTATAATAAAAAACGATTCAAGTAAAGGCTTGGTGGTGGTGTGACGTCATGCCACAAAATACGTCAGCAGATTGAACCTGTGTGTGTATTATTCTCTCTACGGTGGTACGTGGAGTTTATTTTGCAGAGCCGGACACTATCCTGGTGTTCACAATCTTCTATGGATTATTCGGAGGAGGAACCCGCCTTGCAATGCCGAACAATATGCGCCCCGGACTCATCGTCATTGAAGCCTGGTTCAGGGGCTACTGAGGGAGTCCTGGACTAGGGGGTGTCCGGATAGTCGGACTATCATCATCGGCCGGACTCCAAGACTATGAAGATACAAGATTGAAGACTTCGTCCCGTGTCCGGATGGGACTTTCCTTGGCGTGGAAGGCAAGCTTGGTGATACGGATATGTAGATCTCCTACCAGTGTAACCAACTCTGTGTAACCCTAGGCCTCTCCGGTGTCTATATAAACCGGAGGGTTTTAGTCCGTAGGTCACACAACCATTACAACAATCATACAATAGGCTAGCTTCTAGGGTTTAGCCTCCTTGATCTCGTGGTAGACCCACTCTTGTACTACCCATATCATCAATATTAATCAAGCAGGAGTAGGGTTTTACCTCCATCGAGAGGGCCCGAACCTGGGTAAAAACATCGTGTCCCTTGTCTCCTGTTACCATCCGCCTAGACGCATAGTTCGGGACCCCCTACCCGAGATCCGCCGGTTTTGACACCGACAGGAAGATTCGTGTGATTTGTATTTCTGGGAAGTTGCTGATGTGGGGGAATGCAACTACGCTGATTATTTGGTTAGCCGAGGAATCCCAATACCAGCAGGTTGGGGTGTTGGACAAGTAACTGAAGGAACAGCAAAAGAGGAAGATGCAGAGCAGAAGGTTAAAGATGCAGTTCCTCTGATCATGGCCAAGCAACAGCTGCTGAACGGCCTTGACAGCAATGAGGAGATGAAAGAGCTTGTGAAGATAATGGGCAAAATCGATGTGCTCTGTAGGATGATTGTCTCTTTATTTGTAGTGTATGTAGCACTCGTGATGTATTCAGTGGCTACGACATGAGCACTTTGCTGAAACTAGTAATGAATGAAACCTGTGTAGTAGGCTGGGCATAGTGTTGTGAACATCTAATGATTTCTATTAACGGAAATCAGGGGGTATCCCCTTTTGCTCATATAAATAAATAAATAGCAGAGGCCATGTCGGGTCAGCTTTGTTCTCATTGGAAGACGTCGAGCAAATTGCAGTCCAACAGCAAACTATGTCATCAAATTCAAGTTTCACAACCAAATATGAGTACAACTAAACAACTATGTCATCATGTTTTAGTTGTCATACAATCACCAAACACAAATCGGCATACATAACAAGTGATGTTCTCACAGCAAAATACTAAACAACATGTTCATCAGGTTTCAGTTGTCATAGCAAACACAATTTCACATAGTAGATAAAAAAAACGTCTTCTGACAGTAAAATACGACAAAAGCAATGTAATCATCATCTGCAGCAGCAGCGTCAACATCTTCGCCATGTGTATCAGTCTAAATCGTAATTCCCCACGGTGTCATCTTCTTCTTCGTCCTCAACGTCCTCGAACGTTGGCTTCTTCTTGATCAACTCTTGTATGTCCACAACACGACAAGCAATCTTTTCGCCGGCGTCATTGACGTGATGGTTCTCAAAGATATTAGGAACATCTATGTTATCTTGTACATCAGGAGCAGTGTAAGCATCATCTTGTTGTGCAACTTCATTAAACGATTTCCTCTGCTCAAACCTTTGCAATACTCTCCAGTCATCGCTATGTGCAAATGTGTCTTCTAAGAAAAATATCTGTGTTGCTTGATTTGCCAAAATAAAAGGCTCATTCGTCTGGTATGCTGCCTTGACATTGATGGATTTGAAATAATCATCAGCTCTGGGTTTTGCGATCCTGGAAAACAGGTTATACCAAGGACAGCACAACAGAACCACACACCGATGATCCTCGAAGCTGGAGATATACTGCAACTGAACAATGTCTCTTATGTTAGTATACATTTCAGTTGTATCTTTGTCATACGTATCCGTGCTCATGATGGCAGTGTTTTGTGTCTTCCTGCCTTCGTCTCGTGCAAGGGTGTTGTAGCACACATCTCCAACAACGCAAGATTCATAATGTCTTACCCGAGTATCAGGACCCATTGCTAGTGAGTAAAGGGCATCATCAACTGCCTGCCCATCCTCCCACATCTTCTTAACCTATGGTTAGAAAATAGACAAGCTGATCATCTTATGTACTCAATATATTAAAAAAACTGACAGTGCACTTCAAAAGCTTACATGGTTCTTGAACCATTTCGCAAATCCTGCCATAACCAGTTTGTCAATGATTCTTGGATTTTGCGGCAGTAACTCCTCTTTGTAGATGCTGCACAACATATTGACCGCGTCAAACATCTAAATATATAAGAATGTGCTGCAAGTTTAGTAGATTATGATGTATAAGTTGCAGTACTGCACTTACTTGATATAAGGTAGTATCTCAGGACAGTTATTCAACACATACCAAACCATTTTGTCCAAATCTTTAGGTTTGTCCTCTTGTCAACTCTTCCCTGTAACTCGAACAGAATAATCGAAAACATTGAGCCCGGGATTGTCTTCACCCACCTCTTTGCTAAGCTGATCAGCTGTTTCAATGTATTTTGAGCAGAATGTCAACGCTTCTGTAGCAATGTAGGCCTGTGCAATGGAACCCTCGGGTCTAGATCTGTTCCTAACGTAGCCCTTGAAAGTGCCTAGCCACCTTCCAATAGGGTACATCCAGCCATACTGTACTGGACCTCTAAGTAGTGCCTCATCAGGTAGATGAACAGCCAAATGCACCATCACATCAAAGAAGGCTGGAGGATATATCTTCTCAAGGTCGCATAGGATAGTTGGTATCTCGTCTCTAAGACGCTCCAAAGCATCTATCCTGATATTTCTACAGCAGAGTTCCCTGAAGAATTGTCCCAACTCTGCAACTGCTCTGTATAAGTCAGGGCGGCCCAATCCTCTAATGATAACAGGTAAAACCCTTTGAAGTAGGACGTGGCAGTCATGAGTTTTCAACCCTTGTACCTTGTTTCCATCTGCACTGACTCTCCTTTCAGGGTTGGAAGCAAATCCATGTGGGAATCTCACACGTGACAGGACCTCGCAGAATTCTTTTCTTTTTACCTTGTCCAAGACGTACACAGCTGGTGCCATATCCCGTGGTTTACCTTCATCTTGCACTTGCAAATCCTTTCTGATACCCAGGTGTGTCAAATCAATCCTAGATTTTAAGGTATCTTTCGTCTTGCCTTCAATGTTAAGAAGTGTGCTGATAATGCTGTCACATATATTTTTCTCAATGTGCATCACATCAAGATTATGCCGCAGATCCAAATCTTTCCAATACTCCAAGTCCCACAAAGTGTACCTGCGGGTAAACAATAATCTCTCTTCTATCGTGCCACGCTTCCTTTTCCCGCTACCATTACTAGGATGGTTTCCTGGTGTAATATGCCTGACCTTTTCTAATTCCACTTGCAACTCATCGGCGGTGAGCCTCTTAGGCGCATCATGGTTTTCATGCTTTGCATTGAACACATGTCTTCGGTATTTTCTAGGATGCGGCTTGTCCTTGGCAAGGAAACGACAGTGTCCAATGTAACAGATCTTGCCAAGTATTGCGTATGACAGCCGATTCCTGTCACAGCGAACACATGCATTATAACTGTGTGTCGTTCGCCCTGACATAGTGCCTAAAGCCGGATAATCATGGATGCACCAAATTACAACAGCACGCATAAAGAAATCAGCTGGTGGGCTGCTATATAGGTCTCGAGTGAGAATACCCTTCCATAGCTGTTGAAGTTCCTCCACAAGAGGCTCCATGAACAAATCAAAAGCCTTTCCAGGACTTTTTAGACCTGGAATGAGCAAGGCCATCATGTAGTTTGATTCTTTGGTGCAGACATTTGGAGGCATGTTGTAAGCGATAACAAGCACTGGCCACATGCTATATGTGGCGCTCTGGTGGCCAAATGGGTTAAATCCATCTGAAGCTAAGCCAAGTCTAATGTTTCTTGGGTCAGCAGCAAACTCTTTGTGTTTATCATTGAAGCCTTTCCACTCACTACCATGAGATGGATGGCTCATTACATTCTAATCTCTGTACTCCTGGTTCCTAGAATGCCATAGTACATCCTCTCTTGTTTCAGCATCATGAAACAACCTCTACAATCTTGGTGTAATTGGAAAATGTCTCAGAACATTATGAGGAACCCTCTTCACAGCGTTGCCATCTTTCCATCTTGATGATTTGCATTTCGGGCATTCACTTAAGTTGGCATAATCCTTCCAGAACAGAACACAATTATTCTTACAAACATGGATCATATCATATCCAATTCCAACTGCTGGAAGGAAATTCTTCATTTTACTATAGGTCTGTGGCAGCTCAGACGCATCTGGGAAAGATTTGCGGAAAGCAGCCAACATCGCATCAAATGATTTGTTGGTCATCCGCTCAGATGTCTTCACCTGAAGAAAGGTGACCATAGTTGAGAATACTGACAGCTTATTTCCTGGGGTGACAACAATGTTGCATTGTTCCAACATGCGGGCCCACCGTTTTTCTTCTACAGGTGAAAGTTGACGGAATGCACGAGCATTTCGTAGCATTGTTTCAATGTTGGTCAAACTCACTGGCTCCGCCACAACCACCTCCTCCTCCTCTTCCACCTGAGCATCAGGCAGATCAAGATGGTGATCTGCTGCTTCCACGTAGTCAATAACATTAACGTTCACAGCTTCACCATGATGAACCCACCTAGTATATGTGACCGACATCCCATACAAGTATCGATGATTTTGCATAGTTGACTGGGGTCTGTAACTAAATTCATACAACTGCTATACGGGCAGAGCACATCTGATTTCGGACCACCGTACTCAGCTCTGATAAAGTTCATGAAGATTTCAACCCCCTCGACATATGCAGCGGAGAATCTTTGAGCAGAAGTTATCCAAGTCCTATCCATCTGTTAGCCATACAAATTAGTTCTTCTACTAGATATTACAGGAGAAACATATATGCTTTTTTATGAAGTCCAGAAAAAAAAATACCTAGGTCGATATCTAAAGCTATGGCAAGATATTTGGACGAGCAGATCTAAGTAACGAAATATATGTAAAGCTAATTCAGCAAATAGATTTGAGTGCTAAATCATGGCAGGTTTCTTTTAGCAGTCAATGAGGCCGAGCACACAACCATCAAACTATCGAAGGCCATCGCAGCAACAAAGATCGAGTATAAAACGGTGTAGAGCTATTTCACCTAACAGATTGGCTACTAGACCATGGCAATCTACGTCACAATAAATATATGGCATGATATTTTAGCAACTAATCGGCCTTGGCATGCCATCTCGACATGAACGGGGCCTCAGTCTAGAATGCGCGTACCGTGGGAGAAGCTGACCGCCGTGCGCCTCCACAAGAACGTAGCCAGAGGTGGCGGCGCGGCTAGAGGACGGCAGTCTACAAGAGCGTACTGTGGGAGCGAGAATATCGCCGTGCGTCCCCTCGACGAACCGTGGCGCCGACGTATCGGCGCGGTGGGGAGGGCGGCTTTGGCGGAGCGAATGGATTGGAGGGGGGGACAGGGGAGGGGGTTTGGGGAATATTTGGCCGAAGGGCGGTTGAATCGGATTTGGGGGGAATTTTTGTGTGGGGGGGGGGATTTTCGCACAGTGGGCGGGGGGAGTTTGGCGCATGGTCGGTTTCTCCAAGTGCAGTCCCACGTGTCAGTGAAGAGGAAAGCCGAAGCGCATTTCGTTTGCGTGAGCCGTGTGTAGGACCGAACGTGTGTGGGGTGCAATGCGACCGCGACAGGAGTGATGTGAGTGTACCGCCTTTTTTCCTTTTAAACTAGGGGCTTCGCCCCCTAAAAAAATGTCGCTTCGCGCGATCCATCGATACTACTACTAGTAATCCGGTAATCCCGACTAAAACGGCGCGACCGGGTCTTTTCGCGCGCGATATGCTGGGAGGTTGGCTTAGTTGGTTTGTTTTAGATTTGTCTCGGTTCAATAAAGAGCAGAGTTGGTGATGATGGTGTGCCTGTCATCCTGCAATATAGGCCGTCCGATCTATATCTAACGGATAGGAAGGAAACTATGACAATTTACCTGCACTCCTCTCCACATTTGCAGATAAGGCCTTCCCTAGTTCATCCTTTTCTCCCACAAGATCTTGATCTTCCGTGCAACGCACGGGCATCTTGCTAGTACTCCTACAATATGTATATTATTGTGAAAGTTCATATACACCGGCCGAGATTAATGCAAACACGATAGATTTTCATTAAATTTCGAACTTTTATAGGACAGAAAAATAAAAGAAACCAGACCCTAAACCTATTCTACGACGGCGACCGACATCCTCCATCTGCGATCTCTATGTACGGGGGCGGGGTTCAAGACCCGTGAAGTGAAGGTACGGTCTCCGGCGAGGAAGAGTAGAACATGGGATACGGACCGGCCAGTTGGCACACCATGCCCTGCCACCTCCCATGCCCTACTCATCCTTGGAGGAGTCCCCGACCTCGGCAGTGCCGGACGTTGGACGGCGGCAAGTAGGACGCATGGCTGACAGTGCTCCCGTCGTCGGACGCCAGCGTGGCCACCGCTTGTGCGGTCGCGTCCGTGTCCGTCTATGCCGCTATTGCGTCGCGAGAGGTGACTTGAGCGAGGGCGGTGACCTCGAGCTTCATCCCCGAAGACAAGCTCTCTTGCTGAGCGTTCGCACTTGTGGTCCTGGCGGATGTGGTGCCAGGTAGGAGGACGATGCGCTATGGTGTGGAGGTTAGCTGGGCGTTGCCGCTTTAAGTAGTGCATTCTGGTGAGGCCAAGCATCCGGGTGCGTCATTAAGTCGCCGGAGTTGGTTCCTCGGGCACCGAGCCTCTTAATGACGACATACGAATGGACGACATGAATGTGGGCAGCTAGCGCCGGCTAGGAACGCACCGTGCAACGGTGCGAGGGACAAGGGCTTTGGTGTGCCAGGGTAGTCAGCTGCGGTCGTGGCAACGTTGGAGATGCCTTTTGCTCAAATGCGATCTCCGCATGTCATTCAAAAAGCAAGACGACCCAGCATGGTCTCAGGTCCAGAGGATGCAGTTGGCCGCGCTACACCACTCCGCGGACGCGTCGTGGCGCCCCGTGCATCCTCGACGAGCCGGGTGTTGGGGTGTGTTTGGATTGTGTCCAAAGTGCACCTTACCAAAATTTTGGTCATGACCCAAAGATTGGTGTTTGTTTGGATGGTTGCCATTTTTTTGGCATGCCAATGAACTCTAGCCAACTCTAGTTCATTTTTCTTGCCAATGTCGGCCAAATCATGGGCAACCAATACCTCAACCAAAATTTTGGTCATGACTCAAAGATTGGTCTTTGTTTGGATGGTTGCCATTTCTTTGCATGCCAATGAACTCTAGCCAACTCTAGTTCATTTTTCTTGCCAATGTTGGCCAAATCATGGGCAACCAATACCTCAACCAAAATTTTGGCTACCAAATGCTTTGATGGGGAAACCTTGGGCACAAACCAAACATACCGTTGGTCGTGCCATAGCACTAACGCCACCCTCGGCACACTGAAACCGACCATGTCTATCAACGATATGAGCGTGTCGTTCACCGCGGTCGCCGTGTCCAGAGGCGGTGCTGGAGCTGCGCCCCGTTGTTGGCCCCAACGACCCACATGAACGGTTGTCGGTGGCGAGGAGGTCGTGGGCCAGCTCCTCTATTGGACTAGTCCGCGCTATGTCGTCCCGACGGGTGTGCCCCACATGTTGGTTTCCCTGTTTTCCCGGCCATATTCGTGTGTCAGTGCTCCGCGTTGTGCATTAGGCCTTTCACTATGCAGGCCAAGCGAGACAACTTATTGTTTATTTGAGCCGTTCAAGTGTAATCATGTGGCGTTTGCTTATTTCTCATTCTTCTCCAACCCTCTTCTCCATCGATCATGTCGCCCTCCAGTCGAGTCCATCCTCCTGCATGCCTCATTTGAACATTCCGCCGAGTATCATTCGCATGTACCCACCCTAGTCCTCTTTCAATAGATCTCTGGACCCTGAGATGAAATTGAGAGGGAACGAGTGGGGGCACGTGATACCTAAGGCGGATTGAAAATTTTGAACCGGTGATCATAGAATCCACAAATCATATATAAAGGGTATTCAATGTTCGTTTCGTTTTTGAACGTACAATATACTCCCTCCTATCCTTTCTACTTTACATATAACTTTTATGTGTATTCAAACTATCTCTACTATGATAAAAAAAGGTATCAACATTCAACAACGCCCAATCAATATTGTTAGATTCGTACGTACTCCTAGATTTGTACTCGAGATGGTTTCCAATTTGACTATTGACAAGATTAATAGTACTTCCTCCGTCTAGGTGAGTAAGTCATCTTAGGCTGGCCATAGTGGGGGTAACATAAGTAGTATCATGCACTTGGGACTCGCAAACATGCTTATGTGGCAGGCAATTAAAGAAAAGAGAGATGGTCAGAGTAACATAGGTAGATAGCGTAACATAATAAATGTGATGCTACTATGTGTGATGCATGGCAATAAATAAGACCACGTATGATACTAATTTATGATACTATGCACTATAGAGGTAGTAACATGGACTAGTAACATATGCATGTTACTAGTCTAAGTTACTCCCCACTATGACCAGCCTTAGGCTGTGCACCGTGACCAAGGAGGAGGGGAAAACGAGAGACATTAATGTTTATTTGCTAATTAATAGTATTGCATGCACTGAACTAACCACTGCATGTCATGTTTGATAGTCTCAGGTCATTAAAAGCATGCACACCCTCATCTCTTATTGGTTGATATGTCAAGAAACAAGAAACGAGGTAGAAGCTAATGCACCGCGCCTACGTGTTTTGGGATTATTTGGTTTTTGTAAGATGACTTACACACCTAGACGGAGGGAGTACATGAGATGTATAATGTGAAAATTATATCATTGGAAACTCCTTTCACATACGAAATTGACCATATGCTTTGTGTAAGTTGCATGTCATATATTATTACTCTAACATTTGGTCAAAGTTAGCCTCGAAAAATGCATTAGACCCTGTATGCTTTGTGTAAGTTGCATGTCATATATTATTACTCTAACATTTGTGTAAGTTGCATGTCATATATTATTACTCTAACATTTGGTCAAAGTAGTATAGTGGAAGTGGACCCTCTGACGTAGGTATCCCTGCCTTACCGTCCCTTTCGGTCACTTACTGGCGGACCCCATGCTTCCTAGGCCCCGCATGTCGGTTACTCAATGGGTTCGGCCACGTCAGGGGATCCTCATCCGTAGTATACTCCCTCTGTTTTTATTTACTCCACATAAAATAGAGGGAGTTGTGGTATAATAAATGAGGCGGGCGGGGGAGGGGGAGGGACGTCGGTTTGCTCTCAACTGCGGTCCCACAAGTGAGCGAAAACGCAAGACGAAGCGCATTCCATTCGATCAGCGACATGGAGGGTCCAGCATGCCGGGGTGCAACGCGAACGCAACAAGAGCGATGTACAGTCAAAACCGATTGACTGGTCGTCACCGGAACCACTATTCACACCAGAACCTTCGCTGCTCGGCCTACGCCAGCCACTGCCCTAAAACCACACCAAATCTCCAGCCCATTCCCCCACCTTTCGATCCCCTAGCCCGCATCATGCGTCCCCTAGTTCGCCGGAAAGCCATGGTGCGCCGCAAGATCACTTACTACAAGATGCTGACGCTGGAGCGCCGCGCAGAAATCACAGCGGCGGTCGGTGCCAAAGACCTCCATCCACAAGCTCGCTTTGTGGCGGGCCAATCCCCGAGTTCTCTGGAGCCAAGCTACAAGGAGGAGGAAGCCGATCCAATGTTCACCGTGGAGGTCGCGGCGTAGAAGGCCCCCGATGGGTATGAGACGATGGACGTTGACTTCGTGCCGGCGTCCGAGTCCCCCATGGTGCAGGCGGACCAGCGGTTCAACATGGGGAAACTAAAGGAGGACCGGGAGGCAGAGGCTCAACTCGACGTGGAGCGCGCGCATGCCGCTGCCATCGAGGATCTCCTGTAGGCGGAACCGGATGTCGTGGATGTGAACCGGGCGGCAGAGGCTCAACTTGAGGCGAAGCGTGCGGATGCCGTTGCCATCGAGGCCCTCCTACAGGCGGAACCAGACATCCTGGACATGAACCGGGCAGCAGAGGCTCGACTCGACATAGAGCGCGCGGATGCCGCTCTCATCGATGCCCTCCTGCAGGCGAAACTGGAAGTCCTGTACTTGAACCGGGCGGTGGAGGCTCGACTCGACGCGGAGCGCGCGGATGCCGCTGCCATCGAGACCCTCCTGCAGGCGGAACCGGACATCCTCGACTTGAACCGGGCTGTGCTCTTGTCCGTGCAGAGCGCCCGCACGCTCCGCTTGAACGAGTAGCTGGAGGCCGTGGACAACCACGGTGCGGAGACACACGTCGGCAGCGACGGCTGGTTCGCACCGGTAGCCAAAGACGACGAGCCTATCTCTCTCCGCGAGCAGTGATAGTTTTTCTTTATGTTGTTATTTTTATGGATCTTTTGCTGTGTAAAAACATACTATTTGTTATCAACTTGCCTGACTTGGGTCAGTCTACCATTTCAGGCGGTTGGATGAATATCCTACGTCTCCTAACCCTTCAGTCCTTCTTCCTCACCTCTTCTTCTTCCCCAACAGACCACCGCACGGGCCGTACGGATACTCCCCAACATGCGTTTGGATAAACATACTCTACGAACGAAAATTATGTGTCAGCGATAGGATGGCTGAGTTTGGTTTGTTCACATGCGACAGCACGTGTCAGTGAGGGTGCGTTCCCTTGGTTGGGTTTGCGGCGTGCAGGAGCGACTGTGTGAGGGTGCGGTGCGACCGCGACGTGCAGGAGCGACCGTGTGAGGGTGCGGTGCGACCGCGACAGCCGTGCGCAAGTGTACCTCCTTCTCATTTTGAAAACTTTAGGCAAGCTTGGCAAAAATGTGTGGCGAAGTTTGGCAATGCAAGGCCTAGACCCAAACAGGATAAGTACATACGTACTAGGAGTACTAGTGTTAAAAAAGAAAGGCGGGGTTTTCCTTCACAGGATTTAATCAATACAAATCCTCGCTTCACGTGTCAATTAATGTGTATTTTTTTCTCAAAAGACCAAAGAGCTAACCATCTCACTCCTCATCGCTTGATTAATGCAGCGCCATGCAAATGAACCTTCTCACTTCCGCATGCATGTAGGGGATATTAATGTCCTTGGTTGCTAACCCCATCAATTTTGCCTCGATAGTGTTAGTGGCCCTTTGCAAATTGTAATTTTAATATACTGGCCTTGTGTACAAAAAATGGAGGTAGTAACTATATTTGAATTCCTTTCCCATTGCGGTGACGTCGACGATTTTTTTTCTTTTTTTTGTGGTTTGGCGAAGTGCGTTCGACGGAGAACACCATTGAGGGAGACCACGGTAAGTCGTTCGCAAGTGCCGCCTGCAAGCCGAGACAACCGCCTTATTTGCATCCAGGAAGTCCTTTACTAGTACTACTACTAGGATTACTAGTGCGGTGAGATGGTTTCTCGAAGAAGACGATGGAGAAAAGCGGAGTCAGCGAAGAGTGAAATGATGGTTGCTTCGTCCGTGCTTTGTGATTTGACGCCTCACTGCTTTGTGATTTGTGATAGAAGGGACAGGGGAGTAGACTCTGTGCTCTATACTGTACTACATGCGTCCAAGCATGGGAGAAAGAGGAGAGACGTTGCATTTTTCTATTCCTTCAATCAATCAATCAGGGAGCTTTGGTTCCATCTTTTTGGCTTTAGCAACACCGTCCACAATGGTTCCCACGATGCCAAAAGCTATTTTCACATTTGGCTACACATTGTGGATGCCCTTAACCGTACCACTTGGTTTTGCTCCTGTGTGCTATCTATACAAATCTCAATTATATTGATTTAAAAAATTATATAATCAAATATTAGTAAAAAGGAGGTGATTTTGCCGCGCTGATGGCGGGGGAGGTTTCTTATTTTCGGAGGACATTGTCCTGGCGGTTTGCTAACATGCGGTCCCACGTGTCAGTGCTTTACCAAGCTGATCCGCGTCCCACATGAGGTAGAACAACGGTAGAAGCAACACGTGGTTAAGTTGAAGAAGATGAGGGAGAAGCGGATTCAGCAACGAATGAAATGATGGTTGCTTCGTCCCTCCAACTTCTTTTTTTAGCTTTATTACTTCATCCCTCCAACTTAACTGCGGGAAAGGTGCAACTTTGTGATTTGACGCCTCATTGCTCATTAATACGCCGGCGCCATGACTGGGGTGCTTCACACCGGCTGCTCTGCACTGTATTCTGGTATGGCACGTGGACCTGATAGCTTGATGTCCCACATGTCGGTGAAAGGGACTAGAAGACTTGTGAAAGCGAGCGCTCCACTCTTACGATGGAGGAGTAGACGACACGACGGCCCAGTGAAGTGTCACTTGTACTGTATAGTACTATAGTTTTGCTGTTTCGCACGATCCATCGATACAAACCCGATTAAATAGGAAAGGGCGGGATTTTTCCCGCGCGGTAGATGATACTGGCCATACATTTCAAAGGCAATTTTAATGTATGCAAACTGAATAATTATAAGTAACAATATGATATCTAGTAAAACTAAAAACACATATGATTTATTGTGTTAGAGTGTAGTAGTAGTGCTGTATTGCATAGTTGTTAGATGTAACATGCGAGAACGTGTAGAGATGTAGTTTTGGAGGGCCTACAGAGAGAAAAGCGTAATACGGTCACCGAACTTCAGAATAAGCTGATTACGGTCACTATATACGTTTTGCGGTGATTATCCGGTCACTTGCTCATAGTTCAGCATCGGATTGCACTCTGTTGATCGGCCAAATAGTCTGCGTGGCGCCATGTTGACTAGTTAAATTGACCATGTTCCTTGTGGGTCCCACCTGTCAGTTCGCATAGGGAAAAGGTCAGATAAACACAAATTTACGCAGGCGCGAGAAGGCTCCGACCCATGCGCGGGAATCACCTGGTTGTGTATGTGTCTGTCAGGGCCTGATGTGTGCGCATGCACGTGTAGGTTGAGCACTTGAGCGTGAGAGTGTGTGTTGGTCGTGTGGTGTACTGGTGTGTGCATGCATGCATGTGTGTGTGCGTGTGAGTGTTCCGTGCGTGCGTGGCTGCGTGTGTACGAGTGAGTGTTGCGTGCGTGCGTGGGTGCATGTGTTTGTGTGAGTGTTGCGTGGATGCAGTTCGTGTGCATGCGTGCATGTGTGTATAATCACCACACCAGCTCATGTGTGTTAAAACAGACGGCTCAGCATACCAATACAAGGCCACCTTGTCTGTTGTGCCCGCGGTCATGACTTCGAACCACCATCAAAATATTTTTTTGTTGTTTGTTTTCATTCTTACTAGCAAGATGCCCGTGCATTGCACATAACATCAAGATGCATTTGTATGACTTTTTTATCTTGTGAGAGAAAAGGATGAACGAGGGAAGGCCTTATTTGCAAATGTGGAGAGGTGTGTGGGTACCTTTTTGCAAAATTGCCATAGTTTTTTTCCTATCCGTCAGATATAAATCGGACGGCCTATATTGCAGGATGGCAGGCACACCATCATCACCAACTCTGTTTTTTATAAGAGTGTATTTTATGTATTTTATAATAGTGTAGATGTACATTAGATACAAGTCGAAAGGTGAGCATGATGATAGTGAGATAATGTGATGCAACACTAGAGGTGCCACGTGGAGCGTTTAACTGGTCAACTAGTCATGTCATGAGCAAATACAAAGTTGTACAGTGAGCCCGTGACTGTATAATAACCACTAAATGTAAACGGTGACTTTAATGAGTGGATTATGAAGTCCAATATATGTATCGTGCTTTCGCTTCAAATACAATGATCGTCATTGCATATATCGCGAGAGAAAGATGAAACACGCGTGAATTTTCTGGGGGCATACTTTTAGAGGACCTAGAGACAGTTTTGTGTGCATACGTGAAAGGGGCGTACAGGGGGGGGGGGAGTATGCGATGGAGAGAGAGATGCTCTTTGTTTCTCTTTATTATGACTAACTTTGTATATAGTATAAAAATATACAAACTCACAGTGCGGAATAAATATCATTGTGGGCAGCATGCAATGCAAATTAGCGTTCGTACTCCTCCATATAACTTTGTAATGTTGTATATATGTAGAAACTCTAACATAATTTTTGGCCACACTTTATTCAAAAGGAATGTTGTATGCGAAATAAACGTGAAGAGAGGGATTTTTAGATCAATGGGGTACGTGATGTAACATGTGTGAATGTGTAGTTGATGCATCTGGCGGGGCCTAGAGAGGTATGTGTGTGTATTACGTATTCGAGAGAGGCATGGATAGAGGGGCCGACGGGGGGCGTGGGAGAGATAGCACGAGAAATGAGAGTGGTCTAGAGAGAGAGAGACGAATATGACGTCATGGCAAGAGATTCCATTCCCTTGAGTGTGTATATGCAAGGGGGGAGGGAATAGAGGCACCGGGAGAAATTTTGTGTGTGTGTGGTGTTTGTGTTGGTATGTGTGGGTGTGAGAAGATAATGAGACGTGGGGGCAGAGGGTGTGTCACCGCGTGAGGTCCGATGGGTCGAGGTGAGGCCCTTCGTTCGGTTCCGTCCTGCGCCACATTGGTCGGCCCATGACACATTTAGGAAGACCCATGGATGACTAGTCTTACAAGACAAAGATAGTAGAATTGTGAAGGACTCTGTGTCCACTGACAAAGCCGGCTAGGATTTGTAACCCTAGGTTCTCGGACTAAGGTAACCCCTTTATCTCTGATATTACTATTCATCCAACCTAACTTTAAGGGGCATCCTACATAATGCTCTGCTAGAATCATATGCGTCGATTAGGAAGAGAGGTGTGAGATAATGCGTGAGAGACAAGCATAAAGATAATGTGCGTACATGAGACATGTAGGCAGGTCCATGTATATAGAAAGGGTCGATGAGGATTGTGCGTGTGTATGTTTGCGAGAGGAAGAGTGCTTGTGATAAAGGTTAGTGAAAACAGTTGTAAATGGTTACGAGAGGGAGGGAGGGTTATATCTAGAGCATGTGTGCGAGAAAGACACCTCGGGAGAGAGTGTGTGAGCATGTGTGAGAGACCACCGATGGAGAGTGAAACTACACGTAAAAGACTGCTCTATACATTGATTAAAGATATAAATTGTATCCAAATATTAGGATGGGATCATGATATTTGCAATTCGCGTAAGGAGCGGTCAATGATCCATCAGACATCTAGATTCTATCGAATTTCAGCATGTCTATGTTATTATTCGACACAATTGATCCACATAGTTAGTATATTGAACTCCAGACAATGCATCGCTTTAGCAATCGAATGCAAACGTGAGTATAGTTCATGTTGTGTGTGTAAAGCACATTATACATACGAAAGTTACACAATGGACATTTATAAATAGGTACCTATGAACTAGCATACATTTGAATTCAACTTAAGGTGGTTTTAAAAAATCGAATTCAACATGAAGTCCATTCAATTATTTGAATTTGATATCATGGCATTTGTAAACCATACCTAAATTATGGGGGCACCAATCTTTGCTCTGATTTTGTACATAATAGCATATGTAGTCATGTACAAAATAGATTCAAATTTAGCTCCTCCATTCCAAAATAATCGTAGTTATAGGATTTTCAAGTGTCAAAATTTCAAAAAGAAGCGGATAATCTAATGAGGTTTTCAAACATACAGGGTCAAATATAACATTGTCTATTTAGGTCAATCCTCATGGTTCAAGAGTACTCTAAACGTGAATGCTTGTGTTTCAAAATTTCGAACGAAGCACCAAAAGAGCCTCTACTCGCCCGAAACCGCGTGAGACTAATGTTTGGTAGTACAAGGAAATTACTTTTCTAATAACTCCGCCCCGTGAAACCTACCGGCCCGACGTCCAAAGGTCTAAACCTTGGTAGGTTTGTAGCTTCATCTAGAGGCCACGCAACCACCTCCGAAAAACATTCATACACAATGGCCGCCTAAGGACACATGCGCGTGGCCGAAATCGCTCCCGCCCACTATTTGGGACACCTGGGATTACCATCCTACCCCTGACTCGCAGTAGGTCCGAAATTTAAGAGGGGGAAAAAGTTTGTACTTTGCCCAAATTTCAAACAAGCGCGTCCCATCTTCTGTTCAAAAAAGCTAAAAACAAGCGCATCCCAGACCGAAACATGGTTCCCCCCACCCGTCTGATTCCCCATTCGTACTCCGTGGGCGCCAAAACTACCTATCCACCAGCCGCGAAACCCCGGCGTCCTCCGTCCGCCACCCCATCCCACCCAGCAACCGACGCCCTCCTCCATCACGCCGGAGGCGATACCCCGACGTCGTCATCCATCGCAACCTCAACCGCAATGCCCTCCACGGCTAGTAGTTGAAGCCGAGGCCGAGCCGTTCGTACCCGAGCTAGTTCAACCACGCCGTCCTGCGCCTCACTGCTGTCGCTCCAACTTCGCCACCCTCCACCGCGTCGGAGTTGTTCCTGCTACGTCGTCCTTCGCCGCCTCGGATCTGCTTCCCCTCCGCCGACATACGGCCACGACAACATAGTCAACAATTTGGCCATGGGTTCATCCAAGCCTGCACCCTCCAGAACATCGGTTTCCCTAGTAAAAAGAAGAAGATCGGCGCGACATGTGGAGGTGACCACACTGGCAACCGAAGAAGGTACTCCTCTTACCTTATTCGCGCAAATCTTACGTCTTTGCTTGCACGGTATTCATCCCACAGAAGATACTAGTTGACCGCTTCTTCTTGATACTAGATGTTCCTAGTAACTCGTGATGCACAAGGTTTCTCCTCATATACTATTTCACCTTAGCTAGAGGTCTGTCGCCCCCTGAATTTCAATTTCTGGCCAGTTGATTCCCAATTAATGGAAGCATTCCCCAGCGTAACAGGCGCTAGTACGACTATTACGCCGGGGAAGCAGCGCCTTGGTGTTTATCTTAGGGGCGTGTGCGGCCTAGAGCTACTGGCGCCCGATCTGGAGGTCGGCCGGGATTAAAGGGATGGCTTGGGGGCGCTGCCAAGCACGGCGGTGGTGTGAGGTCGATGAGAGGGCGGGGCGGTGGAGGCACGGGTCTGGGCCGGTGGTCGTTGGTAGTTCAAAAAAGATCGTCAACAGTGACTGGCGGGAGGTAGACGAAGGCCATCTGCCCATTCCTTATAGATCGGACGGTTCATTAAAAAAATCGACTGACCTATTTATTTTCAGTCGACTGTTATCTTAGATATGACCACATGTGGTGGTGTGCTGGAGGAGTACCTGCATTTCCTGTGCTCATATATTACAAAATCATATGGAGTAGAATCTAATTTTGTTTGCCATGCAATGTTGTAGAGCTATCATATGTCTCCTGTCATTTATTTTTCAGCCACCTGCTATCTGCTACTTTTAAAATGCACTAGTTCTGCACACACACTTCACCCATACTCTCACTATTGTGTTTTTATGCAAGGGTATTTCAGAGTCTGTCGAAAGCGAAGCAAAAAAGAAAAGAGACAAGTCGTGCCAGCTTTCTACGCGGCTAGGCACGACATGTTACAGCGCTTTAAAGGGTGCTGTGTCAGCAGATGGAGACGGTAAACGTTGCTCTGGAGTTGATGACCTCGCTCGCAATGAACCACCATCCCAGGTGCTTGCTTTAACTTCGCAGTGTCATATGTGGTTGCATGTTCCATATGGTGTCTAGCTTGTATTCGAAAGGCCGAAGTCGGTCCTTATTAAGATAAGGAAAGATATTTTTTACATGAACCACCATCCCGTGAGCACCAGAAGACAAATAGCTAGTCAGGGCACTAGCCGAGCCAGTGACAAGCCCAGCAAAGACAGGCATCACCTGAAAGCCAACTAAAAAGCCGCGATGGTGGCGAAGCAGCCCGCCTCCCACCAGGCTCTCAGGTCCTAGATGATCATGTTCACCACTCCAGCCGGATGTCTAGCTTGTATTGCTTCCAATTTGGTTGCATCTGCTTAGCTTGCACATTATACCTTTGAATATGACATGCCTTTCTGTTTTTGGTACATACTAGTAAATCTGTGTATTAACCATGTTCTTACATCAAACTAATGTTCTCGTGTATCCCTCATCAATCACTTATGATGAGGCAGGCAGGCAAGGGAACTACTCATTTAAAGAATGCAGCGTCAGCCTCCCGACATGATTCTCAAGAAACAAAAATGCTAGATGAAGATAGTGAACATAGATCTGTAGTTGATTACAACATTTCCCCTACACTAGCATCGTAGGTGCTTGCTCTAACTTGGCAGCGTGATATGTGGTTGCATGTTGCATATGGTGTCTAGATTGTAATTCTTCCAATCTGGTTAAACTGCATGTGCTAGTCTGCTTAGCTTATTCTCCTGTAAATGTGACATTATACCTGTTAATGTGACATGCCTTCCTGTATTTAGTACATAGTACATCTGTCTATTAAGCATATCCTTACATAAAACTATTTTTTTTGTATCCCGCATCAATCAATATGACGAGACACCTTTAGTATATGCAGTGCGATATTAGTTGCATCTTTCATATGATTTATAGCATGCGCTGCTTCTAATTTGTTGAAATTCCATTTATGATGGGACGCTTTTAACTTGGCAGAGTCATATTGGTTGCATCTTTCATGTGGTGTCTAGCTTGCATTGCTTCTTATTTGCTGGAATGGTTTCTGCTTAGTTTACACAAACAGTTGTGAACATGCCATGCCGTCCTGTTTTTCATACGTATTCCATCCTGGTATCATGTGTTTGCCTTACATCAAAGTAGTGATTGTTAGTATCATGCATGAATGAGTTCTGAAGAGAGAATTTTATTGCTTTTTCTTATCGGTTTTACTTGACAATTCAAAATCAATAAAGCGGAAGGAAGTTAGAGGCAGCGGATAAAGGTGCTCCTTTCGAATGGAGGGCCTCTATAGTTTCTACTCCTCCACACCCCCAAGATGATTTCCAAGACAACACATGCATAGACACTCAACAAAGCTGTGTTTATGATGAGCACATCTCCCCTAGTGCAGCATCACTGGTGCTCCCTCCAACTTGGCACTATTATATGTGGTTGCATGTTATGTGTGATGTCTAGCTTGTATTGCTTCTAATTTTGTTGAATTCCATCTGCTTACTTTACACATTATACTTGAATAAGACACGTGTTCTTGTTTCTAGAACATACAATATATGTCTATCACACCATGTTCTTACATCAAATTACTACTGTTGTGTAACCTGCAACAATCACTTATCATAAGACACGTTTGACTTCGGAGTGTGATATAGGTTACATCTCACATTCTTTTCTAGCTTGTACTACTAATTTGTTGAAATGGCACTTATGACGAGATAGTTTTAACTTGGTAGAGTGATATTCGTTGCATCTTTCATATGGTGTCTAGCTTTCATTGCTTCTAATTTGTTGAAATGCCTTCTCCTTAGTTTACACATCATAAGCTGTGAATATGCAATGCTGTGAGTATGCAATGGCACTAATGACGAGAGACCTCTAACATGGTAGTGTGATGTTGTTTGCATCTTGCATATGATTTATTTCTTGTACTGCTTCACATTTGTTTAAACGCCATTTATGCTGAGACACTGTTAACTTGGCAGAGCGATATTTGTAGCATCTTTCATATGGTGTCTACCTTCCATTGCATTGCTTCTAATTTGGTGAAATGTGTTCTTCTTAGTTTACACATCATAGTTCTGGTTATCTCTTCCGTCCTATTTAACATACATATTACATCCTCCTATTATGTGGTTGTCTAACATTAAAGTTCAGTTCGTCTGCATCACGCATCAATTTGTTCTGAAGAACTAAATTGTTATTCGTTTTTCTTGTCGGCTTGACTTAACATGACACAAAGAAAGAGGAAGAAACACATAATGGCAGGGAATGAGAAGCAGATGAATCCTGCAGATTCTGCTGGTACTGATGGTTCAATAGAAGGTGAAAGCCCAGCGGAAATTTCTACAAACACGGCATCCCATGCTACACGAGCTGCAAAAAAAGCCAAACAGAAACAAATAGCTGCCACCAAACAAGCAGAGACAACCCTAGTTCTTGCAACACCTACCACAGTACTACCAGCTGCACGACTTAATCGTGCGTCAACTGAGCTAGCAGCACGTTCCCAAGCTCCCTTGCCACCTGACACTACTTCCCAAGCACTCTTGACACAAGACGAGTTTGCAATATCAGATGAACCTTGTGAGCTTCAACAGCAAGAAGGTAGTTGCTGGAGTCAAGTTACAGTTGCATGCTTCTTTGTATGTAGTCTCACAATTTGATGTACACTCACACTTCCTATGTTCATTGTTGGACTAGCACCTAGGCGCAAGAGGAAACAAACATCAGGGATAACGCTCGATAGGTTAACTAAATCTAGAGGAGGAAGAATGGAGATCCATTTTGAGGCAGGTTTAAAAAGGCCACGTGATGCTACAGAGTCAGCCAAGTTAGTATCAGAGGCAGCGGTTGTCGTTAGGTGTCATGTACGTATCCTCCCAACATGGATTCAGTACAGGAATGAAAAAGACGAAACCCAGTTCAACACCTTCCTTGACCATTTATCTGTAAGTATGGTTATGTATGGAAACTAGTAATATCGTCTTGCTCTGTCCCATACTTTCTAGGTTGCTGATAATGAGACTCCCATAATTTTCAATAGACGAGGTTCAAGTTGGATAGCCAAGATGATGCACCCAGACAAGCTTGCACCCATGTTTTCAAGTCTGCTCTGCGACAGTATCGGTATAACTTGAGGAAAACTCACTTTGAAGGCAAGGCTAACAGTGAACTTTCCCAAACATCTCCAGTGGAAAATATATCGGATGAAGACTGGAGGGGCCTTGTTAAGCACTGGTCTGATCCAAAGTATCAGGTATGTTATATATATGTGATCAGATCACATGTTGAAGTCCTATTTATGCATGTGACACACAAATCTATCTTCTTGTAGGTGAACTGTTCAAAGAACAAGGCCAACCATATGAAAGTGAAATTCCAATAGACGACAGGATCTCGTAGCTATATTGCACACTACGAGGCTCTTGTAATTAGCTACTGTTTCACTCTTTTCGATGTACCATATTATCCCATCTATATTGACTTGTTCGAAATGTAGAGGAAAGCTCGCATGGACCAAAAAGTACCTGAACCAAATGCTGTGGAAATCTTCAAGGACTGTCACACCAGCAAGAAGAAGGGCATGACTACACCAGTCAAAGCCGTTGTTGTAAGTCTTTAATCCTCATGCCTTTTAACTACTACTTACTGTGACTTGTGCCTTGAACTGCATGGTTTGCAGCCAATGTCTATTACTCTTTTCAATTTTATACACAATTGTCTTAGCGTATCATTGCACCTTACAAGGTTTAAAAGAGAGGAGTGGTGTTCCTTTGATCTTGACCCGTAATCTAGTTCCGTGCTGGACTTGCCCACACAACGTTACAATTGCCTATTTGTCTGTTCTCAGTTGTTTTGTGATATGAATGATGTCATACTATGCTTACCGTATTATAAACTTCGTCTCTTTATCCTTAGCCCTCAATACAATGTGAAGAAATAGACAATACATTAGCGATGGTACATGGTCATATGTTTGGAACCTGGTTTTATTATGTACTTTGCAATAAAATACAACTAATATTTTACATGGGTTCACCAGAATAAGTCTGTATATAGACCAAAGCTATTTTGTTTGGTTTTGCTGCCTCCTTAATATCTTCTATTCTGGTACTACTAATGTAAAACCTCAACTTTTCAGCGAGCTATGGAAAAAATGGTGGAACCGCCACCTTCTGAAGGTGGCGAGGCAACTATAACTGCAATATCAGCTCTTGCTGCAGTGGGTCAGTACCTGTCCACTAACAGTGCCAAAAGCACGTTCCTGCGTAATACTGGGTTAGTTGTTAAGACAATATCGTCCAAACTGCCTCATGATCAAGATATGCAAGCTCAAAGCAATGTTGTATCTGCGCTCTAGACACAAGTCCATTCCCTAACAGAGGCCCTTTGTGAAACAAGGAGAAACATTGCTCAATGTCGTCAAGATATGCATGGTTTTGAAACTAGACTATCAGACATTTTCTATGTTGTTCAGGAGCCTAGGGGAAATGAAGGCGAGGGTTATGGTGCTCCATCGAACAATACAGCATGAAAACGTAACAGTCAGGTCAAATGAACCGAGCTTCTGAACTTCTGGTGGTGCATTTATCTGCTAGACTATTAAGTTTTATGCCAACCTTCCTTTTGTTATATAGTTGTAATTTGTTTTGGTGCGATACAAAATTTATTCTCAACATGCAGCCACCGGCTGAAGAAAACAGCAAGCCATTTTTGTATAGTGTAGGGTGTTCCCTATATTTTCACTGGTGGCGATCTTTGATGCCGAGTGGATGTAATTTGTGCAATCGCCTTCATAGCCTAGCATTAGTTTCGGCCTTATTTATTTCCTAGTCTTGTTTTTCCCTGGTTTGCTAGTGGCTGCAACTACCATGGGCCATATACGGGCCGTAGGATCCATGGGTCTCCTACGGGCCGTCGATAAATGGGCCTGTAATCGATGGGCCTCGGGCCGTCAATAAATGGGACTATAATCGGTGGGCCTCGGGCCGTCGATAAATGGGCCTATAATCGGTGGGCCTCGGGGCGTCGGATAAATAGGTCTACATGGGCCATAATCGGGTGTAATTGGTATCGGCCCAGCACGGTAACGGGCCGTTAACAGGCCGTAGGACTGCAAAAGCTTAATTCTGTCACAGGCATAACGGGTCGTTAATGGGCCAGAATATAGGTCGGGCTGGCCAGAAACGGGCCGACTCTTGCCATGGGCCGAATTTGGCCCATTAGGGTAACAGGCCAGTAATGGGCTGACTCTTGCCATGGGCCGACTTTGGCCCATTTTGGGAACATGCTAGTAATGGGCCGACTCTTGCCATGGGCCGAATTTGGCCCATTAGGGGAACAGTCCAGTAACGGACCGGAAGTAATCGAGGGCCGAAAAGGAGCCCAAGAACGTATGGGCCGTCAATAGGCCGAAAGCTAACACGGGCTGGAAACGGCCCATGTAAATCACGGGCCGTTAACGGGTACAAAGAAAATTACTGTTCATTATGGGCTAGAGTCACCGTGGGCCTGTAAAGGGCCAAAAGATACGAAGGCCTCATATGGGCCGAAATACGTCATGGGGCATACATGGGCTGAAAGTGAAATGAGCTGGTGTTATATTCAACAGCCCACATGACGTTGTTGGGCCGATTTCCTTTAGTGCCTAACGGGCGGTGAGTTAACGGGCCGTAAAATGGGCTATTTGCGAAGAGACCGTTAACAGGCTTTTCATGGGCCAACCCGTTAACTTTTGACCAAGTCAAACGGACCGACTTTGTAAGCTAAATGGGCCAGTGGTGGGCCGTGGCATGTGTCGACATATCATAGGCGCCTATCTGACCCACTGACGAGCTGACACGTGTTTCGTCCGGCCAATAAGAATTTTACACGTGGAAATTTCCCGTTGGTCGAGGCTGTTAACGGGTTATCGGATCCAAAACCCGACCCGATAGCTTAACGGCATTCCGTTATGGTGCATGCCACGTGTCGGTCACCCTTGACGAAAACACTTCTGTGACGCGTGATTTATTGTCATGGAAGTGGACACTTCCGTGATGATAATTTTGGTAATGTCATGGAACACTTCTACGACAACACATGTATGACTATATTGATTCTGTCATAAAATCGTCATGGATTTATATGCATGACAGAAAACGCGACCTACTGTGACAAACACGTATCATCACGAAAGTGTATTTTTTTGTAGTGAGACATTATGAATGTTTGACAAAGCTCGGTATGATGACTACTTGAGAGTTTAGTGCACCATGCTTTACGGCTTAGAACCGAGACCTCATAAATGTTTTGAACACTATGGAGCATATGAGCTGTTCCAAGAGATGAAATTGGTATTTTAGTCTCATGCCCCTGTTGACAGGTATGAGACCTCTGACAAGTAGTTTGCCTACAAGATGGAGGAGAATAGCTCAGCCAGTAAGCATGTGCTCAGAGTGTCCGGGTACTACAATTGCTTGAATCAAGTTGGAGTTAATATTCCTGATAAGATAGCGATTGACAAAGTTCTCTAGTCACTATCACCAAGCTACTAGAACTTGGTGATGAACTATAATATGCAAGAGATGACGAAAATGATTCCCGAGCTCTTTGCGATCCTGAAATCGGCAAAGTTAGAAATCAAGAAAGAGCATCAAGTGTTAATGGTTGACAAGACCACTAGTTTCAAGTAAAAGGGCAATAGAAAGAAATGGAACTTCAAGAAGAATGGCAAGCAAGTTGCCGCTCCCATGAAGAAGCCCAAAGCTGGACCCAAGCCTGAGACTGAGTGCTTCTACTGCAAAGGGACTGGTCACTGGAAGCGGAACTACCCCAAATACTTGGCGGATAAAAAGGATGGAAAAGTGAACAAAGGTATATTTGATATACATGTTATTGATGTGTACTTTACTAGTGTTCATAGTAACCCCCGGGTATTTGATACCAGTTCAGTTGCTAAGATTAGTAACTCAAAACAGGTGTTGCAAAATGAACAGAGACTAGTTAAGGGCGAGGTGACACTGTGTGTTGGAACTGATTCCAAGACCGATAAGATCGCCATCGCACACTCCCTCTACCTTCGGGATTAGTGTTGGACCTGAATAAATGTTATTTGGTGTTTGCGTCAAGCATGAATATGATTGGATCATGTTTATTGCTATACAATTATTCATTTAAGTCGGAGAATAATTGTTGTTCTGTTTACATGAATAAAACCTTCTATGGTTATACACCAATGTAAATGGTTTATTGTATCTTGATCATAGTGATACACATATTCATATTATTGATTCCAAAATATGAAAAGTGGATAATGATAGTGCAACATATTTGTGGCACTATCATATAGATCATATTGGTGTAAAGCGCATGAAGAAACTCCATACGGATGGATTATTGGAATCACTTGATTATGAATCATTTGATACTTGCGAGCCATGCCTCATGGGCAAGATGACTAAAACTCCGTTCTCCAGAACAATGGAGCGAGCCAATGACTTATTGGAAATAATCATACCGATGTATGTGGTTTGATGAGTGTTGAGGCACGCGGCGGGTATCGTTATTTCCTGACCTTCACAGATGAATTGAGTAGGTATGGGTATATCTACTTAATGAAACACAAGTTTGAAATGTTTGAAAAGTTCAAGGAATTTCATAGTGAACTGGAGAATCATCGTAACAAAAATAAAGTTTCTACGATCTGATCATGGAGGTGAATATTTGAGTTACGAGTTTGGCCTTCATTTAAAAAAAGTGGAATAGTTTCACAATCATGCCACCTGGAACACCACATCGTAATGGTGTGTCCGAACGTCGTAACCGTACTTTATTAGATATGGTGCGATCTATGATGTCTCTTAAGATTTACCACTATCGTTTTGGTGTTATACATTAGAGACAGCTGCATTCACGTTAAATAGGGCACCGTCTAAATCCGTTGAGATGACACGGTATGAACTATGGTTTGGCAAGAAACCCTAGCTGTCGTTTCTTAAAGTTTGAGGTTGCGACACTTACGTCAAAAGGCTTCAGCCTGATAAGCTCGAACCCAAATCGAAGAAGTGCATCTTCATAGGATACCCTAAGGAAACAATTGGGTACACCTGCTACCACAAATCCGAAGGCAAGATCTTTGTTGCCAAGAATGGAACATTTCTAGAGAAGGAGTTTATCTCGAAAGAAGTGTGTGGGAGGAAAGTAGAACTTGATCAGGTAATTGTACCTTCTCTCGAATTGGAAAGTAGCTCATCACAGAAAATCATTCCCGTGATGCCTACACCAACTAGAGAGGAAGCTAATGATGATGATCATGAAACTTCAGATCAAGTTACTACCAAACCTCGTACGTCAACCAGAGAACGTTCCGCACCAGAGTGGTACGGTAATCCTGTTTTGGAAGTCATGTTACTAGACCATGATGAACCTACGAGCTATGAAGAAGCTATGATGAGCCCAGATTCCGATAAATGGCTTGAGGCCATGAAATCTGAGATAGGATCCATGTATGAGAACAAAGTGTGGACTTTGGTGGACTTTCCTGATGATTGACAAGCCATTGAGAATAAATGGATCTTCAAGAGGAAGACGGACGCCGATGGTAGTGTTACTATCTACAAAGCTCGACTTGTCACAAAAGGTTTTCGACAAGTTCAAGGAGTTGACTACAATGAGATTTTCTCACTCGCAGTGATGCTTAAGTGTGTCTGAACTGCATTCCTTAATGAAATCTGGCAAATGGATGTCAAAACTGCATTCCTTAATGGATTTATTAAGGAAGAGTTTTATATGATGCAACCAAAAGGTTTTGTCGATCCTAAAGGTGCTATCAAGGTGTGCAAACTCCAGCGATTCATCTATGGACTGGTGCAAGCATCTCGGAGTTGAAATATATGCTTTGATAAGTTGATCAAAGCATATGGTTTTATACAGACTTATGGTGAAGCTTGTATTTACAAGAAAGTGAGTGGGAGCTCTATAGCATTTCTGATATTATATGTGAATGACATATTGTTGATTGGAAATGATGTAGAATTTCAGGATAACATAAAAGGATATTTGAATAAGAATTTTTCAATGAAAGACCTCGGTGAAGCTGCTTACGTATTGGGCATCAAGATCTATAGAGATAGATCAGGACGCTCGATAAGACTTTCAATGGGTACATACCTTGAAAGGATTTTGAAGGAGTTCAAAAAGGATCAGTCAAAGAAGGAGTTCTTGCCTATATTGTAAGGTGTGAAGTTTGAGTAAAGACTCAAAACCCAACTACGGAAGAAGATAAAGAGAGAATGAAAGTCATTTCCTATGCCTCAGTCATAGGTTCTATAAAGTATACTATGTTGTGTGATAACCCACAAGTATAGGGGATCACAACAGTTTTTGAGGGTAGAGTATTCAACCCAATTTTATAGATTTGACACAAGGGGAGCCAAAGAATATTTGCAAGTGTTAGCAGCTGAGTTGTCAATTCAACCACACCTGGAGATTAATTATGTGCAGCAAAGTGATCAATAGCGAAGTAGTATGACAGTTTTGATAATGGTAGCAGCAGCGACAGTAATGGTAACAGTGATAGCAGTGACTTTGTAGCAGTAACGAGTGCAGTAGCAACAGTAGTAACTTAGCAAGAACAATATAAGATAAATTAGTAGGCATGGGATCGATGACTCGTTGGATGGTATTCATCATGAGACAGTTATAACCTAGGGCGATACATCGCTAGCTCCAGTTCATAAATATAATGTAGGCATGTATTCCGTAAATAGTCATACGTGCTTATGGAAAGAACTTGTATGGCATCTTTTGTCCTACCCTCCCGTGGTAGCGGGGTCCTATTGGAAACTAAGGTATATTAAGTCCTCCTTTTAATAGAGAACCAGAACAAAGCATTAACACATGGTGAATACATGAACTCCTCACACTACGGTCATCACCGGGAGTGGTCCTGACTATTGTCACTCCGGGGTTGCCGGATCATAACATGTAGTAGATGACTATAAATTGCAAGATCAGATCTAGAACATGGATATAATGGTGATAACATAAACGGTTCAGATCTGAAATCATGGCACCCGGGCCCAAAGTGACAAGCATTAAGCATGGCAAAGTAATAGCAACATCAATCTCACAACATAGTGGATACCAGGGATCAGGCCCTAACAAAACTAACTCGATTACATGATGAATCTCATCCAACTCCTCACCGACCAGCGAGCCTACGAAGGAATTACTCACTCCCGGCGGGGAGTATCATGGAATTGGCGATGGAGATGTGTTGGTGATGACGAAGATCGAAGATCCCCCTCTCCGGAGCCCCAAACGGACTCCAGATCTGGCCTCCCAATGAAGAACAGGAGACGGCGGCGGCTCCGTCTCGTGAAACGCGATAATTTTTTCTCCCTGGTTTTTTCTGGAAATATGTGATTTTACAGTGTTGGTTTCAGGGTCATCGGGGCCACCAGGTGGGGACAACCCACCTGGGCGCGCCTGGGGGGCAGGCATGCCCTGGTGGGTTGTGCCCACCCAGGTGCCCCCCTCAGGTGGCTCTTGGCTCCAGAAATTCTCTTTATTGATATAAAAAATCCTCACAAAGTTTTGTTCCATTCCAAGAACTTTTATTTCTGCACAAAAACAACACCATGATAGTTCTGCTAAAAACAGCGTCAGTCCGGGTTAGTTTCATTCAAATCATGCAAATTAGAGTCCAAAACAAGAGGAAAAGCATTAGGAAAATTAGATACGACGGAGACGTATCAACTCCCCCAAGCTTAAACCTTTGCTTGTCCTCGAGCAATTCAGTTGATAAACTGAAAGTGAAAAAGAAAGACTTTTACAAACTCTTTTGCTCTTGTTTCATAAATAAGCTTAAACAACACCCAGGTTTTCAGCAAAGATTATAACTAACCATGTCGGCAATAACTCTTAAAAATTATATTAACTCATATCAATGACATAATCAACTAGAGAGCAATAATAAGATATCTCAAACAACAACACGTTGTCAATCCAACCATGATATAATATGACAATAGTGGTATCTAGCTAGCCTTTTCTGAGACCGCAAAACATAAATGCAGAGCACCTCCAAAGTTCAAGCAACGATTAAACTTTGTAATTCATGGTAGAAAAGATCCAATCATGATGCACCCAACATTAGCTACACACAATGCATCAGCATGACAGCAATGCTCTTAGGTTCTGGCGCTTATTTGAGAAGGTGATGACACAACATAAAATTAAATAGATAGTCCCTTCGCAGAGGGAACAGTGATTTGCAGAGGTGCCAGAGCTCAAAATTTTAAAACAAAGGTAAATGAAATTTGGAGACATGCACCCTTCTCATTTACTTCACGACCATCAGTTATCAATATCTCCCATGCTAAGCACGCTAGTGGCGGTTCCCAACGGAGGGGTAAAAGTTATGACTCCATTGGGAGTTTTTGTTTTGATTATTTGAGAGATCAATTCTTTTTGCAATTTGGGACTGGGCATCCCTATTACCGCCCTTTTCTCGTACGATGGCGAGTGAATGAACACTCGACCTGAGAATAACTTGCTTAGCATGGAAGATACTGACTACCTCCTGTCGTTCCATGAATGATCTAAGCACACAAAAAGGATATCTATTTGAAGTTTTTAGAGATGGCACATGGAAATTTACTCAGGACGGCAGGGTAATACCGCATATAGGTAGTTATGGTGGACTCATCTGCAATAACTTGGGTTTAAGGTTTTTTATGTACAAGCAGAATTCCCACTTAGTACAGGCGAAGGCTAGCAAATAGGTTGAGAAGTGGCTAGCTAGAGAGCAACAATGGTCATGAACATGCATTATGCATAAGTAACATTGGATACTAGCATGAGTAGGATATGAACACCATGAACATAAATATCATTGAGGCTATGTTGGTTTTGATTCAACTACATGCATGAACATGTGCCAAATCAAACCACTCGAACATTCAGAGGAGGATACCATATCATCATACTACATCACAATCATTTAAACACAATGTTGATATCCAAGATAAGTCATTATTCACGCCTAGATAATTATGCATGGCATGCGAAACTATAATATCTAATTGTCATTGCAAGCATGTTTGATCATAATAGGCCAAATCATGGATACTAGGTTAAACATATTTACAAAAACAGAACAAGTCGAGTTCATACCCATTTCTCTCTGCCATGGGCCAGTTCATCTAATATCGTCATTATTGCCTTTCACTTGCATGACCGAAAGATTTGAATATAATAATAGTGCAAGAGTTTCGTGGACTAAGCTGGAATCTGTAAACATTTTATTCAAAAGGAGAAGACAAGGTAAAATGGGCTCTTTATTAGATTGATAATGCAGATGAGAGCCACTCAACATTTTCATCATGGTCTTCTCCTCGGTATGACTCAACAAAAAGAAAAGAAATTCAAAGAAACACACTGAAATATTTTTGGAGTTTTTGGTTTTTCGTAAATGAGCAACTGAAAAGAGAAAAGCAAAAACGAGAAAAACTATTTACACGGGAAAGCTCCCAACAAGTAAAAGAAGAACAAGGAAATCTTTTTGGGTTTTCTTTTTAGTGCTACAACAATTTAAATTAGGAAGAAAAATCAAAAAGAAGGAAGAAACATATTTTTGGATTTTCTCAAAGTTTTTCAAGCACACAAGAAGAAAGCGAGAACATAAATTTAACATGGATAATGCAATGAAAAAGTGTGGACACCGACAACTGGAATAAAACGTGTGCTCATGAATATAATATCGGTGGAAATACGTACTCCCCCAAGGTTAGGCTTTTGGCCTAACTTGGTAATCACCATGGCACATGCGGCTCCCACTGCTGAGGCTCCTCCTGTGCTACAGCCATGTTGTTCCGGTAAGCGACAATGTCCTCAGGCATAATCCTGTATCCGCCCCTGGCAACATGATCAAACAAAGCAGGTGCAGTCAAGGGAATAATGTCATGAGTTTTCACATTGAAAACTAAGTTGTAAGGCATATCAGTGTCAGGGTAATTAGCAGCAATAAACTGGTGGTCCTCCATAGCTGCTCTATCTAAGTAAGCTATGGGTAAAGGATGATCATGCTGGCGTATCTGCACATTGAAGTGAGTCGCCAAGCGAGTAGCGTAAATGCCCCCATGTATCTTACCCTTGGATCTGTTAAGGTGAAGGCGACGTGCCACAATAGCTCCCAAGCTATAAGTGTTGTCGTCGTAAAGTGCACGACGCAAAACGGCAAAGTATGGGGTGCTAAGTGCACCCACCTTCTCTCTCGCTAGCAAGCACTTTGCAATAAATAAAGCAAAATAATGCACGGCAGGAAACTGCAAGCTAACAGCGGTGGTGCTCGATACTCCTCTCTCGTCCCCCACTGTCGGAGTTCGGTAAAAACCTTCAAACTCTGAGGGCTTTGGTTCTACCAAATCACCATCAGAAGGAAGCATGCATATGTCACAAAATTCAGTAAGTGGGATCTCGAGGGTTTGAGCATATAAATTAGACTGCACCTCAGGGGGAGTATTCCTAGAATGAAAATGAAAGTTTTGCACAAAGGAATTTGTGAGGAGATGATACTGTTCGCATTCAGCTGCGATGAAGTCAGTGAGGCCGGCATTAGCAGCATATTGTGTGAACTCTTGAAGGATTCCAGCCCCTTCCATGAACGGATTATGCGGCTACTCGCACGGCCGTAGTTCTGCCAACCTCCGGGTATGGAGATCATTGTCAGATGACTCCCTAATAACCCCCTTGGAGTTCTTATTGGAAGCAAACTTCCTAGAGAAACTCATCTTTTTCCTATGAACAAAATTCTGAAATTTTTAGTCCACAAAATTTCTCTCAACAAAACTTAACAAAAATGATAGCAACTACTCATAGGGATGTATAGAGGCCATATCAAGCATTCAAACTACTTAGAACTTTAAGAATTCAACATGCAAGCTCATCTACAACTGCACCAAGAGTAGCTAATTATTCAAAGTATAAACCACTAAAACAAAAACTAAATGGACACATGGAGGAGTCACATACCAAGCAACAAATCCCCGAAATAGTTTTGGAAATGGTGCTTCGAGCAAAGAGATCGAAATCCGCGGTTCCGGGAGTAAGAACACGAGAGAGGGTGCAATGGTAATTTTTTTATGGTTGAATGGAGTGAGTGGGAAGAAGAAGTAAGTGAGGGGACCCATGTGGGGCCCACAACCCACCAGGGCGCGCCTGGGGGTCCTGGCGCGCCCAGGTGGGTTGTGCCCACCTGGTGCACCTCCCTCTAATATTATTTGCACCATAAATTCAGAAATATTCAGGAAAAAATCGTGTTAAATTTCAGAGCATTCTGAGAACTTTTACTTTTGGCTCATTTTTTTATTGCATAGAAAACTCAGAAAACAGACAAAGCATGGCATTTTATTTTATTTAACTAAGAAAAACAGAAAACAAAAGGTAGGAACAGAAGGTAGTGCTCACTAAATGCATCAACCTCATACCTCTAAAAAATGATCCATTAATAAGGTTGATCAAGTCTTATTAACAACCACTTTTGATTAGCATGAAACCGAAGAACTTTCGTAAATCACTAAGTTACCTCAATGGGGTATGAATGTCCCCAACCATAAGCATTTCATATTTATTTTTAACAGTAGGTAGATGTAGTTGAAAACTTCCAATAGTGATTGTCGGAGATTTTTCAATAACATTAATACCGTTCACTTGGAATTGTTTCTTCGGAAAGTGCACCGTATGCTCATTACCATTGATATGAAAAGTGACCTTGCTATTATTGCAATCAATAACAGCCCCTGCAGTATTGAAGAAGGGTCTACCAAGGATAATTGACATGTTGTCGTCCTCGGGCATCTCAAGTATAACAAAGTCAGTCAAAATAGTAACATTAGCAACAACAACGGGCACCTCCTCACAAATACCGATAGGTATGTAGTTGATTTGTCAGCCATTTGCAAAATATTTCAGTAGGTGTGAGTTTATTCAAATCAAGTCTTTTATATAAAGAGAAAGGCATAACACTAACACCAGCTCCCAAATCACATAAATTAGTTTTAACATAGTTTCTTTTAATAGAGCAAGGTCTAGTTGGTATTCCCTGATCTCCAAGTTTTTTAGGTACTCCATCTTTAAAAGTCTAACTATCAAGCATAGTGGAGATTTCAGCTTCCGGTATTTTTCTCTTATTGGTGATGATGTCTTTCATGTACTTTGCATAAGGAGGCATTTTCAAGATATCAGTCAAGCGAATACGCAAAAGACTGGCCTAATCATTTTAGCAAAGCGTTCAAATTCTTCATCATCTTTCCTTTTAGTTGACTTATGTGGAAAGGGCATAGGTTTTTGAACCCATGGTTCTCTTTCTTTACCGTGTTTTCTAGCAACAAAGTCTCTTTTATCATATCTTTTATTCTTGGGTTGTGGGTTATCAAGATCAACAACTGGTTCTATCTCAACATCATTGTCTGGTTCTTTGTTATTTGTTTGAGTTTCATCATGAACCTCATCATTATCTTTTTCATTATCAGAAGGTGAGTGCTCATTACCAGATTGAGTTTCAACATTAGAGATAGAAACTTCATTATCATTTTCAAAAGGTTTTTCTACTTCAGGTTCACTAGAGGCATGCAAAGTCCTATTGTTTTTCTTCTTCTTTTTCTTTTTAGAAGGACTAGATGCATTAATGTTAATTCTTTGAGAATCTTGTTCAATTCTTTTTGGGCGTCCCTCAGGATAAAGTGGTTCCTGAGTCATTTTACCTCCTCTAGTTGCTACTCTAACAGCAAAGTCACTTATATTATTGTTCATTTCATCAAGCAACTCTCTTTGAGATTTAGCAACTTGTTCTGATTGAGTTTGAACCATAGAGGCATGCTTTCCTACCCCTCTAACATCATTTGAGATTCTAAATAAAAAGTCACTCAAGCGAGCAATCATATCAGAGTTGTATTTCAATTGGTTCATAACATTTGCATTGAAGTGATCTTGTTTTTTAATGTAATTATCAAACTCATAAAGGCATTGACTAGGATGTTTATTACTAGGATCATCTCTATCATTGAATTTCATTAAAGATTTTACCTCTACCACCTTAGGTGGTGATGGTGCTTCAAGCCCATGTATTTCTTCAATAGGTGGTAAATTCTTAACATCCTTGGCTTTAATACCTTTTTCCTTCATAGATTTCTTTGCTTCTTGCATATCTTCAGGACTGAGATATAAGATACCTGAGGGAGTCCTGGACTAGGGGGTGTCCGGATAGACGAACTATCAACATTTGTCGGACTCCAAGACTATGAAGATACAAGATTGAAGACTTTGTCCCGTGTCCGGATGGGACTTTCCTTGGCGTGGAAGGCAAGCTTGGCGATACGGATATGTAGATCTCCTACCATTGTAACCGACTCTGTGTAACCCTAGCCCTCTCCGGTGTCTATATAAACCGGAGGGTTTTAGTCCGTAGGACGAACAACAAACATACCATAGGCTAGCTTCTAGGGTTTAGCCTCCTTGATCTCGTGGTAGATCTACTCTTGTACTACCCATATCATCAATATTAATCAAGCAGGAGTAGGGTTTTAGCTCCACCGAGAGGGCCCGAACCTGGGTAAAAACATCATGTCCCTTGTCTCGTGTTACCATCGGCCTAGACGCACAGTTCGGGACCCCCTACCCGAGATCCGTCGGTTTTGACACCGACATTGGTGCTTTCATTGACAGTTCCTCTGTGCCGTCACAATCAGGAAGGATGCCTCATCTCGTCTTTAAATACGGCACCGTTGCCAAAAGAGCTTTGGCCATCGGCCAAACTATCCGGCTAGGCGGTTTTCTTATGACCGCCTGTTCGGCCGCCGCGCCGACGATGACCTCTCGGGTCATCGAAAGCAATCTTCACGTCAACTCGGAACTCGCCGAGCAGCTAGATCTGATGGAGCTCTCCTCCTTAAATGAGATCTTGGATCGCATCGCCGCCCTGGGAGTCGGTACAGACTACGACCAGATTGGGCTTAAAACCGATCTGAGAGAGATCAACTCTCCCGAGGCTTCCCACCATGTTGCTGTGGTGGAGGAACAGCACGGCGACTCTTCTTCTACATTAAGGACAAGCTATGTCCGAATTCCCGACCCCTCCATGCCGGATTCCTACGGAGGGACGGACGTCAATAAAGCACTGAACCTAAAGTCAGGCAGCGGGCCCGATTCATTGGACAACATCCAACAACCCAAGCTTCCAAGTTCGGAAACTTTTCGGGCCTTGAGTCTTAGAATAGATGGGGTTCCGAATTTAATTCCACCCGCCCACCCAAACATAAGCGATCTATACCGGATCCGGCAAGAGCCTGCTAAAACAGTACACCATTCTGGGCCAGATTCCTCCTAGTTATGGACATGATAAAGGACTGCCGTGAGGAAAGCGCAATCTCAATTTTCTGCAATAATTGCACGGACAAGGGAATCATGAACTCCATAAGTCGTCGTGAAATTACACGCATCGCCGACTTGGCGTCCATAGTACGAAAGTACTGTGCGATGGAGAGTGCCTGGAAAACCGAAACCAAATTTTGGGACAATCCGGCTCCGAACACAACCCTAGTCCGAAATAAAAGGGTGCATCATATTCAGGCACCTGGGTTAAAAACCAAAAAGCAAAACCCCCCTAAAGGGCACGGAACCGTAATGGAGGGATGGCTCAGCGGACCCTACAAAGACGGCCTCCATTGGGGCACAATTAAACCCTGATGTAGACGCCACACTACGAGAATTCCTACGGGAAAATTGGGACATTTTTGCCTGGCACCCTTCAGACATGCCAGGAATCCCACGCCGGCTGGCAGCACAGCCTAAATATCCTAAAAGGATTCAAGCCAGTCAAACAAACTCTTCGGCGATTTTCCGAACCCAAAAGACAGGCTATGGGAGAGGAGCTAGCCAAACTACTAGAAGCCGGATTCATCAGAGACATAAAACATCCGGACTGGCTAGCAAACCTGGTAATGGTACCAAAGAAGGACAAATCATGGTGCCTGTGTGTCGATTTCAAGGACCTTAACAAGGCTTGTCCAAAGGATCCCTTCCCCCTTCCCCGCATCGATCAAATTATCGATGCTACCGCAGGACACGATTCATTGTGCTTCCTCGACGCATACTCCGGCTACCATCAAATCCAGATGGCAGAGCCAGATCAAGCCACAATGGCATTCATTACTCCATACGGACCATTCTGCTTCAACACAATGCCCTTCGGGCTCAAAAACGCAGGCGCAACACATCATCGCATGATTCAGACATGTCTGGCAACCCAGATCGGCAAAACAGTGGAGGCATATGTAGACGATGTGGTCGTCAAGTCCAAACACGTCGAAACTTTAGTAGACGATTTGAGGCTCACATTTGACAATATCCGAGCATATGACATTAAGCTCAACCCGGAAAAATGCGTTTTCGGCGTACCAGCCGGAAAGCTCTTGGGCTTCATTGTATCCGGTAGAGGAATTGAAGCAAACCCAGCCAAGATCCGAGCTCTGTCACAATTGGATATCCCAAAAGACCTCAAGCAAATACAAAAATTGACTGGATGCATGGCGGCTCTAAGCCGCTTCATCTCCCGCTTAGGAGAAAAGGCATCACCCCTTTATCGCCTCCTCCGGTGCACCGAACACTTCGAGTAGATGGATGCCGCTACGGCTGGACTCGAAGAAATAAAGGCCATATTGGAAACAAATCCGGTTCTGGCCGCGCCCAACTTGGGCGAACCAATTTTATTATATATCGCGGCAACACATCAAGTTGTAAGCGCGGTGCTCGTCGTCGAACGAGAAACAGACGGACACAAGTTCCCTCTTCGAAAACCAGTGTACTACGTATCCACTGTCCCAACTCCATGCAAGTCCCGGTATCCACATTATCAAAACATAGCGTACGCAGTGTTCATGGCATCCCGGAAGCTGCGACACTACTTCCAAGAGTGTTCGATAACAGTAGCCTCCGAAGTACCTCTTAATGACATTATAAACAACCGCGACGCGACTGGCAGGATTGCAAAATGGGCCATCGAGCTCCTACCATTCGACATAACCTATAAACCACGGCGAGCTATCAAGTCACAAGTTTTGGCCGAATTCATCAATGAATGGACCAAAGCCGAACTCCCTAAAGAGTACGGTGCATATTCTAATTGGATCATGCACTTCGACGGCTCCAAAATGTTGGCCGGCCTGGGGGCTGGCGTCGTCCTGACGTCCCCAACCAGAGACACAGTCCAATACGTACTCTAGATAATGTACATGGACTCTAACAACGCAGCCGAATACGAGGCCCTTCTACATGGCCTCCGGATGGCGGTCTCCATGGGCATTAAACGCCTAGAGGTGCGGGGGGATCCGAACCTCGTGATAACCCAAATAAATGGAGACTTCAATGCCAAGGATCCGAAAATGGCAGCTTACCGTAACGCCGTTCTGAAAATGTCAGCTCGGTTTGAAGGGCTCAAATTTCACCATATAGCCCGGGATAATAATCAAGCGGCGGACGTATTGGCACGCATCGGTGGAAAGCGCGATGCTGTCCCTCCCAACATCTTCCTGGAACGACTTTTCAAGCCATCTGTACTATTGGAAGGGGAGTCCAGAAATAACAATCCGGACCCAACCGCACCGCCCGACACCGCACATTCTGACACAATCGGTGGTTCTGCCAATGAAATAACACCTTTAGCCCACGAAATAATGGCAGTCATTGCCCCGTGGACCGAGCCATTCCTAGCTTACTTAACTAGGCAGGAACTTCCCGAGGACCAAAATGAGGCCCGCTGCATAGTACGGCTATCTAAAGCCCATAAGGTCCATGAGGGAGAGCTCTATAAGAAAAGCATAACCGGAGTCCTTCAAAGGTGTATCTCCGAAGAGGAAGGGCAGAATCTTTTGGCTGAAATTCATGCCGGACTCGGTGGCCACCACGCCGCAGCCCGGGCCCTTGTAAGCAAGGCCTTTCGTACAGGATTTTATTGGCCAACGGCCCGGGCAGACGCTCATGATTTAGTCCAACGATGCGTCGGTTGCCAGCTCTTTGCTAATCAAAGCCACATGCCTCCCACCGCCCTGAAAACTATACCCATCACCTGGTCGTTCGCGGTCTGGGGGCTTGACATGGTTGGACCCCTTAAAGGAGGAACCCACAAGCAAAAATACCTATTGGTCATGGTGGATAAATTCACCAAATGGATAGAGGCCAAGCCAGTTAAGACGGCCGAATCTGGACCCGTGATAGACTTCATATCAGGGGTAGTATACTGTTACGACATCCCCCACAGCATCATCACTGATAATGGCATGAACTTCACGGCCGACGAGGTCAAACTCTGGTGCAAAAACATGGGCATCAAGCTCGACTACACTTCAGTCTATCACCCTCAAACTAACGGTCAAGTCGAACGAGCAAATGGTCTAATCATGAGCGGCATCAAACCCAGACTAGTGCGGTCCCTTAAGGAATCCAACACGCACTGGGTAGAGGAGCTCGACTCCGTACTTTGGGGGCTGCGGACCACGCCAAACCGCACTACCGGATTCACACCATTTTTTATGGTATACGGCGCAGAGGCATTTTTGCCCTCCGACATAATTCATGACTCACCTCGCGTGCGCGTGTACAAAGAAAGAGAAGCCGAGCTGGATCGGCAGGACAGTTTGGACGCCTTAGAGGAGGAGCGTGACGTGGCAAAAGCTCGTTCCGCATTCTATCAACAGCAGGCTTGAAGATATCAAAGCAGAGAAGTACGGGCCAAAACTTACAATGTCGGCGAACTAGTTCTATGCCTGCCGGACAAGAAAAAGGACAAGCTCAAGCCCAAATGGGAAGGTCCCTTTATCATCGACCAAGTCCTGACCGGCGGAGCGTACCGTCTGCGAAACGCATCGGATAACCGACTCGAGCCAAATCCATGCAACGCAGCCCGTCTCCGTAGATTCTATGCCTAGCGCCGGACTCTGAGTTCGTCTCCCTCCCCCGTCTATATTTTATACTTTAACTGTCTTTTATTTTTCTCCCCCCTTTTTTTCTTTTTTCTTCTTCTTCTTCTTCTCTCACGGGCCTTCGGTGGCTCGCTTGCGCATTGTTCGCACACACTTGACGTGCTATTCGCACTCATTATACCTGGGAGCTTCTTTAACAGAAGCTTATTTATACGGGCTTCATACCCAATACATGTGTCACACTTCCGCATGTACCTTTTATTCACCATTATATGCATCGATATGACTTAAGTTTTGGCCAAGCTGGGTTGCCTGGCTCCTGTGCTTACCCCTACGTTCCCGATTGTTCGACTAGGAGGTAAAGGGAGCACCTCTGCGATTGTTACTGCCGGGTCAGCCGGATGTGTACCTCAGACTGGGTGAAGCCGAAAGCTAGCGTTCTTAAGGGAATATTCGGTCGGTGAATTGAAAGATGATTTTTTAACTATTTATTTATCTGCCCCCAGATGCTTTTCTGCCTTTTTCGCAGTCCGGACATGCAATTTAGAGCATGCCTCCCAGGGAAAGGAACACCTAACGGAACTATTCTCCCTGGAAGATGTTTCTTACTAACCATGTAATATAACATAACTAGTTGGGCACTTGTCTGATAAAGCACTAATGACCCCTACGCCTGGTCTCCATGCATGCCCCGGTTTTTTTAATAACCGTGAGGGTATTCGGACACACTCCGGACTATCGGGTCCCGAGGTTGAAGCGAAAGGGTCCTCAATGACAAACGATCTACAATCCAGCTAGAAGGCATTTTTCATGTCACTTTAAATTACACAGTCAAGCTGACTGATGGTATTCCTCTTCGATACCATCTAATAAACTGTCTAGTTTACAGTCCCGCTGTGAATACTTTGCGGCCAACTCTACTTGGTCGTACACTAAGCTCACAAGGATCTCCTTCCCATCGGGCCCCACAGGTCCGACCTCGGCCATGTGGTTTGGGTCAGCCTTCGCATACCGTGTCTTCACCATGGCCCAGGCCTCCCTGGCGCCTTGACGGCAGGCCGATATCTTCCACAACCGGAAGCCTCGCCGTGCTCCCTGAAGCTTCTCCGCAAGCTCTCCAAGACCTTTGGGTAGGGACATGGATGGCCACAAGGCCTGGGCGACTCCGCTCATCACCTATCGAACTCGTTCGTGCAGTTGCAGCAGCTCGGGGAAGTAGGTCACCCGTTGAACCGGGCATTTCCTCCGCAGGACGACCCATGAGCACGCCTACAGACATATTTCTGTCAATCGACTTCCTCGCCGAACTTTTTTTTCAAATAGTTTGCTCAAGCACTTACTATAAATGCCGCGACGAAGCTGCCGATTCTCCTTCACGGAGTCAGAAAGCTGGGCCCGAACATCTTTTAGTTCCTCGCCCAGCTGGGTGTTGGCATCCTGGAGCTTATTCCTCTCTTGCTGCACCCTTGTAAGCACCTTCTCGCCGGCCTTCAGCTGGCGTAGTAGCTGTTGCTTGTCTGGATCTAGTCCAGCGCCATCTGCAATATTATTGTCAGACTTACATACACGCCGCACTTCACAAACTACTTATCTTTCAAAGTATATATTACCAGAGGGGGTCTCTGTGGCTCCCCCTGTGGCGGCTAGTGCGGCCTCAAGTTGGGCCTTACACTCTTGAAGCTCCCGGGACAGGTGGGTATTCTTCTCCGTAAGATCATGCATAACAAATGATCCTTAAATCAGTTATTCTAGCTATTTTAAGTCTCGGGGCTACTGGCATATATCACTGTCGAAATTCCTCACCCGTATGTCTTTCAAATACTGCTCCGTGGCTCTGGCTAGACCATCTTGAGCAACACGGAGGTGCGCATCTCCCGAATTAAAGGCATTTAACACCTTCGGGGAGAAGCATGCGTCACGAAGAACTGTCCGGCGGCGCCTATGATTCATGGCGCTCTCCACCTCAGAACGGGTGGCGGACAACCTATCGGCATCCTCCGTTGGAGGAGCACCTGACGCGTGCCTTGCGTTCGCCTCCCCCTCTGGACCTGGCGTTGGAGCCTGGCCAGCGGAGGCTTGATTGGCAATCTCTCCGGACACAGTCTGGCGAGCGCTATTTCTCCTGAAAAAACCACGAGCGTTAATATGCATTCCAGGAATCTTTCCCGGAAACATGGTGGCGCGCCATACCGTTATGGCGACGTCTCGATTCGCGCCGCACTTCTTTTCCGCCTGCTGGGCCGAGCTGCCCCTTGTTGGCCAGTCGTCGCGGGTTCGGCTTCCTGCCTCGAAGGCACCTCCTGCAGAACACCATTGGTATACGGTGGTCAGAGATAAGCATGGATGAGTAATGGTATCAGGACTCTGGTCACAGTTACCTGGGAAACCGGAGATATTCCGGGGTAGTCGGCCGTAATGGCGACCAGAGCATTTTCAATGCTAAGTTGGTGGAACACCCCATCGATTAGCTCCACCTTTATGTCTGGGTCCTCTTCGGAGGCCGGATCGAGGGATCGTTCCAGATCCTCGGGCTGTGGAGCCAGGTTGTGTATGTCCTCTACGGCCCGCGCAGTTCCTGCGTCGAAATCACAAATTGGACACTTAACTTTGGGAATATGGATCGGATAGACAAACGTCCGCTTACCCAGCTCCGAGGGTTGTTCATGGAAAATCCATTCAATGGACAAGCACGGAGGAAGTCCTCTTTCTCCCCTTTGTACAGGCCGGACAGGATCTTCACCAGATCCGCGGCCGATCCCGGCCCCTTGCGGCCATGGCGGGTGGCATCATCCTCCCCGTTGAAATCCCACATGGGGTGGCCCCTATACTGGAGCGGCTGCACCCCTCGCATAATACATGTGGCCATGACCCCAATCATGGTCAATCCGGAATGAACCAATAACCTTATTCGGCCCATTAGATATTGGACGTCCCTACCATTCTCCCGTCGAGGGCTCCGTGGGCGCCAACTCAGGCGTTTCTTCAGAGGAGCGTTGCTGAACTCCGGGAGGCCGATCCGGACTGGGTCCGGTAGTGGGGCGTATTCCATATAAAACCATTCTGAAGGCCAGTCTTCGGATGCCTTCTTCGGGGTTCCGGATAGATATCCGGTCCCGGCGATGCGCCATAGTTCGGCTCCGCCCACTTGATATATCGACCCCTCGTGAGAACGGGGTACGAGGCAAAATAATCTCTTCCACAACGCGAAATGGGCCTCAACGCCCAAGAACAGCTCGCAAAGGGCCACGAAGCCCGCGATGTGCAGAATGGAGGCGGGCGTAAGGTGGTGAAGCTGGAGCCCATAGAACTCCAGGAGCCCCCGGAGAAACGGGTGTATGGGAAATCCGAGTCCCCTTATTAGATAAGGGACGAAGCATACCCGCTCTCCTTTGGAGGGATTGGGGACGCTCTCCGCCTGCTTTCCACCCTTGTAGGTGGCAAGTCTGGCTCGAACCGGAACCATAAAGGCTGGCGGAAGAAATCCCTCGGTTTAGAGCATTACCAGCTCACTATGCGGGACTGAGCATCTCCCCCAATCTCCTGGCTGAGGGCTAGGAGCGCGAGAGGAGGAGCCGCGTCGACTGTCCATGGTGGAGTGGATTTTTGTCAGAGGCGCTTTGATGAACGCTCGCGGGAGGGGGATGGTGTAATTCGGATCTAGATCCTCGCCTCTCTTTATAGACAGCTTATTCGCGCAGCTAGGGGGTAAAATGTAAAAATACCCTGGCTTTTCACATTCGTACGACACGTGGAGGATGGCCATTATTGGACGTGGAAGCCAAGAAGCGCATCATTTATAAGAAGCCGGACACCATTCGGCAAGCACATGGAATTTGGAGGAGAACCCGCCTTGCAATGCCGAAGACAATACGCGCACCGGACTCGTCGTCATTGAAGCCTGGTTCGGGGGCTACTGAGGGAGTCCTGGACTAGGGGGTGTCCGGATAGCCGAACTATCATCATTGGCCGGACTCCAAGACTATGAAGATACAAGATTGAAGACTTCGTCCCGTGTCCGGATGGGACTTTCCTTGGCGTGGAAGGCAAGCTTGGCGATACGGATATGTAGATCTCCTACCATTGTAACCGACTCTGTGTAACCCTAGCCCTCTCCGATGTCTATATAAACCGGAGGGTTTTAGTCCGTAGGACGAACAACAATCATACCATAGGCTAGCTTCTAGGGTTTAGCCTCCTTGATCTCGTGGTAGATCTACTCTTGTACTACCCATATCATCAATATTAATCAAGCAGGAGTAGGGTTTTACCTCCACCGAGAGGGCCCGAACCTGGATAAAAACATCGTGTCCCTTGTCTCTTGTTACCATCCGCCTAGACGCACAGTTCGGGACCCCCTACCCGAGATCCACCGGTTTTGACACCGAAAATACCCCTCTTCTTCGGAGTGGGTTTAATAAGTGTTTCATGAGGAGTCCAATCATCATAATTTTTCAATATGTTATTCAATAATTCTCAAGCTTGCCCAATAGGTCATTCCCTGAAAACACAACCAGCACAACTATCTAGGAAATCCCTAGAAGCATCGGTTAGTCCATTATAGAAGATATCAAATATTTCATTTTTCTTAAGAGGATGATCAGGCAAAGCATTAAGCAATTGGAGAAACCTCCCCCAAGCTTGTGGGAGACTCTCTTCTTCAATTTGCACAAAGTTAAATATTTCCTGCAAGGCAGCTTGTTTCTTATGAGCAGGGAAATAATTTTTTAGAGAAGTAATAAATCATATCCTGGGGACTACGCACGCAACCAGGAGCAACAGTATTGTACCAAGCTTTAGCATCACTCTTTAATGAGAACGGAAATAACTTGAGAATATAGTAATAGTGAATCTTCTCATCATGAGCAAAAAGGGTGGCTATGTCAGTCAACTTGTAAGATGTGCCACAACCGTTTCAGTTTCATAACCGTGGAAAGGATCAGATTCAACCAAAGTAATTAACTCTGGGTCAACAGAGAATTCATAATCCTTATCATCAATAAAGATAGGTGAAGTAGCAAACTCAGGATCACATTTCATTTTAACATTCAGAGATCTTTCTTTATACTTGCATAATAATTTCTCTAGATCATCTCTATCCTTATAAGTAAGAATATCTATAGTTGCCTCCTCACTTATAGTATAACCTTCTGGTACCTTTGGCAATTCATATCTAGGAGGACTAGTTCTAGTGGGTGTTTCAATATTTTTAGTTTCAATTTCATCATCAGATTCAACAATATCATGTTGTCTTACTCTAGTAATTTGTTCATCAGGAAATTCACCTAGTGGCACATCATCATCAAGCAAGGTACTAGCATCATCATGAGTAGAATTCATAGCAGAAGTAGCATCATCAACAACTTGCGACATATCAAAATTGATAGCATGTGGTGGTGTTGCAAGTTTACTTATAACAGAAGGTGAATCTAAAGCGGAGATGGATGGCAGTTCCTTACCTCCCCTCGTCTTAAGAGGGAAAAATCTTGGTCTTAGCATCCTTCAGATTCTTCATAGTCATAATAATTCCAAGTGACTCAACAAATGTATCTATGCTCCCCGGCAACGGCACCAGAAAAAGGCCTTGATAACCCACAAGTATAGGGGACCACAATAGTTTTCGACGGTAGAGTATTCAACCCAAATTTATAGATTCGACACAAGGGGAGCCAAAGAATATTTGCAAGTGTTAGAAGCTGAGTTGTCAATTCAACCACACCTGGAGATTAATTATCTGCAGCAAAGTGATCAGTAGCAAACTAGTATGATAGTTTTGATAATGGTAGCAGCATCGACAGTAACGGTAACAGTGATAGCAGTGATTTTGTAGCAGTAATGATAGCAGTAGCAACAGTAGTAACTTAGCAAGAACAATATAAGATAAATTTGTAGGCATTGGATCGGTGACTCGTTGGATGATATTCATCACGAGAGGGTTATAACCTAAGGCGATACGACACTAGCTCCAGTTCATAAATATAATGTAGGCATGTACTTCGTAAATAGTCATACATGCTTATGGAAAGAACTTGTGTGACATCTTTTGTCCTACCCTCCCGTGGCAGCGGGGTTCTATTGGAAACTAAGGGATATTAAGGCCTCCTTTGCATAGAGAACTGGAACAAAGCATTAACACACGGTGAATACATGAACTCTTCAAACTACGGTCATCACCAGGAGTGGTCCCGACTATTATCACTCCGGGGTTGTTGGATCATAACACGTAGTAGGTGACTATAACTTGCAAGATCGGATCTAGAACATGGATATAATGGTGATAACATAAATGATTCAGATCTGAAATCATGGCACCCGGGCCCAAAGTGACAAGCATTAAGCATGGCAAAGTCATAGCAACATCAATCTCAAAAGATAGTGGATACTAGGGATCAGGCCCTAACAAAACTAACTCGATTACGTGATGGATCTCATTTAACTCCTCAGCAACCAGCGAGCCTACGAAGGAATTACTCACTCACGACGGGGAGCATCATAGAATTAGCGATGGAAATGTGGTTGTGATGGCGAATATCGAAGATCCCCCTCTTTGGAGCCCCAAATGGACTCCAGATCCGGCCTCTTGATAAATAACAGGAGACGACGTCGGCTTTGTCTCATAAAACGCGATAATTCTTTCTCCCTGATTTTTTCTGGAAATATGTGATTTTATAGGGTTGGTTTCAGGGTCATCGGGGCCACCAGGTGGGGACAACCCACCTGGGCGCGCCCTGGTGGGTTGTGCCCACCCAGGTGCCCCCCTCAGGTGGCTCTTGGCTCTAGAAATTCTCTTTATTGATATAAAAAATCCTCGCAAAGTTTTGTTCCATCCCAAAAACTTTTATTTCTACACAAAAACAACACCATGGTAGTTCTGCTGAAAACAGCGTCAGTCCGGGTTAGTTTCATTCAAATCATGCAAATTAGAGTCCAAAACAAGAGGAAAAGCATTAAGGAAAAGTAGATACGACAAAGATGCATCACTGTGTACCAAACCTGTTGTGTACCTTGCCAGGAGCTTGGCAAGGGGTACAATAGTGTCCAAGAATAGATCACTCGACAGCGGTCAAAATTATCCTTAGTAACCTTAAAGAGGACTAAGGAAATGTTTCTTGGTAATGGAGGTGATAAAGAGTTCGTCATAAAGAGTTACGTCAATGCAAGATTTGACATTGATCTAGATGACTCTAAGTCTCAATCTAAATACGTATTGAACATGGGAGCAATTAGCTAAAGTAGCTCCATGCAGAGCATTGTAGACATAGAAATTTGAAAAATACATACTGATTTGAATATGGCAGACCCGTTGACTAAACTTCTCTCAGAAGCAAAACATGATCACAACATAGTACTCTTTGGGTGTTAATCACATAGCGATGTGAACTAGATTATTGACTCTAGTAAACCCTTTGGGTGTTGGTCACATAGCATGTGAACTATGGGTGTTAATCACATAAAGATGTGAACTATTGGTGTTAAATAACATGGCGATGTGAACTAGATTATTGATTCTAGTGCAAGTGGGAGACTGAAGGAAATATGCCCTAGAGGCAATAATAGAGTTGTTATTTTATATTTCCTTATATCATGATAAATGTTTATTATTCATGCTATAATTTTATTAACCGGAAACTTGATATATGTGTGGATACATAGACAAAACATCGTGCCCCTAGTAAGCCTCTACTAGACTAGCTCGTTAATCAAAGATGGTTAAGTTTCCTAACCATAGTCATGTGTTGTCATTTGATGAACATGATCACATCATTAGGAGAATGATGTGATGGACAAGACCCATCCGTTAGCATAGCATATTGATCGTTCAGTTTTATTGCTACTACTTTCTTCATGTCAAATACATATTCCTTCGACTATGGGATTATGCAACTCCCGGCTACCGGAGAAATGCCTTGTGTGCTATCAAACGTCAACATAACTGGGTTATTATAAAGATGCTCTACAGGCATCTCCTAAGGTGTTTGTTGGGTTGGCATAGATCGAGATTAGGATTTGTCACTCTGAATATTGGAGAGGTATCTCTGGGCCCTCTCGGTAATACACATCATAAGAAGAATTGCAAGCAAAGTGACTAATGAGTTAGTTATAGGATGATGTATTACAAAATGAGTAAATAGACTTGCCGGTAACGAGATTGAACTAGGTATGAAGATACCGACGATCGAATCTCGGGCAAGTAACATACTGATGGACAAAGGGAATTACATATGTTGTCATAACGGTTCGACCGATAAAGATCTTCGTAGAATATGTAGGAGCCAATATGGCCATCCAGGTTCCGCTATTGGTTATTGACTGGAGAGGTGTCTCGGTCATGTCTACATAATTCTTGAACCCGTAGGGTCCGCACGCTTAACATTCGATCACGATATAGTATTATATGAGTTATGCGATTTGGTGATCGAATGTTGTTCGGAGTCCCGGATGAAATCACGAACATGATGAGGAGTCTTGAAATGGTTGTAGGTAAATATTAATATATAGGATGATGGTATTCATACGCGGAAGTGTTCCAGAGGATACCGGGTACAAATCGGGTCACCGGAAGGGGTTCCGGGCACCCCCCCCGGCAAAGATATGGGCCAAATGGGCCAAGAGGGGAAATGTAGCAGCCAGTAGGGGCTGCCGCACCCCCCATATGGGTCGTACCATAGGAGAAAGGAAAGAGGGGAAGATAGAAGGAAGGGGAGGGATTCGGCCTCCCCTTTCCTTCCCTCCTCCCTCCTCTTTCCTTCCCCTCCGGTGAAAAAGGAAAGGGGGGCGAATTGGGGAGGAACCCCAAGTAGGATTCGGCCTGCTTGGGTTGCCCCCTTGGCTTCTCCCTCGCCCTCCCACCTATATATATGATGGGGAGGCGCCTAGAACACACAACAACATTTGTTAGCCGTGTGCAGCGCCCCCTCCACAAATTACACCCTCGGTCATAGTCTTGCGGTGCTTAGGCGAAGCCCTGCGCGGATCACTTCACCATCACCATCACCACGCCTTCGTGCTGACAGAACTCATCTAATTTCTCGACACTTTGCTGGATCAAGAGTTCAAGGGACGTCATCAAAGGGAACGTGTGCAGAACTCGAAGGTGTCGTCCGTTTGGTACTTGATCGGTCGGAACGGGAAGAAGTTCGACTACTTCAACCGTGTTGTCAAACGCTTCCTCTTTCGGTCTATGAGGGTACGTAGACACACTCTCCCCCTCTCGTTTCTATGCATCTCCTAGATAGCTATTGCGTGAGCGTAGGAATTGTTTTTGAAATTGCATGCTACGTTCCCCTACAGATATGCATGAGTAGAACACAAAGAGTTGTGGGCGGTGATAGTCATATTGCTTACAACAATTGTCTTATTTTGATTCGGCGGTATTATGGAATGAAGTGGCCTAGACCAACCTTACATGTCCATGTACATGAGGCCGGTTCCACCGATAGACATGCAACTAGTTTTTAATAAAGGTGGCTGGCGGGTGTCCGCTTCTCCTACCTTAGTTGAATCGAATTTGACTATGGCTGGTACTTGAAGAAGGTTAAAACAGCAAACTTGACGCAACACCGTTGAGGTTTCATGCTTAGGTAAGGACGGTTCTTGCTAGAAGCCCGTAGCTACTACGTAAAACATGCAACAACAAAGTAGAGGACTTATTTTTGCAATGCATGTTGTGATGTGATATGGTCAAGACATGATGTGATATACGTTATTGTATGAGCTGATCTTGTTTTGTAAAACTTATCAGCAACCGATAGGAGCCTTATGGTTGTCTCTTTATTGTATGAAACGGAAATGCCATGTAATTGCTTTACTTTATCACTATGCGTTAGCGATAGTTGTAGAAGCAACAGTTGGCGAGACGACCACGATGCAACGATGGAGATCAAGGTGTCGAGCCGGTTTTGATGGATCTCATGATGATGGTTTGGATGGAGATCAAAAGCACAAGATGATGATGGCCATATCATCTCACATATTTTGATTGCATGTGATGTTTATCTTTTATGCATCTTATTTTGCTTAGTACGGCGGTAGCATTATAAGATGACCCCTTCACTAAATTTCAAGGTATAAGTGTTCTTCCTGAGTATGCACCATTTGTTCCAATTTACCCACAGGATCGATCACATCAAATCATGATGAACAAGCACACGCAAAAACTTTTGCCAAAGACACGTGTCGTGCCTCTCTTCTTTTATTTCTGTTTCTCTTTTTCTCAACTTGATACAACTTTCACGCAGTCCTGGTCCAATGCCTAGCGGACCCAAACTAGATAGTCCTATTCGAACACAATCACCAGACTCCTAATCGGACTCAACCATGTTACTTTCCTAATCTAATGACCGGCAACACTGATCACAATTACTAACTCTACTAGGACTCTAGCCTGTTACTCCACGACAACCTGCCTAGTTATTTTCTAAATCAACATGGACACCAAAAGCTAACTTACATGTTTGCCTTTTGGATACGTACTAAGACAAGATTACTGCTAACAATCTCCCCCTAATCTTGACTTGTCATCTTCCTCACACTTCTCCTGATCTTGACTTGTTGTAGATCCGCGACTTGATGATCCTCCTCAATGTATGATCCAGACTCCCAGTCACGCTGCCAGGCAACACTATTGGTCACCCCTAACGCAATACATGCCAACGGATCACACACCGTCCCATGTAGAGACAGGTCCTCATTGAAGAGGCTCCCCTTCACTGGTCCTCATCCCACTATATGCCAGAGCTTGATCTCCACTTCATGTCTTCGCCCTTGGTGCTACACCACACCAGATAGCCCGTCGAACATGACACACTCCATCTTCGACAATCCTCACAAAGACAAGCACTTGGACATGACGATGACGACGACTCACTGACATGACGACGACTGACCGTGCAAACTCACACGACTCCATGACTCATCCGGCTCCCCCATACGACGATCTTGATGAGCTCCAGCGCCACACCTCAGCACCACCGCTCCCGTCAATGATCTCCTTCCTCCGCCTTGCGGACGACAGCCTGCCGTCTCCCTCCTTGTCACTCCATCGAACAATGATCGCCCGATCCTCCTCGTCACTGCACCATCCAGCGACTTCATAGCCCGCCCCGAGGCGCTAGTAGATCGCCACCCTGGGGCAAGCGCGGCTTCAACTCCGAACCTTGATCTAGATACCAATTGTTGCAATTTACCCACAGGATCGATCACATCAAAGCACGATGAACAACCACACGCAAAAACTTTTGCCAAAGGCACGTGTCGTGCCTCTCCTCTTTTATTTATGTTTCTCTTTTTCTCAACTTGATACAACTTTCACACAGCCCTGGTGCATATATATATATATATATATATATATATATATATATATATATATATATATATATATATATAGCCTTCAGGACCAATGCCAAGCCGACCAAAACTAGCTAGTCCTACTCGAACACAATCACCAGACTCCTAACCGGACTCAACCATGTTACTTTCCTAATCTAATGACCGGCAACGCTGATCACAATTTCTAACTCTACTAGGACTCTAGCCTGTTACTCCATGGCAATCTGCCTAGTTATTTTCTAAATCAACATGGACACCAAAAGCTGACTTACATGTTTGACTTTTGGATACGTATTAAGACAAGATTACTACTAACACCGTTGCGATAGTTCGTCGTGTTGAGACACCACGTGATGATCGGGTGTGATAAACTCTACATTCAAATACAATGGGTGCAAGACAGTTTTGCACATGCGGAATACTCAGGTTGAACTTGATGACCTAGCATGTATAGACATGGCCTCGGAACACTGGAGACCGAAAGGTCAAACATGAATCATATAGTAGATATGATCAACATAGAAAGGTTCACCATTGATGACTACTCCATCTCACGTGATGATCGGACATGGTTTCGTTGATTTGGATCACGTATCATTTAGATGACTTGACGGATGTCTATCTAAGTGGGAGTTCTTAAGTAATTTGATTAATTGAACTTAAATTTATCATGAACTTAGTCCTGATAGTATTTGCAAATTATGTTGTAGAACAATAGCTTGCGTTGTAGCTCCCCTATTCTTGATATGTTCCTAGAGAAAAATAAGTTGAAAGATGGTAGTAGCAATGATGCAGAATAGGTCCGTGATCTGAGGATTATCCTCATTGCTACATAGAAGAATTATGTCCTTGATGCACCGCTAGGTGATAGACCTATTCCAGGAGCAGATGCAGACGTTATGAACGTTTGACAAAGCTCGGTATGATGACTACTTGATAGTTTAGTGCCCCATGCTTTACGGCTTAGAACCGGGACTTCAAAAACGTTTTGAACGCTATGGAGCATATGAGATGTTCCAAGAGATGAAATTGGTATTTCAATCTCATGCTGATACGTCTCCAACGTATCTATAATTTTTGATTGTTCCATGCTATTATATTATCTGTTTTGGATGTTTAATGGGCTTTACTATACACTTTTATATTATTTTTGGGACTAACCTATTAACCGGAGGCCCAGCCCAAATTGTTGTTTCCTTGCCTATTTCAGTGTTCCGAAGAAAATGAATATCAAACCGAGTTTAAACGGAATGAAACCTTCGGGAGAGTTATTTTTGGAACAGAAGCAATCCAGGAGACTTGGAGTAGACGTCAGGGAAGCTTCGAGGTGGCCATGAGGCAAGGAGGCGCGCCCCCCACCCTTGTGGGCCCCTCGTGGCTCCCCTGACCGACTTATTTTGCCTATATATATATCCATATACCCTAAAAACATCGGAGAGCACAATAGATCGGGAGTTCCGCCGCCGCAGGCCTCTGTAGCCACCAAAAACCAATCGGACCCTGTTTCGGCACCCTGCCGGAGGGCAGATCCCTCACCGGTGGACATCTTCATCATCCCGGCGATCTCCAAGACGAGGAGGGAGTAGTTTACCCTCGGGGTTGAGGATATGTACCAGTAGCTATGTGTTTGATCTCTCTCTCTCTCTCTCTCTCTCTCTCTCTCTCTCGTGTTCTTGATTTGGCACGATCTTGATGTATCGCGAGCTTTGCTATTATAGTTGGATCTTATGATGTTTCTACCTCTCTACTCTCTTGTAAAGGATTGAGTTTTACCTTTGAAGTTATCTTATCGGATTGAGTCTTTAAGGATTTTGAGAACACTTGATGTATGTCTTGTCGTGCTTATCTGTGGTGACAATGGGATATTCACGTGATCTACTTGATGTATGTTTTGGTGATCAACTTGCGGGTTCAATGAACTTATGCATAGGGGTTGGCACACGTTTTCGTCTTGACTCTCCGATAGAAACTTTGGGGCACTCTTTGAAGTACTTTGTGTTGGTTGAATAGATGAATCTGAGATTGTGTGATGCATATCGTATAATCATGCCCACGGATACTTGAGGTGACATTGGAGTATCTAGGTGACATTAGGGTTTTGGTTGATTTGTGTCTTAAGGTGTTATACTAGAATGAACTCTATGATAGATCGAACGGAAAGAATAGCTTCGTGTTATTTTACTACGGACTCTTGAATAGATCCATCAGAAAGGATAACTTTGAGGTGGTTTCGTACCCTACCATAATCTCTTTGTTTATTCTCCGCTATTAGTGACTTTGGAGTGACTCTTTGTTGCATTTTGAGGGATTGTTATATGATCTAATTATGTTATTATTGTTGAGAGAACTTGCACTAGTGAAAGTATGAACCATAGGCCTTGTTTCCTAGCATTGCAATGCCGTTTACGCTCAATTTTATCATTAGTTACCTTGCTGTTTTTATATTTTCAGATTACAAAAACCTATATCTACCATCCATATTGCACTTGTATCACCATCTCTTCGCCGAACTAGTGCACCTATACAATTTGCCATTGTATTGGGTGTGTTGGGGACACAAGAGACTCTTTGTTATTTGGTTGCAGGGTTGTTTGAGAGAGACCATCTTCATCCTACGCCTCCCACGAATTGATAAACCTTAGGTCATCCACTTGAGGGAAATTTGCTACTGTCCTACAAACCTCTGCACTTGGAGGCCCAACAACGTCTACGAGAAGAAGGTTGCATAGTAGACATCAAGCTCTTTTCTGGCGCCGTTGTCGGGGAGGTTATCGCTTGAAGGTATATCTTTAGATCTTGCAATCGAATCTTTTAGTTTCTTGTTTTATCACTAGTTTAGTTTATAAAAGAATCTACAAAAAAATGGAATTGAGTTTGCCTCATAACCTTCATCTTTTTAATATCTTTCGTGAGAACGATGGAAAGGAAAATTGTGCTCAATTGCTAGAAGAAGAATGTATTAAAATGTTTGGTACTAGATCTTTGTATGATGAGCATGATTGCAATGTTGTTAGTATGAATTCCTTGAATATCCATGATGCTAATGATATGCAAAGCCACAAGCTTGGGGAAGCTATGTTTGATGAAGATGATATTTTTTGTCCCCCAAGTTTGGATGAGCAAATTTACTATGATGAAAGCATGCCTCCTATTTATGATGATTATTGTGATGATACGTATGCCATAAAGAAGAAGTTTGCTTATGGGGAGAGTAGTAAAATTTATATGCTTGTGCATCATGAAAAGCATGCTTTATGTCCTGGTTATATTGTTGAATTCATTCATGATGCTACTGAAAATTATTATGAGGGAGGAACATATGCTTGTAGGAATTGCAATAATATCAAGTTTCCTCTCTATGTGTTGAAAATCTTGAAGCTATGCTTGTTTTGCCTTCCGATGCTAGTTGATTATTGTACACATAAGTTGTTTGCTCACAAAATCCCTATGCATAGGAAGTGGGTTAGAATTAAATGTGCTAATCTTATGCTTCATGATGCTCCCGTTATGTTTCAATTCTTATCTTTTATGTGAGCATCATTGTCATCACCATGCCTAGTTAAAAGGCATTAAAGAAAAGCGCTTGTTAGGAGACAACCCAATATTTACCTTTACTGCTTTTGTGTGTTCACATGATTATGCTACTGTATTAATCATGTTTTATAGCTTTTGTTTCAATAAAGTGCCAAGTAAGACCTTTAGGATAGCTTACGGTGATAGTTGTGTTGATCCTGCTGAAAATCAGAAACTTTTGCGCCAAGTAAATTAGTTTTGATAATTCACAGAAACGTGCTTTTTATCCGATTCTTTTTTCTATGGATTGGTACACAAATTTATCAGGTTTTCCTAATTTGGTAGAATTTTTGGAGTTACAGAAGTATTAAAGAGTTACAGATTACTACAGACTTTTCTGTTTTTGACAGATTCTGTTTTCTATGTGTTGTTTACTTATTTTGATGAATCTATGAGTAGTATCGGAGGGTATTAGCCATAGAGAAGTTGTATTATATTATATATTACACCAATATGAATTTAGAATGAGTTCACAACAGTACCTAAGTGGTGATTTATTTTCTTATACTAACGGAGCTTACGAGTTTTCTGTTGAGTTTTATGTTGTGAAGTTTTCAAGTTTTTGGTAAAGATTCGATGGACTATGGAATAAGGAGTGGAAAGAACCTAAGATTGGGGATGCCCAAGTCACCCCAAGGTAATATTCAAGGACAACCAAGAGCCTAAGCTTTGGGATGCCCCGGATGGCATACCCTCTTTCGTCTTCATTCATCGGTAACTTTACTTGGAGCTATATTTTTATTCACCACATGATATGTGTTTTTCTTGGAGCGTCATTTTATCTTATTTTGTTTTGTTTTGCTTGCTGTTTGAATAAATTACCAAGATCTGAAATTCTTAAATGTTAGAGAGTCTTCACATAGTTACATAATTATTCAACTACTCATTGATCTTCACTTATATCTTTCGGAGTAGTTTGTCATTTGCTCTAGTGCTTCACTTATATCTTTTTAGATCATGGTGGTGGTTTTATTTTAAAGAAATAGATGAACTCTCATGCTTCACTTATATTATTTTGAGAGTCTTTTAGAACAACATGGTATTTGCTACGGTTATAAAATTGGTCCTAATATGATGGGCATCCAAGTTGGGTATAATAAAAACTATCATAGAAAGTGTATTGGATGCTATGATAAATTTGATACTTGATGATTGATTTGAGATATGAGGATGGTAATATTAGAGTCATGCTAGTTGAGTAGTTGTGAGTTTGAGGAATACTTGTGTTTAAGTTTGTGATTCCTGTATCATGCACGTATGGTGAACCGCTTTGTGATGAAGTTGGAGCATAGTTTATTTACTGATTCTCTTCCTTATGAGTGGCGGTCGGGGATGAGCGATGGTCCTTTCCTACCAATCTATCCCCCTAGGAGCATGCGCGTAGTACTTTGTTTCAATGACTTGTAGATTTTTGCAATAAGTATATGAGTTCTTTATGACTAATGTTGAGTCCATGGATTATACGCACTTTCACCCTTCCACCATTGCTAGCCTCTCTTGTGCCGCACAACTTTCACCGGTACCATACACCCACCATATACCTTCCTCAAAACAGCCACCATACCTACTTATTATGGCATTTCCATAGCCATTCTGAGATATATTGCCATGCAACTTTCCACCGTTCCGTTTATTATGACACGCTCCATCATTGTCATATTGCTTTTGCATGATCATGTAGTTGACATCGTATTTGTGGCAAAGCCACCTCCATAATTCTTTCATACATGTCACTCTTGATTCATTGTATATCCCGGTACACCGCCAGAGGCATCCACATAGAGTCATATTTTGTTCTAAGTATCGAGTTGTAATCTTGAGTTGTAAGTAAATAAAAGTGTGATGATCTTCATTATTAGAGCATTGTCCCAAGTGAGGAAAGGATGATGGAGACTATGATTCCCCCACAAGTCGGGATGAGACTTCAGACTTCAGAAAAAGAGAGAGGCAAAAAAAGAGAAAGGCCAAATAAAAAAAGAGAAAAAGAAAAAAAGAAAGAAGAAAAAATGAGAGAAAAGGAGAGAAGGGACAATGCTACTATCCTCTTACCACACTTTTGCTTCAAAGTAGCACCATGATCTTCATGATAGAGAGTCTCCTATGTTGTCACTTTCATATACTAGTGGGAATTTTACATTATAGAACTTGGCTTGTATATTCCAATGATGGGCTTCCTCATAATGCCCTAGGTCTTCGTGAGCAAACAAGTTGGATGCACACCCACTTAGTTTCTTTTGTTGAGCTTTCATACACTTATAGCTCTAGTGTATCCGTTGCATGGCAATCCCTACTCACTCACATTGATATCCATTAATGGGAATCTCCATAGCCGGTTGATACGCCTTGTTGATGTGAGACTATCTTATCCCTTTTTGTCTTCTCCACAACCACCATTCTATTCCACATATAGTGCTATGTCCATGGCTCACGCTCATGTATTGCGTGAAGATTGAAAATGTTTGAGAACATCAAAAGTATGAAACAATTTCTTGGCTTGTCATCGGGTTGTGCATGATTAAATACTTTGTGTGATGAAGATAGAGCATAGCCAGACTATATGATTTTGTAGGGATAGCTTTCTTTAGCCATGTTATTTTGAGAAGACATGATTGCTTTGTTATTATGCTTGAAGTACTATTGTTTTCATGTCAATATTAAACTTTTATCTTGAATCATTTGGATCTGAACATTCATGCCACAATAAAGAAAATTACATTCAGAAATATGCTAGGTAGCATTCCACATCAAAAATTCTGTTTTTATCATTTACCTACTCGAGGACGAGCAGGAATTAAGCTTGGGGATGCTTGATACGTCTCCAACGTATCTATACTTTTTTATTGTTCCATGCTATTATATTATCTGTTTTGGATGTTTAATCGGCTTTACAATACAGTTTTATATTATTTTTGGGACTAACCTATTAACGAGAGGCCCAGCCCAAATTGTTGTTTTCTTGCCTATTTCAGTGTTTCGAAGAAAATGAATATCAACTGGAGTCCAAACGGAATGAAACCTTCGGGAGAGTTATTTTTGGAACAGAAGCAATCCAAGAGACTTGGAGTAGACGTCAGGGAAGCTTCGAGGTGGCCACAACGCAGGGAGGCGTGCCCTACCCCCTGGGCGCGCCCCCCACCCTCGTGGGCCCCTCGTGGCTCCCATGACCAACTTCTGTCGCCTATATATATATCCATATACCTTCAAAATATCGGAGAGCACAATAGACTGGGAGTTTCACCGCCGCAGGCCTCTGTAGCCACCAAAAACCAATCGGGACCCTATTCCGGCACCCTGCCAGAGGGGAGATCCCTCACTGATGGCCATCTTCATCATCTCGGCGATCTCCAAGACGAGGAGGGAGTAGTTCACCCTCGGGGCTGAGGGTATCTACCAGTAGCTATGTGTTTGATCTCTCTCTCTCTCTCTCTCTCTCTCTCTCTCTCTCTCGTGTTCTTGATTTGGCACGATCTTGATGTATCGCGAGCTTTGCTATTATAGTTGGATATTATGATGTTTCTCCCTCTCTACTCTCTTGTATTGGATTGAGTTTTACGTTTGAAGTTATCTTATCGGATTGAGTCTTTAAGGATTTGAGAACACTTGATTTATGTCTTGACGTGCTTATCTGTGGTGACAATGGGATATTCACGTGATCTACTTGATGTATGTTTTGGTGATCAACTTGCGGGTTCAATGAACTTATGCATAGGGGTTGGCACACATTTTTGTCTTGAATCTTCGGTAGAAACTTTGGGTCACTCTTTGAAGTACTTTGTGTTGGTTGAATAGATGAATCTGAGATTGTGTGATGCATATCATATAATCATGCCCATGGATACTTGAGGTGACATTGGAGTATCTAGGTGACATTAGAGTTTTGGTTGATTTGTGTCTTAAGGTGCTATTCTAGTACAAACTCTATGATAGATCGAATGGAAAGAATAGCTTCGTGTTATTTTACTACAGACTCTTGAATAGATCCATCAGAAAGGATAACTTTGAGGTGGTTTCGTACCCTACCATAATCTCTTCATTTGTTCTCCGCTATTAGTAACTTTGGAGTGACTCTTTGTTGCATGTTGAGGGATTGTTATATGATCTAATTATGTTATTATTGTTGAGAGAACTTGCACTAGTGAAAGTATGAACCTTAGGCCTTGTTTCCTAGCATTGCAATGCCGTTTACGCTCACTTTTATCATTAGTTACCTTGTTGTTTTTATATTTTCAGATTACAAAAACCTATATCTACCATCCATATTGCACTTGTATCATCATCTCTTCGCCGAACTAATGCACCTATACAATTTGGCATTGTATTGGGTGTGTTGGGGATACAAGAGACTCTTTGTTATTTGGTTGGAGGGTTGTTTGCGAGAGACCATCTTCATCCTACGCCTCCCACGGGTTGATAATCCTTAGGTCATCCACTTGAGGGAAATTTGCTACTGTCCTACAAACCTCTGCACTTGGAGGCCCAACAACGTCTACAAGACAAGTACTGTCCCTACAAGATGGAGGAGAATAGCTCAGCCAGTGAGCATGAGCTTAGAGTGTCTGGGTACTACAATTGCTTGAATCAAGTTGGAGTTAATCTTCCAGATAAGATAGCGATTGACAAAGTTCTCTAGTCACTATCACCAAGCTACTAGAACTTCGTGATGAACTATAATATGCAAGGGACGACGAAAATTATTCCCGAGCTCTTCTCGATGCTGAAATCAACGAAGTTAGAAATCAAGAAAGACCATCAAGAGTTGATGGTTGAAAAGACCACTAGTTTCATGTAAAATGGTAATAGAAATAAAGGGAACTTCAAGAAGAATGGCAAACAAGTTTCCGCTCCCTTGAAGAAGCCCAAAGCTAGACCCAAGCCTGAGACTGATTGCTTTTACTACAAAGGAACTGGTCACTGGAAACGGAACAACCCCAAATACTTGGCGGAGAAGAAGGATGGCAAAGTGAACAAAGGTATATTTGATATACATGTTATTGATGTGTACTTTACTAGTGTTCATAGTAACACCAGGGTATTTGATACCAGTTCAGTTGCTAAGATTAATAACTCGAAACAGGAGTTGCAAAATGAACAGAGACTAGTTAAGGGCGAGGTGACACTGTGTGTTGGAACTGATTCCAAGATTGATAAGATCGCCATCGCACATTCCCTCTACCTTCGGGATTAGTGTTGGACCTAAGTAAATGTTATTTGGTGTTTGCGTTGAGCATGAATATGATTGGATCATATTTATTGCGATACAGTTATTCCTTTAAGTCAGAGAATAATTGTTGTTCTGTTTACGTGAATAAAACCTTCTATGGTCATACACCCAATGTAAATGGTTTATTGAATCTTGATCGTAGTGATACACATATTCATAATATTAGATCCAAAAGATGCAAAGCTGATAATGATAGGGCAGCATATTTGTGGCATTGTCGTTTGGGTCATATTGGTGTAAAGGGCATGAAGAAACTCTATACGGATGGTTTTTTGGAATCAGTTGATTATGAACCATTTGATACTTGGGAACCATGCCTCATGGGCAGGATGACTAAAACTCCGTTCTCCGGAACAATGGAGTGAGCCAATGACTTACTGGAAATAATACATACTGATGTATGCAATCTGATGAGTGTTGAGACACACGGAAGGTATCGTTATTTTCTGACCTTCACAGATGATTTGAGTAGGTATGGGTATATCTACTTAATGAAACACAAGTCTGAAACATTTGAAAAGTTCAAGGAATTTCAGAGTGAAGTGGAGAATCATCGTAGCAAAAATAAAGTTTCTACGATCTGATCATGGAGGTGAATATTAGAGTTACGAGTTTGGCCTTCATTTAAAAGAAAGTGGAATAGTTTCACAACTCACGCCACCTGGAACACCACAGCGTAATGGTATGTCCGAACGTCGTAACCGTACTTTATTAGATATGGTGCGATCTATGATGTCTCTTACCGATTTACCACTATCGTTTTGGGGTTATGCATTAGAGACAGATGCATTCACGTTAAATAGGGCACCGTGTAAATTTGTTGAGATGACACGGTATGAACAGTGGTTTGGCAAGAAACCTAAGCTATCGTTTCTAAAATGTTGAGGTTGCGACACTTATGTCAAAAGGCTTCAGCCTGATAAGCTCGAACCCAAATCGGAGAAGTGCATCTTCATAGGATACCCTAAGGAAATAATTGGGTACACCTTCTACCATAAATCCGAAGGCAAGATCTTTGTTGCCAAGAATGGAACATTTCTAGAGAAGGAGTTTATCTCGAAAGAAGTGAGTGGGAGGAAAGTAGAACTTGATGAGGTAATTGTACCTTCTCTCGAATTGAAAAGTAGCTCATCCGAGAAATCTGTTCCCGTGATGCCTACACTAACTAGAGAGGAATCTAATGATGATGATCATGAAACTTCAGATCAAGTTATTACCAAACCTCGTAGGTCAACAAGAGCATGTTCCGCACCAAAGTGGTACGGTAATCCTGTTCTAGAAGTCATGTTACTATACCATGACGAACCTACAAACTATGACGAAGTTATGATCAGCCCAGATTCTGATAAATGGCTTGAGTCCATGAAAACTGAGATAGGATCCATGTATGAGAACAAAGAGTGGACTTTGGTGGACTTGCCCAATGATCGGCAAGCCATTGAGAATAAATGGATCTTCAAGAGGAAGACGGACGCTGATGGTAGTGTTACTATTTACAAAGATTGACTTGTCGCAGAAGGTTTTTGACAAGTTCAAGGAGTTGACTACGATGAGATTTTCTCACTCGCAGCGAAGCTTAAGTCTGTCTGAATCATGTTAGCAATTGCCGCATTTTATGAAATCTGGCAAATGGATGTCAAAACTGCATTCCTTAATGGATTTCTTAAAGAAGAGTTGTATAGGATGCAACCAAAAGGTTTTGTCGATCCTAAAGGTGCTAACAAAGTGTGCAAACTCTAGCGATCCATCTATGGACTGGTGCAAGCATCTCAGAGTTGGAATATACGCTTTGATAAGGTGACCAAAGCATATGATTTTATACAGACTTATGGTTAAGCTTGTATTTACAAGAAAGTGAGTGGGATCTCTATAGCATTTCTGATATTATATGTGAATGACATATTGTTGATTGGAAATGATGTAGAATTTCTGGATAGCAAAAAAGGATATTTGAATAAGAATTTTTCAATGAAAGACCTCGGTGAAGCTGCTTACATATTGGGCATCAAGATCTATAGAGATAGATCAGGACGCTCGATAAGACTTTCAGTGAGTACATTCCTTGAAAAGATATTGAAGGAGTACAAAATGGTTCAGTCAAAGAAGGAGTTCTTGCCTGTATTGTAAGGTGTGAAGTTTGAGTAAAGACTCAAAACCCGACCACAACAGAAGAAAAAGAGAGAATGAAAGGCATTCCCTATGCCTCAGCAATAGGTTCTATAAAGTATGCCATGATGTGTACCAAACCTGCTGTGTACCTTGCCATGAGTTTGTTAAGGGGGTACAATAGTGATCCAGGAATAGATCACTCGATAGCGGTCAAAATTATCCTTAGTTACCTTAAAGAGGACTAAGGAAATGTTTCTTGGTAATGGAGGTGATAAAGAGTTCGTCGTAAAGAGTTACGTCGATGCAAGCTTTGACACTGATCTAGATGACTCTAAGTCTCAATCTAGATACGTATTGAACATGGGAATAATTAGCTAGAGTAGCTCCATGCATAGCATTGTAGACACAGAAATTTGCAAAATACATACGGATCTGAATGTGGCAGACCCGTTGACTAAACTTCTCTCAGAAGCAAAACATGATCACAACATAGTACTCTTTGGGTGTTAATCACATAGCGATGTGAACTAGATTATTGACTCTAGTAAACCCTTTGGGTCTTGGTCACATAGCGATGTGAACTATGGGTGTTAATCACATAAAGATGTGAACTATTGGTGTTAAATAACATCGTGATGTGAACTAGATTATTGACTCTAGTGCAAGTGGGAGATTGAAGGAAATATGCCCTAGAGGCAATAATAAAGTTGTTATTTTATATTTCCTTATATCATGATAAATGTTTATTATTCATGCTAGAATTGTATTAACCGGAAACTTGATACATGTGTGGATACATAGATAAAACATCATGTCCCTAGTAAGCCTCTACTAGACTAGCTCATTAATCAAAGATGGTTCAGTTTCCTAACCATAGACATGTGTTGTCATTTGATGAACGGGATTACATCATTAGGAGAATGATGTGTTGGACAAGACCCATCCCGTTAGCATAGCATATTGATCGTTTAGTTTTATTGCTATTGCTTTCTTCATGTCAAATACATATTCCTTCGACTATGAGATTATGCAACTCCCGGATACCGGAGGAATGCCTTATGTGCTATCAAACGTCACAACATAACTGGGAGATTACAAAGATGCTCTACAGGTATCTCCGAAGGTTTTTGTTGGGTTGGCATAGGTCGAGATTAGGATTTGCCACTCCGAGTATCGGAGAGGTATCTCTGGGCCCTCTCGGTAATACACATCATAAGAAGCCTTGCAAGCAAAGTGGCTAATGAGTTAGTTGCAGGATGATGTATTACAGAACGAGTAAAGAGACTTGTCGGTAATGAGATTGAACTAGGTATGAAGATACCGACGATCGAATCTCAGGCAAGTAACATACCGATGGACAAAGGGAATTACGTATGTTATCATAACGCTTCGACCGATAAAGATCTTTGTAGAATATGTAGGAGCCAATATGGGAATCTAGGTTCCGCTATTGGTTATTGACCAGAGAGGTGTCTCGGTCATGTCTACATAGTTCTCGAACCCGCAAGATCCGCACGCTTAACGTTCAATGACTATATAATATTATATGAGTTATGTGATTTTGTGACCGAATGTTTTTCGGAGTCCCGGATGAGATCACGGACATGACTAGGAGTCTCTAAATGGTTGAGAGGTAAAGATTGATATATAGGACGATGGTATTCGGACACCAGAAGTGTTCCGGATGGTACCGGGTACAAATCGGGTCACCAGAAGGGGTTCCGGGCACCACCACCCCCCCCCCGACAAAGATATGGGCCTAATGGGCCGGGAGGGGGTAACGCAGCAGCCAGCAGGGGCTGCTGCGCCCCCCATATGGGCCCCACTAGAGTAGAAAGGAAAGAGGGGAAGAGAGAAGGAGGGGGAGGGATTTGGCCTCCCCCATCATTCCCTCGTCCCTCCTCTTTCCTTCCCCCTCCGGTGAAAAAGGAAAGGGGCCGAATTGGGGAGGAACCCCAAGTAGGATTTGGCCTACTTGGGGCGCCCCCCTTGGCTGCTCCCTCTCCCTTCCACCTATATATATGACGGGGGGAGGCGCCTAGAACACACAACAACATTTGTTAGCTGTGCGCGGCGTCCCCCTCCACAGATTACACTGTCGGTCATATTCTCGCAGTACTTAGGCGAAGCCCTACGCGGATCACTTCACCATCACCGTCACCACGCCGTCGTGCTGACAGAACTCATCTACTTCCTTGACACTTTGCCGGATCAAGAGTTCGAGGGACATCGTCGAGCTAAACGTGTGCAGAACTCAGAGGTGCCATACGTTCCGTACTTGATCAGTCAGAACGAGAAGAAGTTCAACTACATCAACCGCATTGTCAAACGCTTCCGTTTTCGGTCTACGAGGGTACGTAGACACACTCTCCCCCTCTCGTTGCTATGCATCTCCTAGATAGATCTTGCATGAGCGTAGGAATTTTTTTGAAATTGCATGCTATGTTCCCCTACAGATATGCACGAGTAGAACACAAAGAGTTATGGGCGGTGATAGTCATACTGCTTACCAGCAACGTCTTATTTTGATTCGACGGTATTATGGGATGAAGCGGCCCAGACCAACCTTACATGTCCACGTACATGAGATCGGTTCCATCGACAGACATGCAACTAGTTTTGCATAAAGGTGGCTGGCGGGTGTCTGTTTCTCCTACTTTAGTTGAATCGAATTTGACTGCGATTGGTCCTTGAAGAAGGTTAAGACCACAAACTTGACGAAACATCGTTGTGATTTTATGCTTAGGTAAGAACGGTTCTTGCTAGAACCCCGTAGCTGCCACATAAAACATGCAACAACAAAGTATAGGGCGTCTAACTTGTTTTTGCAGGGCATGTTGTGATGTGATATGGTCAAGACATGATGTGATATACGTTATTGTATGAGATGATCATGTTTTGTAAAAGTTACCGGCAACCGGAAGGAGCCTTATGGTTGTCTCTTTATTGTATGAAATGCAAACGCCATGTAATTGCTTTACTTTATCACTATGCATTAGCGATAGGTGTACAAGCAATAGTTGGCGAGCCGACCACGACGCAATGATGGAGATCGGGGTGTCGAGCCGGTGACGATGGAGATGATGACGATGCTTTGGAGATGGAGATCAAAAGCACAAGATGATGATGGCCATATCATGTCACATATTTTGATTGCATGTGATGTTTATCTACTATGCATCTTATTTTGCTTAGTATGGCGGTAGCATTATAAGATGATCTCTTACCTAAATTTCAAGGTATAAGTGTTCTTCCTGAGTATGCACCATTGCGATAGTTCGTCGCGTTGAGACACCACGTGATGATCGGGTGTGATAGACTCTACGTTCACATACAATGGGTGCAAGACAGTTTTGCACATGCGGAATACTCGGGTTAAACTTGACGAGTCTAGCATGTACAGACATTGCCTCGGAACACTCGCGACCGAAAGGTCGAACGTGAATCATATAGTAGATATGATCAACATAGAGATGTTCACCATTGACGACTACTCCATCTCACATGATGATCGGACATGGTTTAGTTGATTTGGATCTCATATCATTTAGATGACTTGAGGGATGTCTATCTAAGTGGGAGTTCTTAAGTAATTTGATAATTAAACTTGATTTATCATGAACTTAGTCATGATAGTATTTGCATATCTATTTTGTAGATCAATGGCCCGTGATACCGTTCCCCTGAATTTTAATGCGTTCCTAGAGAAAGCTTAGTTGAAAGATGATGGTAGCAACTACATGGACTGGGTCCATAACTTGAGGATTATCCTCATTGCTGCACAGAAGAATTGTGTCCTTGATGCACCGCTAGGTGAAAGGCCTGGTGCAGGAGCAGATGCTGATTGTTTTGAACGTCTGCCAAGCTCGATTTTATGACTACTCGATAGTTCAGTGTGCCATGCTTTACGGTTTAGAACCGGGACTTCAAAGATGTTTTGAACTTTATGGAGCATATGAGATGTTCCAGGAATTGAAGTTAATATTTCAAGCAAATGCCCGAGTTGAGAGATATGAAGTCTCCAACAAGTTCTATAGCTGCAAGATGGAGGAGAAAAGTTCTGTCAGTGAACACATACTCAAAATGTCTGTGTATCATAATCACTTGAATCAACTGGGAGTTAACCTTCCACATGATAGTGTTATTGACAGAGTTCTCCAATCACTGCCAAGCTATACAGGCTTCGTGATGAACAATATATGCAAGCAATGGAGAAGACAATTCTCGAGCTCTTCGCAATGATCAAAGCTGCGGAGGTAGAAATCAAGAAGGAGCATCAAGTGTTGACGGTTAACAAGACCACTAGTTTCAAGAAAAGGGCAAGGGAAAGAAAGGGAACTTCAAGAAGAATGACAAGCAAGTTGCCACTCCCGGGAAGAATCCCAAAGCTGGACCCAAGCCTAAAACTAGGTGCTTCTACTGCAAAGGGACCGGTCACTGGAAGCGGAACTGCCCCAAGTATTTGGAAGATAAGAGGGATGACAAAGTGAAAAAAGGTATATTTGAGATACATGTTATTGATGTGTACCTTACTAATGCTCGTAGTAGCTTCTGGGTATTTGATACTGGTTCATTTGCTCGTATTTGTAACTAGAATCAGGAGATACGGATTAAATGAAGATTGGCTAAGGAGGAGGTGACGATGCACGTCGGGAATGGTTCCATAGTCGACGTGATCACCGTCAGCATGCTACCTCTACATCTGCCTTCGAGATTAGTTTTACACCTGAATAATTGTTATTTGGTGCCAGTGCTGAGCATTAACATTATATCTGGATCTTGTTTAGTGCGAGACAGTTATTCATTTAAATCGTAGAATAATGGTTGTTCTATTTATATGAGTAATACCTTTTATGGTCGTGCACCCTTGAAGAGTGGTCTATTTTTGTTGAATCTCAATTGGGGTGATACACATATTCATAATATTGATGCCAAAAGATGCAAAGTTGATAATGATAGTGCAACATATTTGTGGCACTACTGTTTAAGTCATATTGGTGTAAAGCACATGAAGAAACTCCATGCAGATGGACTTTTGGAATCACTTGATTATGAATCATTTGATACTTGTGAAGCATGCCTCATGGGCAAGATGACTAAAACTCTGTCCTCCGGAACAATGGAACGAGCAAGTGACTTATTGGAAATAATACATACCGATGTATGTGGTTCGATGTGTATTAAGGCTCGCGGCGGGTATCATTATTTTCTGACCTTCACAGATGATTTAAGCAGATATGGGTATATCTACTTAATGAAACACAAGTCTGAAACATTTGAAAAGTTCAAAGAATTTCAGAGTGAAGTGGAGAATCATCGTAACAAGAAAATAAAGTTTCTACAATTTGATCGTGGAAGCGAATATTTGAGTTACAAGTTTGGCCTTCATTTAATACAATGTGGAATAGTTTCACAACTCACGCCACCTGGAACACCACAATGTATCTTTCCATATTTTTTAGTTAGCCATCATAATGTGTAATTGGGTCATGCTATCCTGTTGAGTTAGCCATCATATATGTGAAATTGTGTCATCCCATCCTGTTTGGTTAGACAACATAAATGTGAATTATTTCATGCCCTCTTTTATTCCCCACTATCCATTGCACCTGTCTATCGTACAATGTCTAGACTTTTAATTACATTTCTTGTTTATCAGCCATTTGAATTGGAGAGGGTGATGGCAGTATCTAAGGGAGTAACAACACAGTCTTCAGAAAAGATAGCGCTACCAGTTCATGCAGATAGAACCACGATTGTACTTGCCCAAGGACTAGATCCACCACACATAACCTAGACTCTCGCAGATTGTAACCCTACCCAGTTGGACAGAGAACCAGCTACACCCCTTCTAACCCCAACCCCGGCAGATAGTAACCCAGTTCCAGTTGACACAACACCGTCTCCACCACAGAGCACCCAAACACGAGCAGTTAGTAAGGGAACTGCAGTGCCCAAAGCACGAGGATCACCACTCCGAATCCCAACTCAACGCTTAAAGGAGAAGAAGATTTGTTCTCAGGTCAGGTTCTGTAGCTATGGTTCATACTCCTTTGCTCTTGCATTACTGTATTTACTCATACCAACTATTTTCAAATTTGAAGGATGGAATTGAAACTCCAATGGCGCAACAGGTATGTTTTAAACCTGTTTCTTTAACTGGTTTGCTGTTGTAACCTGCTCTATGTTGATTTCAGTTTCAATTGAAAAAACAGTTATGTTCTCATGTCATGCACATTACAAGTGTTGTTATTGCTCTATAGTTTCCCACACTTATATTCTGTCTATTCTGCTTTGTCTTGAACAAATATTATTTGAACTGTGTCTCTATCTTGATTTGGCAACAAAAACTAGAATGATATAGACCATAAAGTGACTATGGTACATTGATATATGTTTGTTTCATGTTGTTATCCTATCCACTTTACTACTAAACTCATTTACCAAAATGAGTTTCATATACAACATGGTAAACCTATGATGTGTCTGCTTGTTTCTCTTTTAGAATGCGGACAAAATATTGGAGAACAGTACCGCGTTATGCAATGGTAAAGGAAGTAATGCAGATAAGGTTCAAGATAGTGAGACATCCCTGTTGGTCTCCAAGAAAGCTGATAAAAACTATCTTGATGACAGTGAGAGAACCCAAAAGTCCTGTCTTGATGTAGTGTTCGAGTTACTGGCCACTACTTCTGGCACAAGCTCTTCGAACTCGCTGCCTGAATCATTTGGTCTTCTTGAGTCTCAACTTCAAGTTGAAAGACATCGATCAGATGTGCTGCGACAGGAACCTGAAAGACTGAGGAAGTTCCTGCAGAATTCAGATGCATACTTCCTGGTGCAACAGCAAACGCTCCAGGATTTAAGCGCCAAACAAGAGAAAGTTAATAAGCTTGCTAAGCATCTTGCCAGCATTATGGGTACCCAAGATATTGTTTCTTGAGATCTTCTGAAGTGGTTTTAGTTCTGGATTTGTTTTGTTGTGGCGTTTATTTGCGCTGGTCGCCAACTTTGACAACCAATGTATATGATATGCTGCTTTGTTCCCTATATTTGCACTGGTGGCAAACTTTGATGCCCAGTGGATGTAATATGTGTAATAGCCGTGATAGCCTAGCGTTAGTTGCTTGCTTATTTATTTGTTTGTTGTCTTGTTTATTTGTTTGCTTGTAGTCAGTGCAGTTCTTTTTCCGTGGTTTGCTAGTGGCCGCAATAACCTATTTTTTAAAACTAGGCCACAATAACCATGGGCTACATATTTATTGTAGTGACACTGGGCCTCCTACCGGCCATAGAAACAATGTGCCTTCTACGGGCCGTAGAAACAATGGGCCTTCTATGGGCCGTAAAAACAATGGGCCTTCTACGAGTCGCAGAAATAATGGGCCTTCTACGGGTCATATCATCAATGGGCCTTATATGGGTTGTATGATCGATTGGCCAAACAAGGGCCAATAACAGACCGCATTATGGCCGTAAACAGGCTAGAGTTGGAATCATCCGTTCATGGGCCGACCATAACGGGCCGTCGTTAATAGGCCGTATTTGATGACGCTATGAAAATGGCCCAACGTATTAACGGGCCACAAACGCGCCGACTGTAACAACGGGCTGAATTTGGCCCACAAGAAGAAAATGACAGTAACAGGCCGTAAGTAACCGAATGCTGGAAATGAGCCCAAGAATAAATGTGCCCTGAGAAGGCCGAAAGATAACATGGGCTGGAAACGGCCCAATGGAATAATGGGTCGTTAATGGGTATAAAGTGATACACTGTTTATTACAGGCCAGTTTCACCACAGGCCGTTAACGGGCCAAGAGTACAAAGGGCCTCATATGGGCCGAAAGATGTCATGGGCCATACATGGGCCGGAAGTTAAAACAGGATGGAATCATATTGGACGGCCCATATGATGCTACTGGGCCTAATTCGGATAGGTCGTAACGGGCCCTGGGTTAGCGGGCTTTAAATGGGCTATATGCGAACAGGCCGTTAACAAGCTTTCAGTTGGCCGGCCCGCCACCTTTTAACCAAGTCAAACGGGCCGCCTTTTCACAGGAATGTGCCTCTGTTGGGTCATGCCACGTGTCGACGTATCATAGGCACCTTCTGCCCAATGAGTGGATGACATCTGTCCCAACGATGAGCCGACACGTGTTTCCTCCAGCCAATGATGATTTTACACGTGGAAAATCCCCATTGGTCGGGGCTGTTAACGGGTTATCGGATCCAAAACCGGACCCGATAGCTTAATGGCGTTCCGTTATGGTGAATGCCACGTGTCGGTCACCCTTGACGAAAGCACTTCTGTGGCGCGCGATTTATCGTCATGGAAGTGGACACTTCCGTGATGATAATTTTGGTAATGTCATGGAACACTTCTACTGCAGCACATGTATGACTATCTTGATTCTGTCATAAAATCGTCATGGATGTACATGCATGACAAAAACGCGACCTACTGTGACAAACACATACCATCACAGAAGTGTATTTTTTTTGTAGTGCACTACAAAAAAACACACACATCCGTGACATTTTGGGCCGAATGAATTTTTTTTCTGTCATACTTATGACACTTCTATGACGATAATTGTGACAAAACCTGGTATCATCATAGATGTGGTGGGCTCCTACTTCTATGACAAAAAATCATGACAGAAAATGTGCTTTTCGTCTTGGGCGGGCCGGAGACGCAGCTGCATGACATTCTTTGGGCCGTCCATGACGGAAAAAACCGTAGTAGAAGCGAGGGCGAGGAAAATTTTGGGGAGTTCCCGGTTACGGTGGGTGGTCGAGGGCCGAGCGATGCGCGTTTCTCTCGTACACGTACGCGCGTGTGTGCGAGGCGTTGGGCTCTAGCTGAACCCGAGCGAGGCGTCGCCTAAATGAACCTGAGCGTTTGCACTGCAGGCTACGCGTTACTGAACCCGAGCGATCGAGCGATTCCTTCACTACTGCTACTAACTGAAGCCGATCGATGCTGCCTCTGGATGAACAGTGAGTGTTGCAGGGGGGGTTGGATGAACAGTGAGCGGTGGGGGTGGATGAATAGGACCCCGTGGTGTTGCCTCTGGATGAACAAGACCCCGATCGATCGAGCCGGTTGGGGCTGGATGAACAGGACCCCGTGGAGGGTTGGATGAACTGGACGACCCCGTGGAGGGCTGGATGAACAGTAGACGGTGGAGGGGTGGATGAACAGTAGTCCGTGGAGGGGTGGTTGAACAGGAGCCCATGGAGAGGGGTGGTTGAACAATTGCCGATGGAGTAGCACGTGGTGGAGGCTGGATAACAGGAGCCCGTGGATGAACAGTCACAGGTGGAGGCTGGAGGAGATCGATGGTGGATGAACAGTAGCCTCTGGAGGCTGGAGGAGGTTGACGGTGGAGATGAACAGTATCCCGTGGAGTCCCGTTTTGCGGTATGCCACACCCCTCCCGATGAACAGGACCCCCGTTTCAACTGTAGCGCTCCAACACAAGTCCGGTTTTTGTCCGTTTTGCGGTACGCCACACCCCTCCCGATCAACAGGACCCCATTTCAACCGTAGGAGGTCCAACACAAGTCCGTTTCCTCCGTTTTGCGATATGCCAGACCCCTCCTGATGAACAGGATTCCGTTTCGTACGTGGCCGGTAGAACACAAGACCGTTTCCTCTGTTCTGCGGTATGTCAGGCCTTGTTTCCATCGCCTGTTCCGTCCAAGCCCTCCCGATGAACACGACGATGCATTCTGTTCCGACCCAGCCGGTTGGCTCCACATGAACATTACAATGATGCTATTTCTCCGTTCCGACCCAGCCATGTACACGAGCCCTGGCTGTACGTATGCGCGAGTAGGCGTTCGAGACCCCGCCCATATGTACGTGTGTGGCCGTATTTTCTTTCTTGCACAATGGTCGTTGTATGTACGTGTACATGCTATGCGCGCGCCTCTACTACGACACGTGCGCGCCTCTACATCCACCAGTATATACGTACACATTCGCAACCAGAATGACAACGCTACGTACACTTCGACCAGGTGGGTCCCGACTGTCAGGCACTTCCTTGCGTGCGAAGATGTAGATGGTGGGTCCCAGCAGTCAGGGGGGCGAATCGTTTTTTTTGCCTGGACGCACTTCCTTGCGTGCGAAGATGTAGCTGGTGGGTCCCAGCAGTCAGGGGGCAAATTGTTTTTTTTCGGACGCACTTCCTTGCGTGCGAAGATGTAGCTGGTGGGTCCCAGCAGTTAGAGCGGAAACATTTTTTTCGCAAAATACAGTGGCCTGTCCGGTGGGTCCCAGCTGTCAAGTGGAGGAATCATTATTTTGCGCTTAATAAGGAGGCACTTCCTTGCTGCGGCCGTGGACCTAGTTGTCAACCTCTCCACGTACAGTCCACGTCCGATGGAAGTCGTTCCTTGACCATGTTGACCACGCCGCACCGAGAGCACCACAGCGGTAGACGACGGCGAGGCCTAGTAAGGGGACGACGCGGAGCCGGGGAAGATGCGGCAGTGGATGCCCACGTGGAGAGGAGTACGAGGGTTCACTGGTTCTGCTGTAGTGTGAGGCTGCCGTCGCCGCAGAATAACATGCGGTGTGGGTGAGTGGAGGGATGGCCTGGCCAGCGGTGGGAGTAATAGGGGGTGTTGAGGCCTCCGTGGCAGCACAGCCGGCCACGGGAGGCAGGAGCAGGCGGCACGACCGGCGCTGCTTTGGGCGGCTGGAGCAAGAAGACCAGAGGTTGAAGAAGCACAACGGCCGTTGGATGGACATCGTATGGTCACTGCAGCTAGAATCGTTTATATTGACTAAGTTGACAAAGCCCTTGGTACGTGTCAACTTAGTAGGCCCATAGGTCAGCTTTCGAAACGGTCCGCCCCAGATGTCAGGGGGAGGAATCATTTTTTGGGCGGGTGAAGCTAGAATATCTGAGATTGAAGAAGAAGCACGGCATCCGTTGGATAGACATCCAACGACTACTGCTGCTAGAACCGTGTGTTGACTATAAGTTGACAAAGCCTTGCATACGCGTCAACTCTTTTTTTAGGGGACGTGTCAATTTAGTAAGGCCACAAGTGTGTGGCAGAGAACTTATAGCCCATTTGAGATTTGTAAGAATGTGCAGCCCATTTTTGAATTCTAATGGAATTTACTACAGCCCATTTATAGTTTGTTAAAAGTACAGCCCATTTCAACCAACCGTTCAAAACAGAATTCAATAAAATTTCCCACATTTTGATGGGATCCGAAATATTTTTTCCTGAAATTTCTAGTCAGATTAAATACAGTTTCAATATTGTCACATCCCTAGTTCTGGTATGCACTAGACTAGCCCTTCATGTGTGCATCATGTTTAAATTTTATTTAAGTTGAAATGGGGATTGCTCAAACCCTAGCACCAGATCAAATCAACTAGGTTCAAATAAAAATATTCTCAATGAACCCAAAATGCTCTTCAGAAAAGTTCATTATTTTTGGATTGGTCTAGAACCTCTCCCAAAATGGTGCACATTTTTCTAGGCCATTCTGGATTTTTTGAATTAAATCATATGGTATTTGCATTTGGGCATTTAATTGCTAAATAATATTTTAAATGCTCAAATAATCACAAACTGAAATGTTTGCTGTTGGAAATATTCCAAACAGTGACATTGAGCAGTTTCATGATTTTTGGGAATGCCCTGGCATTTTTATTTAAGACAAACACAATTACAGAAAATAGAAAATGAAAATAAAAGAGAGAGAGAGAGAGTTAGTACCTGGGCCACTTACCTGGCAGCCCAGCTGTTCTGGCCCAGCAAGCCGGCCAAGCTGACTGGCCAGCGCCAGTCGTCCCCTTCCTCGCGCCAGGAGGACAGGGGCACGCGCCCGGCGCGCGCGACCACGCGCCTCGGCCACCTCCTGCTTCTGCCGACGCACTGGACCGGCTAAAGCCGCCACGCACCCCCCTGGCCCTCTCCTTCTCTTCCTCGTGTCGATCCCCTCCTCTGCTGCCTCCCTCTCGCCCTGCACCTCGTGGCCGAGCGCTGCCGTCGCCGCTGTTCGCCGTTGCCGCGCCCACCGCCACGACCTCGCCCCTCCGTCGTGCCCAAGAGATCCGCGTCGTCGTCCTCGTCTTCTCCGTCAAGCCGTGCGTCTCCGGACGCCCTGTGGAGCCACCATCACCGTCGTCTTCAACCTCCCGACGCCGGAGATCTCCATCGCCGCCCCGCTTGCTCCGGCCTCTCCCCGAGCCCACTGACCAACCCTGCGGAATCGCTGTGAGCCCCTGTCCCGAACCCCTCTTCTTCCCTCTCGCGTTTGCATGCTCTAGCCCCATTCCCCGCCGTGGCCGAGGCTCGCCGCCGCCGCACCTCTTCGTCGCCGTCGTTCTGCTTAGTGCCATCACGTCCGAGCTCATAGACGAGCTCCAGGTGGACCCAGGAGGCCGTCACACACCACCTCCGGCCTCCCAGTGCCTCACAGCCCCGCACCGCTCAAGGCCGCACTCCGGCCGCCGCCACAAGCTCGCTTCCGGCGAGCTCAAGCCTCCTCGTGCCCTCCGGTGGCCTCCTCTGGATGCGCCCGACCATGGGGTACGCCCCGGTGCCCTTCCCCGCCGCTTCTGTGGTCTTTTGGCGCGTCTCCGCCGTGCCCAGTGGCCACCGGCGGTAAACCGCTGGCATGGCCGGTCATTAGGGCCTAACGACCCCGCTAACCCACGCATAGGGCCACTGACAGGTGGGCCCTACCGTTTAATTAACCTGGCTAACAATTTTATTAGGTTAATTAAACTCTGTTAAATCAGTGTGCAGCTGACATGTGGGTCCCGAACGTCAGGTTTGACCCTAGTCAACCTTGGTTGACCTGCTGACGTAATAGCGCGGTCATGCTGACGCAGTATAGGTTTTCTGGAATTTAAAATAAATCAGAAAATGATTTGTTATTCCAGAAAATGCCCAAAACTTCAAAAATTCATAGAAATTCAACCGTAACTCCAAATGAGATAAATTATATATGAAAATGATCAGAAAAATCCAATCTATCCATCTATACCATTTGCATGCATGTTAGAACAACTTATAGCTGCTGTTAGTACAAATCATATAAAGGGCTTTTAAAACATCACATATGGAGTTTGAATTTGAATCTTGGATTCAAACCAACTTCATTTAATCTGGTTGCTAGTTGCATTAGCTCAAACCACAGCATATTGCCATGTCACACTCATGCATCATATTGTTGCATTGCAATGATTGTGTTTCCTCTCTATTGCCGGTAATTGTTCCCTCTCAGTAGACGTGGTTCCGACGATGAGATCGATGACACCGATGAAGAGCTATATTATCTTCAGAAGTGCCAGGCAAGCAAAACCCCCTTGTTCATTCCGATACAATCCCACTCTCTCGCTCCTGCTCTATTTTACTACATTAGGATAACAACGATACAACTGTTACTTGTTGCGGTAGTTGAACCCCTTTATCCTCTCCATGACCTGTCATTGCCATAGTAAATAGATGAAACCCACTAGCATGAGTAGGAGTTGTTTGAGCCCTGATGTGCCTACTCATTCATGCTTGTTTGTCATGCCTGCTATTGCTTAGAGTTGTGTCCGGTCTGATTCATCGGGGATGAATTGGAGGTGTGTGAACATTCCTACTGTGTGTGAGCTAAATGTGTGAACACGATTTGGTAAAGGTAGCGGTGAGAGGCCATGTAGGAGTACATGGTGGGGTTGTCTCATTGAAGCCGTCCTTAGGAACTGAGTTCTGTGTTTGTGATCCATGAACAGTTACTACCACACATTGGGCTCCGAGCGCTCCAAGCTCTCTCGACTTATTAATCAACTCGATCTCTGTCCAGGAGTTGCAACTAGTTTCTGGTGTTTGTAGGTAGTGTTAGTAGTCTACCAAGTGGCACCCGGTACAGGTGGGCTTGGGACAGACTAGGCACAGTGGCACGGTGTACCAAGTGGCACCCGGATGGTGGGCTTGGGAACCCTGCTCACATCGTTTGGGTCCGTGAGCGACACCCCGGCCGGATCTCCTTGCGGATGGAACCCGAATAGGCGATAAACCTGGACGAGAGACTTGTGTGGTTAGTCAGGTCGTGGCCGAATCCCTCGCCAGGCTTCCGCTTGAAGGTTGCCGAGATACACGAGGTGTACATGGCAGTAAGTGGCGAGAGCGTGTGTGAAGAAGTACACCCCTGCAGGGTTAACATTATCTATTCGAACAGCCGTGTCCACGGTAAAGGACTTCTGAGTTGCCTGTACAGTTCATAGACAAGTGAAATTGGATAGTCTAAAATGCGCAAGATAAGCGTGAGTGCTATGGATGGCGTTCTTGTAGGGAGACGGGAGCGGATCCATAGTGGTGTATTGATATGGTGAATATGTGGACTCGTGTGCGCCACCGCAAAAGAGTTACTTGAAGTCGTAGTTCAGGATAGCCACCGAGTCAAAGCTGGCTTGCTGCAGTCAAACTCCACCACCCCCCTTTGCTGATAATGATGCATATGTAGTTAGTTCTGATGTAAGTCTTGCTGGGTACATTTGTACTCACGTTTGCCTATTTTATGTTTTTGCAGAGAGACTTCCGTCTCACTAGTAGTTCCGCGTGGACTTCGACGTTTAGCTTGTTACCTCAGCTACGATCTTGTGCCCTCGGCAAGATCTTGTAGATAGTCAGGCTTCTCAGCCTTTTTCATTTGTAGATGTCTGTACTCAGACATGTTAAGCTTCCGCATGTGCTTTGACTTGTATGCTCTGAATGTTGGGTCGTGAGACCCATGTTTGTAATATCTCGCTCCTCGGAGCCTATTGAATAAATACGTGAGTTGTAGAGTAATGTTGTGATGCCATGTTGTATTTGCACATATCGAGCATATTGTGTGTATGTTATTGAAATGCTTGGTATGTGTGGGATCTGACTATCCAGTTGTTTATCCTTAGTAGCCTCTCTTACCGGGAAATGTCTCCTAGTGCTTCCACTGAGCCATGGTAGCTTGCTACTGCTCCGGAACACTTAGGCTGGCCGGCATGTGTCCTTCTTCGTTCCTGTGTCTGTCCCTTCGGGGAAATGTCACGCGATGAATACCGGAGTCCTGTTAGCCCGCTACAGCCCGGTTCACTGGAGTCCTGCTAGCCCAGTGCTATAGCCTGGATTCACTCGCTGATGACCGACACGTTCGATGCTTGGTCATGGATGCCTGTCCCTATAATTTTGTGCCACTTTGGGTTTACGACTAGCCATGTCAGCCCGGGCTCCTTGTCATATGGATGCTAGCGACACTATCATATACGTGTGCCAAAAGGCGCAAACGGTCCCGGGCAAAGGTAAGGCGATACCCGTGGGGATACCGTGCATGAGGCCGCAAAGTGATATGAGGTGTTACAGGCTAGATCGATGTGGCATTGAGTCGGGGTCCTGACAGCTTTGGTATCAGAGCTTGACTGCCTGTAGGATTACCAAGCCAAACTGGTCGAAGTTGAGTCTAGAAATTCTTTAGTTATATGTAGGGGAATTGATTGTGGGATGGAACGTAAGGCTCTTTTTACTCCTTTACCTTATGCCCTTCTGATCTGAGTCATCTTATCTTTTCCTACGGGGTTAAGGAACTAGGCTCTCTCCTTCTTCCATCAGGATCACGTGTTACTAATCTGTAGACTTATAGGATTGTTGGATCCAAGCCTCAGTTCAGTTCTACTATCTCCGTGTATTCATAGTTGATCTCGGAACCTTGTTGTTATGATGTTCGAGTGGCTATGCCACCATTTTTGTAGCATGTCTCCAATATTTTTGAGCATTTACAGTCGTTATGCTGTCCGAGTCATCCCATGTTTCTAAATAGTCTGATGCATTTGCAAATCCCTTCTTCCCGTTCTCGATGTTTTTAGGGCCAGGTTAACCACACTAATCAGTGAGTTGAGGTGCTCTATTGCCTTGACATATATGTTGGAGTTATTATTATGACCCTAGGTGTCTTAGGGGATCATCTAGTAATCTAGCCATGTTCATGTTCCCAGTGTGATGATTCTGGCCATCATTCTCGAAAGCATCCCGTGATGCAATCTAGCTAGAAGGTATTCTAGTCCTGGGTTTTGAACCCGAGATTCACTCCACCTACTCCATGTTGATAGTGTTTGCTAGTCCCTTCAGGATATTAGTAACCTTGTGATAGCCTCGAGGTTCGTGGTATATCGTTCTTCCAAATACCATGAACTACTTATGGCAGCAGTTCCTCATTGAACCAAAAGATCTCAACCAGAGTGCTCTTGATGAGTTCTTCTCTCTATATTGTGACTCTGCCAGTTCAACCTTTTTGCATAGGTTATCTGGAAGAAATATGTTGAACTCGTTCGACATGCTAGTCCATGCATCCACGACTCAGAAAATCATATGTTCTCTTGGGTTGTCCCTCTTTAATTGTATTCCGACCCTCGTCTATCAATTGATAGTCAAGAGTATGTGTGCATTCGTTGATCGATGCCGTTACTCTTGTGGTCCGTCAAGCCATTCTATTCGGAATGACTAGGAGAAACAAACTCCAGTATCTCATCCATTTCTAGGATTGGGTCAAAGTAGTTGTATTCCGCAGATCAAATGCCAAACCGGCTTTTGTTCTGTTCTACCCTGGAGTATCACCCTATTTATGTCAGGAATATCATGAGAACTGTACCTTCTCTTATGAATTCTTGACTTAGTGATACTTCTCGCCATCATTATTCATTCCTCGGTTCCGTGTTGTCGCAACCAGAGTGCCGACAAGTGAATCGTGATGTGTGAAATCTATATTCCTAGCAACCATGTTGCATAGTGATTAATGGACGATAATCTCATTCTTAGTGTGTTGGTGATGGAATCATCATTCTAAGATTGATCGTGCTACCTAGTCCATTCTCCTGGTGCACTCCTGGATCGATGAGTTAGGATTATTTCAAATCTTCGCTCTATTGATCATATTGTCTTGCCCTGAAAAGCAAGATTGTTCTCGAGCTTAGTAACATATCGGTGGATCATGATTTTCCGAATATCTTCTCGGAAGCATCACCAGGTCGTCACTTGACCGCTATGTTAAGTTCGTGATCATGTTGGTTTCCTTGTAAACCACCCTTTCTCCAAGAATCTGTGTTGGGTACCCCTGAGCTAGTTGGTTAAGCTGAACAACAACTTGGAGAGTTGGAAGATGGAAGCTTGTCTGATTTAGTTCATTTAAAGGGATATCTTGTATGTGTGTTGAAGAAAGATGATATCTTCATCGATTGATCCTTGTGACCAGTTGCTGGACCTATTGTCTTGCCAAAACTTTGATTTGAGAGTGGGCTATCCTCAAATCAAATCAGAACCAACGATGTTCGTAATATTGTCTTACTCGTGGATTTTCCTCGAGCATACACCGTTATATCTTTTGTTCTGACCAATGCTATCACTTGTTCACATGATTGTGGAATTCCATTTTATGGAGATCTCGTTGAATTGTTCTTGAGCCCATCGACAACATCTTTATCTTCTCCATGGTCCGTGTTGAACATCCAGCTAGTGTTGGAAACTTGTGTAAACATTTCTTCGTGTTTCGTTCATGAAGCATATGTTCGGATGAAAGAAGCGACCTCCTCTAATTCATGTGCATTTGATGCAAGTTGCCGCCGTGAATTCGAGAAAGTCAATGTTGCCTCCTCTGGAACCATCTCAAGTCAGTCATGCATGTGCGAAGTATGCTATGGTTTGATAGGCTCGCTACCTCCATTCTATATGTGTCCCTAGCACACCAAGCCAATGATTGACTTGTTCAAGGAAGAGAAGTCTATCCTTGGGATCTAATCCATGGACTTGCGTAAAGACATCGATATCTTCGATGAGGGTTCCCCACCTGAACTCAGTAGTGTTTTATTATAAGACTACTACGTGGACATGCTTGTCTGGGACAGTGTGTTCACATGTGTGTAGCAGAACCAGCTCATGTTTTCGAGCTTGCTGTCGCAGTTCATTCCCCGAGAATCTCACAACGCCATCTTGTCGATTTGTGTTGCAAACTTTCATTTTTCTCTCTAGACTTGATGAGTCTGGAATATCCTGACACCAACCAGATCTGAATCTCAGGCAGGTATGATGGTTGGAACGTGTCCCAAGAATTATAATATTGGTCTGTCTATAACCCGGTAAAGTGGATGTCGTGGCCAAGACACCCAGCCGGAGGATCTAATATTGTAGTATCTTGATTGAGGAAGTTGGCCACCTCCCCATAAGGATTTCATAGGATTTACTCCCTATATGTCCCTTATGGATTTTCGTGTCCCCAAAGTTCGATCTTTTACTTGATGTTCTAGATATCGAACCATACCTATGAATGGGATACGCTAGCACATCGGGGAGAACATTAGAAGCGGAGTGCTAAATGTCTCTCGGTCAATCATCCAGATTTTGTCCCCCTGGCCTCGCTAAGGTGAAAACTGAGAAGATGTTATCTTCCTTTGCATCTGCATCGTCCAATACTATTCATCATAGTAGTATGATGTGTTGCCAGGATCCTCGGCATGGATGTTGGTAAAACCTTGATGAATATGGAAATGCTCAAGTTCTTGAGAGCCCGCACAAGCGCTAGGTGTTATCATCGGCACTAACTCGGATTGCTCCTTGTTTCTTCGGTTATGCTATAACTTTTCAAACAGTGGACTCACTCTCTACTGTTGAGCTTCTCCCCAGTTACTAAAATCATCCCTTGTGTTGTTTTCAACAAGGTAATCCACTTCATCCATTCTAATCCGGGTATGCCATTCTACCAAACCCCTCCAAACAATCGCTCGAGATTTGCCCTAGGATGGTATAGAGAGTCTCAATGATATCTATATCAAAGGTAATTATTTTTGCCACTTAAGGTAATAGTCTATGAATCACCCTCCTTCAGGATGTTCCGCTGTGGTATCATGGCAACTCAACTCCTCGCTACGTTAACAACCGTTCAACACCTTCTTAAGTGTGGACTTGTTTTCTACCTAGTGAACCCTCGTCGTCTGTTCCACTCCATCCCTCTAGATGTGTGCTTCGTGTCTCGGCTTGAGAGATGTTGCTATGTCTCATTCTGTGAGTTGATCCTAAGTTGTTCGATCTTCGAGAAGATCGGTCCTTCTAGAGTTTCCTTCTCCTCTCGTTGTCATGTTAATTGGAGTCCTCAGAGCAAGACATCGAGAAAAAGATGGTGATCGAATCAACGTGCTCATGAAGTGCACCTTGGATCGTGAAGATTGTGTTAGTTTGCGTCCCCCTTCATCTTACCCTACTCTTGAATCTCGGGACGAGATTCTTGTTTAGTAGGGGTGAGTTGTCACATCCCTAGTTCTGGTATGCACTAGACTAGCCCTTCATGTGTGCATCATGTTTAAATTTTATTTAAGTTGAAATGGGGATTGCTCAAACCCTAGCACCAGATCAAATCAACTAGGTTCAAATAAAAATATTCTCAATGAACCCAAAATGCTCTTCAGAAAAGTTCATTATTTTTGGATTGGTCTAGAACCTCTCCCAAAATGGTGCACATTTTTCTAGGCCATTCTGGATTTTTTGAATTAAATCATATGGTATTTGCATTTGGGCATTTAATTGCTAAATAATATTTTAAATTCTCAAATAATCACAAACTGAAATGTTTGCTGTTATAAATATTCCAAACAGTGACATTGAGCAGTTTCATGATTTTTGGGAATGCCCTGGCATTTTTATTTAAGACAAACACAATTACAGAAAATAGAAAATGAAAATAAAAGAGAGAGAGAGAGAGAGAGAGAAAGAGAGAGTTAGTACCTGGGCCACTTACCTGGCAGCCCAGCTGTCCTGGCCCAGCAGGCCGGCCAAGCTGACTGGCCAGCGCCAGTCGTCCCCTTCCTCGCGCCAGGAGGACAGGGGCACGCGCCCGGCGCGCGCGGCCACGCGCCCCGGCCACCTCCTGCTTCTGCCGACGCACTGGACCGGCTAAAGCCGCCACGCACCTCCCTGGCCCTCTCCTTCTCTTCCTCGTGTCGATCCCCTCCTCTGCTGCCTCCCTCTTGCCCTGCACCTCGTGGCCGAGCGCTGCCGTCGCCGCTGTTCGCCGTTGCCGCGCCCACCGCCACGGCCTCGCCCCTCCGTCGTGCCCAAGAGATCCGCGCCGTCGTCCTCGTCTTCTCCGTCAAGCCGTGCATCTCCGGACGCCCTGGGGAGCCGCCATCGCCGTCGTCTTCAACCTCCCGACACCGGAGATCTCCATCGCCGCCCCGCTTGCTCTGGCCTCTCCCCGATCCCACTGACCAACCCTGCGGAATCGATGTGAGCCCTTGTCCCGAACCCCTCTTCTTCCCCTCGCGTTTGCATGCTCTAGCCCCATTCCCCGCCGTGGCCGAGGCTCGCCGCCGCCATCGTTCTGCTTAGCGCCATCACGTCCGAGCTCATAGACGAGCTCCAGGTGGACCCAGGAGGCCGTCGCACACCACCTCCGGCCTCCCAGTGCCTCACAGCCCCGCGCCGCTCAAGGCCGCACTCCGGCCGCCGCCACAAGCTCGCTTCTGGCGAGCTCAAGCCTCCCTGCGCCCTCCCGTGGCCTCCTCTGGATGCGCCCGACCGTGGGCTATGCCCCGGTGCCCTTCCCCGCCGCTTCCGTGGTCTTTTGGCGCGTCTCCGCCGTGCCCAGTGGCCACCGGCGGTAAACCGCCGGCGTGGCCGGTCATTAGGGCCTAACGACCCCGCTAACCCACGCCTAGGGCCACTGACAGGTGGGCCCTACCGTTTAATTAACCCGGCTAACAATTTTATTAGGTTAATTAAACTCTGTTAAATCACTGTGCAGCTGACATGTGGGTCCCGAACATCAGGTTTGACCCTAGTCAACCTTGGTTGACCTGCTGACGTCATAGCGCAGTCATGCTGATGCAGTATAGGTTTTCTGGAATTTAAAATAAATCAGAAAATGATTTGTTATTCCAGAAAATACCCAAAACTTCAAAAATTCATATAAAATCAACCGTAACTCCAAATGAGATAAATTATATATGAAAAATGATCGGAAAAATCCAATCTATCCATCTGAACCATTTGCATGCATGTTAGAACAACTTATAGCTGCTGTTAGTACAAATCATATAAAGGGCATTTAAAACATCACATATGGAGTTTGAATTTGAATCTTGGATTCAAACCAACTTCATTTAATCTAGTTGCTAGTTGCATTAGCTCAAACCACAGCATATTGCCATGTCACACTCATGCATCATATTGTTGCATTGCATTGATTGTGTTTCCTCTCTATTTCCGGTAATTGTTCCCTCTCAGTAGACGTGGTTTCGACGATGAGATCGATGACACCGATGAAGAGCTATATTATCTTCAGAAGTGCCAGGCAAGCAAAACCCCCTTGTTCATTCCGTTACAATCCCACTCTCTCGCTCCTGCTCTATTTTACTGCATTAGGACAACAACGATACAACTGTTACTTGCTGCGGTAGTTGAACCCCTTTATCCTCTGCATGACCTGTCATTGCCACAGTAAATAGATGAAACCCACTAGCATGAGTAGAAGTTGTTTGAGCCCTGATGTGCCTACTCATTCATGCTTGTTTGTCATGCCTGCTATTGCTTTGAGTTGTGTCAGGTCTGATTCATCGGGGATGAATTGGAGGTGTGTGAACATTCCTACTGTGTGTGAGCTAAGTGTGTGAACACGATTTGGTAAAGGTAGCGGTGAGAGGCCATGTAGGAGTACATGGTGGGTTGTCTCATTGAAGCAGTCCTTAGGAACTGAGTTCTGTGTTTGTGATCCATGAACAGTTACTACCACAAATTGGGCTCCGGGCGCTCCAAGCTCTCTCGACTTATTAATCAACTCGATCTCTGTCCAGGAGTTGCAACTAGTTTCTGGTGTTTGTAGGTAGTGTTAGTAGTCTACCAAGTGGCACCCGGTACAGGTGGGCTTGGGATAGACTAGGCACAGTGGCACGGTGTACCAAGTGGCACCCAGATGGTGGGCTTGGGAACCCTGCTCACATCGTTTGGGGCCGTGAGCGACACCCCGGCCGGATCTCCTTGCGGATGGAACCCGAATAGGCGATAAACCTGGACGAGAAACTTGTGTAGTTAGTCAGGTCGTGGCCGACTCCCTCGCCAGGCTTCCGCTTGAAGGTTGTCGAGATACACGAGGTGTACATGGCGGTAAGTGGCGAGAGCGTGTGTGAAGAAGTACACCCCTGCAGGGTTAACATTATCTATTCGAATAGCCGTGTCCGCGGTAAAGGACTTCTGGGTTGCCTGTACAGTTCATAGACAAGTGAAATTGGATACTCTAAAATGCGCAAGATAAGCGTGAGTGCTATGGATGGCATTCTTGTAGGGAGACGGGAGTGGATCCATAGTGGTGTATTGATATGGTGAATATGTGGACTCGTGTGCGCCACCTCAAAAGAGTTACTTGCAGTCGTAGTTCAGGATAGCCACCGAGTCAAAGCTGGCTTGCTGCAGTCAAACTCCACCACCCCCCTTTGCTGATAATGATGCATATGTAGTTAGTTCTGATGTAAGTCTTGCTGGGTACATTTGTACTCACGTTTGCCTATTTTATGTTTTTGTAGAGAGACTTCCGTCTCACTAGTAGTTCCGCGTGGACTTCGACGTTTAGCTTGTTACCTCAGCTACGATCTTGTGCCCTCGGCAAGATCTTGTAGATAGTCAGGCTTCTCAGCCTTTTTCATTTGTAGATGTCTGTACTCAGACATGTTAAGCTTCCGCATGTGCTTTGACTTGTATGCTCTGAATGTTGGGTCGTGAGACCCATGTTTGTAATATCTCGCTCCTCGGAGCCTATTGAATAAATACTTGAGTTGTAGAGTAATGTTGTGATGCCATGTTGTATTTGCACATATCGAGCATATTGTGTGTATGTTATTGAAATGCTTGGTATGTGTGGGATCTGACTATCTAGTTGTTTATCCTTAGTAGCCTCTCTTACCGGGAAATGTCTCCTAGTGCTTCCACTGAGCCATGGTAGCTTGCTACTGCTCCGGAACACTTAGGCTGGCCGGCATGTGTCCTTCTTCGTTCCTGTGTCTGTCCCTTCGGGGAAATGTCATGTGATGAATATCGGAGTCCTATTAGCCCGCTACAGCCCGGTTCACCGGAGTCCTGCTAGCCCAGTGCTACAGCCTGGATTCACTCGCTGATGACCGACACGTTCGATGCTGGGTCATGGATGCATGTCCCTGTAAGTTTGTGCCACTTTGGGTTTACGACTAGCCATGTCAGCCCGGGCTCCTTGTCATATGGATGCTAGCGACACTATCATATACGTGTGCCAAAAGGCGCAAACGGTCCCGGGCAAAGGTAAGGCGACACCCGTGGGGATACCGTGCGTGAGGCCACAAAGTGATATGAGATGTTACAGGCTAGATCGATGTGGCATTGAGTCGGGGTCCTGACAAATATAAATTTATATTACGTAAAAATACAATGAAACATTGCGCTCGCAACAATTAATGAAATTAAAATTTTCAATATCCAAAAATAATATTTTATAAAGTAATTACGTGTTTGGTGCTTTTTTTATAGTTACTGCCTGGTTTTTAGAATTACATCCCATTTATTATTTCTTAAAACCCATTTTCTTATTAAGCCTAATGCATCCTTCCTATGAAAGATTTGCAGCCCGGCGGGGCGGAGAATAACAACTTGACCTTGCCTGGGTATTCCTAAAAAAAGTATAGCTGGGCTAGCCATTTTTAGCTTGAAAAAAAATCTGGGCTGGATATCTGGCTTGGGCTAGACGGGCCACAGCCCGCCCAGTTAATACCTGCAGTGATGTTTTCGTTGTTGTTCAGAGGAGAAAAATTAATATCTGGGCTAAACATCGAAAAACTCTGAAGTGCTCACACCTCAAAAACACAAATACTTCTCGAGCTGCTTGGTCCCAGTTGTCGGCCGCTTCTTGTGCAATTCTCTTGTTTATTGACTACATAGGTTGACAATGGTGTGGGACCGTGATGTCAGGAAACCAAGAGGAAGAAAAAAATTATAGGTTTATATAATAAGGAGGCACTTGCGTACGTGAGGCTATGGCCCTGGTGGGTCCCCATTGTCATCCTCTCCAAGTAAAGTCATCTCCTCGACCACGCGCTTTCTGACCGAAATAGTTAGCGCCACCCGCCCCGCTTCCCGGTGCATGCGATTGCTCCGCCTTCAAACGACACAAGTGTTGTCCGTCCGTCCATCTGCCGCCCACATTAATGATACGCGGTTGCCGAGGCGGCTACTCCGGCACCACACGTCCGTCCCTCCGCCACCCACCATTGCTATATAAACTGCTGTGCCGGCCATGGCCATAGTCATCTGCATCTGTTCCCTTTCTCCTATCCATGCCACTACTGCCCATCATGGTTTCCTCACACTCCAGCGCTCTTTGGGACAGGCGGACGATGGACCACAAGGAGATGGAAGCCATTGCAGCCGACCGGCTGGCCGGCAGGCAGCCGAAGGACGACGACGTCCCAATGGAGAACATGGTAGTCGACGATCCGGCGCCAACGCCTCCTCCGCGCCATCCTCACCGGTGCATTGCACCATGACCATCGGTGAGGTCCGTGCCCAATATATGGACACGGTGCGGCAGATGCGTGAGGAGCAGTTTCGGGAGGCACAGGCTGACGCTGCCTACAACCACCATCTCCTCCAGGAGCACCTGCAGGCGGAGGAGCAGATCATCGTGGAGTAGGAGGCGCTGCTCGACTCGTACCGCTTCGCCCGCGAGGGCCGTCTCGAGCGCTGGCAGTACCGCATGCGGGTGGCGGAGGCTGCAGCCGCCTACAAAGAGGGCGATGAAGGGGGCGAGGCACTTTTTGGCGAGACCGAGGACGAGGCAGAGGACAATGTCGGATCCGACGAGTTCCCGCTCCGCTGGCGTCGACAAGGCCCTGCTCCGCCGAGGCCCCGCGGCGCCAACAACGAGGTAGAGGATACCGCCGGCTCCGCCCCGCCAACAACGAGGCAGAGGACATCGCCGGCTTAGCCGAGGCCCCATCCTGCCGGCAATGAGGCAGAGGATTTCCACCACTCCGCCGAGGCGCCGCCCGACGGCAATGAGACAAAGGACATCACCGGCTCCGCCGAGGCCCCACCCCGCTGCCAACGAGGCCGCGCCACACAAAAAACGAGGAAGAGTAGAACACGGTAGGTCACCGCAGCTCGGGTCCAAGTAAGGCCACCGCTGCTACCCTCCGGTTGAAGCCAAGCTAGGCGGGTTGACCATTGACGGCCGGTTAGCTTCTTGGCGGTGACGTGGAGTCGGAGAGCTGTGCTGGAGAAGAACGCTTCTTCTACTTAACTGCTAGTGCAGTTGGCTGACTGACATGTGGGCCCAACAAGCCACATGTCAGTTATGCAACTGCACCTGCAGTTAAGTCACTGAAGCTTCTGTTCGGCTCAGCGGGACACAGGTGGGTAGCTTCAGTTAATTAATTATACCTCCAGCGCACCCCTTTTTAGTTGAAGAATGTATGAAATGTAATGAAATCCGGCATGTTTATATGAAATCCGACCGTGTATGAATGAATTTAATTCGATTAGTTCGAATTGCTGTATCACTGGCATTGGATGAACATGCAAAACAATACGTACTAGCATTATTCCCAAGGTGATCACCTCGTTTGCAGCAGTTTCACATGTACTCCCTCCGGTCCTTTCTAGTCTGCATACAAGTTTTGTCTGCAGTCAAAGTATCTCTAATTTGACCAATCTTATAGAAAAAAGTATGCACTTTCACTATGTGCGAAGTAAAAAGGAACAGAAGGAGTACAAAGAGTTTGAGCAGCTTTTCTGTACATTGCAATCAAACACACAGGGCTGGCAATTCATAGAGAACATTCAAAACAATCGATGATTATGAATCTCAGTGACTCACATGTCAGAGGCAATATTTACTTCACAACTAAATAATAAAGAAAAAAATGACCGACGCTGCTGACAGCAAAGGGCGTCCCATTCGAAAATATCAAATGCATATCTTCTTGCTAAAATCAATGAGGAAAGTTTGACAAGGTTGTCCCATTCCAAAATATCAAATGCCTATGATTGTGGAATGGGCAGGGTTTGCCATCAGTTTGGACATTGACATGGCACCTCGTGCTAAATAAACCAGCTGTTTTTTTTGTGCAGTTCCACCAAAATCAACCAAATTCGCGCGTAGCTTGTATGATTTCGCCCTTATATGTTGCAACGCCTTGAACTTATCGGCACCTCCTTTCTTGTGGTGGAAATGAATGACTCAATGTATTCATGAACATTTTGTGCAGTTCCCATTGAAATCAAGCTGAGCACCCCTGTTTGCACAAATACAAAAAAGTGATTAGTATAAAGCAAACTGTACTATGAATTGACAGTTTAAATAGGCACCTACATGGTCCATGTAGAGCACACTTTTAGAAATGGAACTCACCAGAAAGAATCCTAGAACAACATTGTACTCGTGCATCACAGCAAAAAAATGGAGATTTGTCAGTCCTTCTGAGTTGAAGTTAGTTTGGTCTTGTGGGGAGTAATGTAACCATCCTTCAACTGCTCCTTATGATGAGAAGATAGACAGGGCTTCTTCATCCTGGCATAATCAGAACTAGTCACTTCACGTACTCCATATTCTTCTTCATAGGAAGATGATCCTGTTGTGCAAAGACAAGAGGACAAGTAAATGCTAGCATCCCTGTTTACTCAAAAAAAAGGAAAGGAAATATTTAAAATAGCACAGATGAAGCACTTCCCAAGGACAATACCACTTTTTCATGACAGTATCTAAACAGTAGCACAACACCAATAGAGATGACAAAGCTCAATCATATGGATGTAATCAGTGGGCGAGTACCAACCTTTGTCAGGAGGCTTATTGTGTAGAGCATACAGATGAAGCACTTCTCCGGAACCATCTGTTGCTATCTACTATGGTGGCCATGCTTACTATATACTCCTCGATTAGTTTAATGTTTCCAACATCTTCTTGTGCAGTTCCACTAAAATATATGGTGTCTTCAAAGAAGATCCCTGTTTGCACAAGTAGAGATAATTACGTATTACATTAAGAGTGGCATCAAATCAGTGGCAAAACAATTGCTCGTTCCAGCCATAGCAATAAATTAATATGCAAAACTATATCATTACTTGTGTCATCATAGTTCCAGTGCTTCATTACAGCACCAGGAGTTGATTTTTGTTTTTCTTCCGCTTGTTCTTCCCCTTCATCACTTGGTTCAGTAATAGACAAGCTTCGCCTTCAATGTAAGATTTGGCATGTCAATTAGGGAGCACAAGTATAGCACTGAACAATGACATTAATTTTCTGATGAAAGTGGAAAAATACAGGCCAACAGTTGTGAAATATCCTTATCTTACCTCAATGGGATATTACGGTGCACATACAGATTGGAAGTCTTGTCTCCATTTGTGCAGTTCACTAAAATCAAGCAACATTACCGTACAAGTAGCACAACATATGAAAGTACACTGCAGAATCATGTGAAAGAAGGCTAGTACTGGCGTCTCATGATGCGGAATTCAAATAACTCACAAGAAGAAGATCTGAACCAAATTTGCCAATACGGATAGGAAGTAAGATCTCCTCTTGTGCAGTTCCACTAAGATCAAGCAATCAAGCAACATTGTCGGTGTGACATTTTGGTTGAACTGCGCAAAACACTCTTAAAACATAAGTGTTTTGTGCAGTGCAACAAAAGGTCACAATGGCAACAAGGTGAAGTAGATAACCCTGTTTACACATAGGTGCAAAGGATGACACAGAAGCCAACAAAAAGAAGCATCTACCTTATCTAAATGGGAAAGAAAGCAAGACAGTAGCATTTCTCAAACGGTGGCATTGATTAATATTAACATAGAGATTATATTAACAATAAAATTCATTAAACATGTAATTTGCTTTTAACTGTGGCATTGCATCAATTTTCCAGCGCATTATTAGAGTGTGTTTGTTTATAGGGACATTTTGGTGTAGGGACTAAGGAAACTCCGTGTCAGTCCCATCTAAACCAAATAGGAGGGACTTTTAGGGACTAAAAGTGGGCATTTGGGACTAAAGAAAGAAGACCCCGAGGGAGTCTTTTTGGGACTTTTTCCAACAGTTGCCCCTGCCACGCATCGCACCTTGTCTCTATTAGTTCATTACTAGGGGTAACATGGTCTTTTAGCATGTCATTTAATAACCTCTAGTGCATGTTTAGTCCTTGGAACCAAGCAGGTACGGACTAGGGAGTTTTTAACCAAACAGGGCCTTAGATTAACAACAGCTAAAGAGGTGCACGGGACAGTGGACGCACCAGCACCATCTGCATCTACCGATGTACTGTGGTCATGCACAGTCTATTGCAGCAAAGAACAAACAACCAAGGAGCATATTTGTGTTGGTCCCAATTTTGTTATCTTTAGACACCTTTCCCTATGTGAGCGCAGCAAATCTAGTCCTGCTCAAACTCTACAGCCTTGTCCCCCAAAACAAAAGATCAGTTTGTTACAGATGTGCGTACTGCGTTTGTCATTGTTTTCCCTTTTCGACCAACGTAGGTGCTAGATAGCCAGTATGTATCGGTACTTTCGCCCCTTCCTTTCCTCTTTGAACCATGTCCTAGATTTATGCGATATAACTTTCCCCACTACTTTCCCCCATTCATTTCCTCTTTGAACCACGTCCTAGATTCATGCTATACAACTTTCCCCACTACTTTCCCCCTTCCTTTCCTCTTTGAACCACGTCCTAGATTCATGCTATACAACTTTTCCCACTACTTTCCCCCACTCCTTTCCTCTTTGAACCACGTCCTAGATTCATGGTATACATGCAGCTAGAGCAATGCATGTGGAATAAGTATTTTGCTTCAAGGGCTAATAAACTTTTGCAATAAGTATATGAGTTCTTTATGACTAATGTGAGTCCATGGATTATACGCACTTTTACCTTTCCATCATTGCTAGCCTCTTCAGTACCGTGCATTTCCCTTTCTCACCACGAGAGTTGGTGCAAACTTTGCCGGTGCATCCAAACCCCGTGATATGATACGCTCTATCACACATAAGCCTCCTTATATCTTCCTCAAAACAGCCACCATACCTACCTATCATGGCATTTCCATAGCCATTACGAGATATATTGCCATGCAACTTCCATCATCATCATATACATGACTTGAGCATTTATTGTCATATTGCTTTGCATGATCGTAAGATAGCTAGCATGATGTTTTCATGGCTTGTCTGTTTTTTGATGTCATTGCTATGCTAGATCATTGGACATCCCGGTACACCGTCGGAAGCATTCATATAGAGTCATATCTTTGTTCTAGTATCGAGTTGTAATATTGAGTTGTAAGTAAATAAAAGTGTGATGATCATCATTATAGAGCATTGCCCCATGAAAAAAAAGAAAAAAGAAAAAATGAAAGGCCAAAGAAGCCTAAATAAAAAAGGGGGCCAAAGAAGCCCACCCAAAAAGAAAAAGAAAAAGAAAAAGAAAAGGGGCAATGTTACTATCCTTTTTCCACACTTGTGCTTCAAAGTAGCACCATGTCCTTCATACGGTGAGTCTCCTATATTATCACTTCCATATACTAGTGGGAATTTTTCATTATAGAACTTGGCCTAGGTCTTCATGAGCAAGCAAGTTGGATGCACACCCACTTAGTTTTCAGTTTGAGCTTACATACACTTATAGCTCTTAGTGCATTCGTTGCATGGCAATCCCTACTCCTCGCATTTACATCAATTGATGGGCATCTCCATAGCCCGTTGATTAGCCGCGTCGATGTGAGACTTTCTCCTTTTTTGTCTTCTCCACATAAACCTCCACCATCATATTCTATTCCACCTATAGTGCTATATCCATGGCTTGCGCTCATGTATTGCGTGAGGGTTGAAAAAGCTGAAGCGCGTTAAAAAGTATGAACCAATTGCTCGGCTTGTCATCGGGGTTGTGCATGATGGGAGCATTTTTGTGTGACGAAAATGAAGCACGCCCAAACTATATGATTTTGTAGGGATAAGCTTGCTTTGGCCTTGTTGTTTTGAAAAGACATGATTGCTGTATTGGTACGCTCGAAGTATTATTGTTTTTTATGACAAATGATAGACTATTGCTTTGAATCACTCGTGTCTTAATATTCATGCCATGATTAGACATATGATCAAGATTATGCTAGGTAGCATTCCACATCAAAAATTATCTTTTTATCATTTACCTACTCGAGGACGAGCAGGAATTAAGCTTGGAGATGTTGATACGTCTCCGTTGTATCTATAATTTTTTATTGTTCCATGCCAATATTCTACAACTTTCATATACTTTTGGCAACTTTTTATACTATTTTTTGGGACTAACAGATTGATCCAGTGCCTAGTGCCAGTTCCTGTCTGTTGCATGTTTTATGTTTCACAGAAACTCCATATCAAACAGAGTCCAAACGTGATAAAAACGGACGGAGAATTATTTTGGAATATTTGTGATTTTTGGGAGGAAGAATCAACGTGAAATGGTGCCTGAGGTGGCCACGAGAGTGGCCCACGCCACCACTCCAGGTGGGCGCGCCCCCCTACCTCGTGGGCCACCCGTAAGGCGGTTGATGCCCTTCTTTGGCCGCAAGAAAGCTAATTTTTGGAAAACGATCTGGGCGAAGGTTTCAATCCAATCGGAGTTACGGATCTCCAGATATAAAGGAAACGGTGGCAGGGCAGAATACCAGAACGCAGAAACAGAGAGATAGATCCAATCTCGGAGGGGCTCTCGCCCCTCCCAAGCCATGGGAGCCAAGGACCAGAGGGGAAACCCTTCTCACATCTAGGGAGAAGGTCAAGGAATAAGAAGAAGAAGAAGAAGAAGGGGGCCTCTCTCCCCCTTGCTTCCGATGGCGCCGGAGCGCTGCCGGGGGCCATCATCATCACCGCGATCTACACCAACACCGCCGTCATCTTCACCAACATCTCCATCACCTTCCCCCCTCTAACTACAGGTCCACTCTCCCGCATCCCGCTGTACCCTCTACTTGAACATGGTGCTTTATGCTTCATATTATTTTCTAATGATGTGTTGCCATCCTATGAAGTCTGAGTAGATTTTCGTTGTCCTATCGGTGACTGATGAATTGCTATGATTGGTTTGAGTTGCATGTTTTATTATTGGTTATGTCCTATTGTGCCCTCCGTATCGCGCAAGCGTGAGGGATTCCCGATGTAGGGGTTGCAATATGTTTATGATTTTCTTATGGTGGGTGGCGTGAGTGACAGAAGCACAGACCCGAGTAAGTAGGTTGTTTGCGTATGGGATAAAGGGGACTTGATACTTTAATGCTATGGTTGGGTTTTACCTTAATGAATCTTTAGTAGTTGTGGATGCTTGCTAGAGTTCCAATCATAAGTGCATATGATCCAAGTAGAGAAAGTATGTTATCTTATGCCTCTCCCTCAAATAGAATTGCAATAGTGATTACCGGTCTAGTAACATAGTCAATTGCTTAGGGACAATTTCACAACTCCTACCACCACTTTTCCACACTCGCTATATTTACTTTATTGCATCTTTATCTAAACAGCCCCTATTTTTTATTTACATGTTATTTATTATCTTGCAAACCTACACTATCACTCCTACAAAGTACTTCTAGTTTCATACTTGTTCTAGGTAAAGCGAACGTCAAGCATGCGTAGAGTCGTATCAGTGGCCGATAGGACTTGAGAGAGTATTTGTTCTACCTTTAGCTCCTCGTTGGGTTCGACACTCTTACTTATCGAAAGAGGCTACAACTATCCCGTATACTTGCGGGTTATCACTTACCTCACACATCACGCTACTGCTCGGGAACACTGTCCAATTGATCCCTCCATTAGCTCACGTACTATTTTAAGTGAATCCTTATTATAGCATGCACACAATTTTGGGCACTTGTATTCGACCTAAGTCAGTGTGCCACTGTATCTCGTACTTACTACTCCCTCCGTCTAGGTGTAATAAGTCACGTTAGAAGGTGCAGCGGGACCAAGGTGTGTGTGCGTGTGTGTGTGTGTATGTGTTTAACAGCATGTGTGTGTTAGAGAGAGCGACAGATCGACCGACTCCTACAGAGAGATGGTGTGTAGTGTACGATTTTAGCCGCGAGAGTCGATGCATCCTCTCGTTTCCGGGCGTCCGGTAGGGACAGGCGGACAGCTGCCACGCCCGCTCCTGACCAGCCTGGCCCACCCAAAGCCCCTCCATCACCCGCGCGCGCTTCCGGCCCGAAATGGTCAGCGCCGCTCCAAAGAATCGGTGCCGCATTCATGCCCGGACAGAGCGGGCGCGACCTCTCACTGGTGCAAGAGTGATGGTTGCTTCGTCCGTCCAACTTATTGCTGGGTCTATGTGATTTGACGGCTCATTGGTCTTTATTACTAAGGTGGTAGGACTGCTGGATGTCCCACTCTTTCGGCGAAAGGAGGTACTACTAGATTACAATTTTCTCCATTCTTATAGTGGAGGAGTGCAAGAGCAGTGAAAACACGCAGGCTCGGTGATTACATGGCCCACCTCACACTATCAACATATTTTCTGGATACCGTGCGACACCTAACTCTTTACATAGTACTCCCTTCGTTCCTAAATACTACTCCCTCCGTTCTGAATTACTTGTCACACGTATGGATGTATCTAGATGTATTTTAGTTCTACATACATCAATTTCAGTGACGAGTAATTTGGAATGGAGGAAGTAGATGAGTCCTCGCGCGTTGCCGCGGAACATCTGTATATCTCTCTGCGTAAAATTATTGATTTCATAGAACTAAAAAAACTCTATAACCGCATGACAAATGTGGTAGCCAAACTAAAAAACTCCCATCATCATTTAGATCATCCCACATAAGGAAAAAAGATCAGCCAACTCCTACTGCATAATGGGATTATATTTTTCTTTTTGACGTGTTAATGGGACTTAAAAGCTCACTTACATGCATGCTACCGGTGCATGCTTTCATGCAGACATGTTGATGTGATTTAAAACCCACTCACATGCATGCCACTGTATTTCTGCATGCTTGCATGTGGCTTAGTGCGGAGCCTCTCAACGTCTAGATCAGACGGCTATTATGGACTGATTTAGTTCATCTAATGGCTACATTAATTTTGATGATGTGGCTCAAGGAGAGGATAGAGAATTCCTAGTAGTGGGGGCTAGCTATTACTAGTAGATAAGTCTTTGTAGAGATTCCACTAGGTGAACTACATACGGAACAAAATGAATGAATCTACACTTAAAATGCATCTATATACATCCGCATGTGGTTCATGGTGAAATCTCTACAAAGACTTATATTTAGGAACGGAGGAAGTACTAGTATAGTACGTACTGTAATTTATCAGCGAGATAAATTTGTACAATGCTATGAAGCTTCCAGCTTCTGTTACATGTACCTTGCGTCCAAGGTTGCCCGTTGCAACATTTCATCAAATACAAAGGAGACTAACATGCATGCTATTGCATCTCAATGATTGACAGATCATAGCAAATATGTACTCCCTCCGTTCCAAAATAAGTGTCTCAACTTTATGCAAACTTTAGTACAAAGTTGTACTACTACTAAAGTTGAAACTTATTTTGGAACAGAGGAAGCTAAAGAAAAAAATGATCCATGCAGTCCCTAGCCCTTGAACCGTGAACCCTAACCAGGCTTCAATTTGCTGGCAACGTTCGAGCTTCCTAAGAAATAAAGTTTGCAACCTTTTGACCATCGGATCATTTTGTGCAGTTTCACCAAAATTGAGATGAGCATCCTTGTGGCAAAGAAATTGAAGAAGCGTGATTACAATAAGATTACTTGGACTAGTTGATGAGACATAAACTCATCACAAATACAGTACGTAGAAGCCAGTAGAGGTATGTGCGGGGCAAAGAAGTAGAGAAATATCCACATGGAGTGATGTGGGCAGCTGGAGCAGTGGTGCAAGCCGGCTGTAAAGGGAGTTGTACCTGAGGGATGTCAGGACGTAGCTCAACGTTGATGAGGGCGGCGGGAGGTGGCCATTGCCCACGTTGCGGTAGTGAGCAAGGGACGAGGGCAACCTCACCGGCTTTGTGAGAGAGAACGGCGGGGACCCCTGATCAGGACGTGCCGACAGTGGGTTTTTGCCTCCGGTGACGGAGACCACATATACACTAAGCATCCACCCTTTCCCCCGGCGGACGTGATCCGCCGGGATGTTAGAGATGTGGCCACAGTCATTTTGTGCGAGAGAGTGTGAAGAGAGCAACCCCAGCAAGCAACCGTGTAGGCTGGCCCATCCTGACTATGTATATAGTGAAGTGGTTTCCTTTTCTCTCCATATGAACCTATCATATTGCGTACATGCCACTGAAGAAAAAAAAACTTTATTTATAAATGACGCGACACCTACTACTCGTTCTCCTATAACCTTGTGCTTGGCATCTCCAAAATATTAACCTTGCGATTGGCTCTTCGCCTCTTCGGGAAGTCGAGCAATAATGGTAGTGCAGTATATATCGTTCTGGCTATATGAGACCGAATGAATTGCTGCACGTCCACCACGTAGGCGATGGTCGAGGGGCGAGGGAGGGTGCTACATACAGAGCAAAATGAGTGAATCTACACTCTAAAATACGTCTATATACATCAATGTTTGGAGTATGTACTAGTAGTTCATATTGAAATCTACTAAAGGACATATATATTCCAAACAATATGATATAATCTCTATAACCAAGGTAGTAGGGACGAGGAGTAAACAGAGGTTGTAGTAAATTTTTCCCCTCATCCTGCGAGCCACCACGCGCATGGGCGAGGGAGAGGGCGTAAGGCGTACAGTATTAAGCAAGCTTCACCTCATCCTGCGAGCCACTGCGCCCGTGGGCGGGGGAGATGGCGTACTAAGCAAGCTTCTCCTCGTTCTACGAGTTTACGGGACACATCAAAAGTACTCCAGTGTATAGAGCCTTGCCTCTAAGGTAGGCCCCACATGGTTTGCCTCTTTTTTAACATAACGCGTCAAGTCGCAATTTGTTTGTTCACCCGTGGTAGACGATCCTCCCTCCACAAAGTGGACAACCAGTACACATGCCAAATTACCACGTGGGCTGCCTTTTCGTACAGAAATGAGCTCCACTGTGTATCCACGCGGGTGTGGTTGGGAAAGAGACAGGAGTACGTGCGCCGTGCATGCACCTCTTCTCTTCGTGCATGTCCCCCACCTACGTGGGTGTGTGTGAGAGATACAAACCGCGTTTGTGAGTGTTTTTTGTTTTGGGGTGGGGTGCGGGTGGGGTGTTGATTTCGTGAATGTATTTGTGGGAATATGTGTAGATGACATCTCAAGAAAAATTTTGCATGCAATGTATGTGAAATGGAGGCCTATATCATATATAGAGGGTCGGGCGATCCACGAGAAGAGAGGGAGGCACTACAAAAAAATACACTTCCGTGATGATACGTGTTTGTCACAGTAGGTCGCCTTTTTTGTCATGCATGTACATCCATGACGATTTTAAGACAGAATCAAGATAGTCATACCTGTGCTGTCATAAAAGTGTTCAATGACATTACCAAAATTATCATCACGGAAGTGTCCACTTCCATGACGATAAATCGCGCGTCACAAAAGTGCTTTCATCAAGGGTGACCGACACGTGGCATCCACCGTAACGGAACGCCGTTAAGCTATCGGGTCGGTTTTTGGATCCGATAACCTGTTAACAGCCCCGACCAATGGGAAATTTCCACGTGTAAAATTCTTATTGGCCGGACGAAACACGTGTCAGCTCGTCAGTGGGTCAGATAGGTGCCTATGATATGTCGACACGTGCCACGGCCCACCACTGGCCCATTTAGCTTACAAAGCCAGCCCGTTTGACTTGGTCAAAAGTTAACGCGCTGGCCCATGAAAAGCCTGTTAATGGTCTCTTCGCAAATAGCCCATTTTACGGCCTGGTAACTCATGGCCCATTAGGCCCTAAAGGAAATCGGCCCAACAACGTCATGTGGGTCGTCGAATATAACACCAGCCCATTTCACTTTCGGCCCATGTATGGCCCACGACGTCTTTCGGCCCATATGAGGCCTTCGTATCTTTAGGCCCTTTACAGGGCCACGGTGACTCTAGCCCATAACGAACAGTAATTTTCTTTGTACCCGTTAACAACCCGTGATTCACATGGGCCGTTTCCAGCCCGTGTTAGCTTTCGGCCTATTGATGGCCCATACGTTCTTGGGCTCCTTTTTGGCCCTCGATTACTTCTGGCCCGTTACTGGCCTATTCCCCTAATGGGCCAAATTTGGCCCATGGCAAGAGTCGGCCCGTTTCTGGCCTGTTAACCCGTCGCGCTGTTTCCAGCCCATCCTATATTCTGGCCCATTAACGACCCGTTATGCCTGTGACAGAATTAAGCCTTTGCTGTCCTCCAGCCTGTTAACGACCCATTACCGTGCTGGGCCGATACAAATTACGCCCGTTTACAGCCCATGTAGACCCATTTATCCGACAGCCCGAGGCCCACCGATTCTACGGCCCTGTTGGAGGCCCATTTATCGACGGCCCGTAGGAGACCCATGGATCCTACGACCCGTTGGACACCCATGGATCCTACGGCCCATATATGGCCCATGGTTGCTGTGGCCACTAGCAAACCAGGGAAAAAGAAGACTAGGAAATAAATAAGGCCGAAACTAACGCTAGGTGAGGGAGTCCTGGACAAGGGGGTGTCCGGATAGCCGGACTATCATCATCGGCCGGACTCCAAGACTATGAAGATACAAGATTGAAGACTTCGTATCGTGTTCAGATGGGACTTTTCTTGGCGTGGAAGGCAAGCTTGGCAATACGGATATGTAGATCTCCTACCATTGTAACCGACTCTTTGTAACCCTAGCCCTCTCCGGTGTCTATATAAACCGGAGGGTCTTAGTCCATAGGACGAACAACCATTACAACAATCATACCATAGGCTAGCTTCTAGGGTTTAGCCTCCTTGATCTCGTGGTAGATCCACTCTTGTACTACCCATATCATCAATATCAATCAAGCAGGAGTAGGGTTTTACCTCCATCGAGAGGGCCCGAACCTGGGTAAAAACATCGTGTCCCTTGTCTCCTGTTACCATCCGCCTAGACGCACAGTTCGGGACCCCCTACCCGAAACCCGCCGGTTTTGACACCGACATTGGTGCTTTCATTGAGAGTTCCTCTGTGTCGTCGCCCATAGGCCCGATGGCTCCTTCGATCATCAACAACGACGCGGTCCAGGGTGAGACTTTTCTCCCCGTACAGATCTTTGTATTCGGCGGCTTTGCACTGCGGGCCAATTCGCTTGGCCACCTGGAGCAGATCGAAAGCTACGTCCCTGGCCATCAGGTCAGATTTGGAAATTTGAACTATACGGACGACATCCGCGGAGACTTGATCTTCGACGGATTCAAGCCACAGCCGAGCGTGCCGCACTATCACGATGGGCATGATTTAGCTCTGCTGCCGGACAGTGCCCTGGAGGCCGCACATGAGTCCTCTTCGATCCTTAATTCGGAGCCGACCGCGCAGATCGAGGACGGTGGCTAGACACCGCCTCGGGGGCTGCAACCTCTACGGCGATGGAGCCGAATGCTGGCCTTGTCCCTTGTAAAGCTCGTGACTCCGAGGTGCCAGACTCCTCGCCGGACTCTGAACCTCCTGCGCCCCTACCAATCGAATCCGATTGGGCGCCGATCATGGAGTTCACCGCTGCGGACATCTTTCAGCACTCACCCTTTGGCGACATCCTGAATTCGCTAAAGTATCTCTCGTTATCAGGAGAGCCCTGGCCGGACTGCGGTCGGGACGGTTGGGATGCGAGCGACGAAGAAATTCAAAGCCCACCCACCACCCACTTTGTAGCCACTGTCGATGACCTAATTGACATGCTAGACTACGACTCCGAAGACATCGACGGTATGGACGACGATGCCGAAGACAACCAGGAACCAACGCCTACAGGGCACTGGAAGACCACCTCGTCATACGACATATATATGGTAGACATCCCAAAGGATGGGAATGACGAAGAAGCAGCGGAGGCAGATTCCTCCAAGAAACAGCCCAAGCGCCAGCGTCAGCAGCGCCGCTCTAAATCCCGCCACAGCAAGAATGGAGATTCTGGCACCAGAGATAATAACACCCCAGAGAGTGCCGAAGATAACCCCCTCCAGCAAGATTCAGCGCAGGAGGACGGAGAAGCCAGCCCTCACGAGAGAGCGGCAGATGAAGAGGTAGAGGATGATAATTACATGCCTCCCTCCGGAGACGAGGCAAGCCTCAACGACGACGAATTCGTCATGCCCGAGGATCCCGTCGAACAAGAGCATTTTAAACGCAGGCTTATGGCCACGGCAAACAGCCTAAAGAAAAAGCAGCAACAGCTCCGAGCTGATCAAGATCTGCTAGCCGACAGATGGACTGAAGTCCTGGCGGCCGAAGAGTATGAACTCGAACGCCCCTCCAAAAGCTACCCAAAACGCAAGTTGCTCCCCCGATTAGAGGAGGAGGAGTATAAACCCTCATCACCAGCGCACAATACGGCAGACCGACCACCTCGTGGCCGCGACAGAGAGGCCTCTAGGCCCTCCATCAGGACCGTACCCCAGCACCGCTCGAAAAGTACGAAGCCATGGGGGAATGCGCTGGACTTGCGAGACATATTGGAGGACAAGGCAAGACAATCAAGATCGATCTACGGATCACGTGGGCACCCCACGATGCACAACAATTACCGTCGCGCCGGATACAGCAACTTCGGCCGGGCCAAATACAGTAGACAAAGCTCGCTTGAGCTACGTCGTGATATTGCCCAATATAGAGGCGCCGCACACCCGCTATGCTTCACAGATGAAGTAATGGATCATCAAATCCCTGAAGGGTTTAAACCCGTGAACATTGAATCCTACGATGGCAAAACAGACCCCGCGGTTTGGATCGAAGAATATCTCCTTCATATCCATATCGCCCGCGGTGACGATCTCCACGCCATCAAATATCTCCCACTCAAGCTTAAAGGACCAGCTCGACATTGGCTTAACAGCTTGCCAGCAGAGTCAATTGGGTGTTGGGAGGACCTGGAAGCCGCATTCCTTGACAACTTCCAGGGCACGTATGTGCAACCACCAGACGCCGATGACCTAAGCCACATAATTCAGCAGCCAGACGAATCGGCCAGACAGTTCTGGACACGGTTCTTAACAAAGAAAAATCAAATCCTCGACTGTCCGGATGCAGAGGCCCTCGCAGCCTTCAAACATAACATCCGCGATGAGTGGCTGGCCCGACACCTAGGACAAGAAAAGCCGAAATCCATGGCATCCCTCACATCACTCATGACCCGCTTCTGTGCGGGGGAGGACAGCTGGCTAGTCCGCAGTAACAACCTCAGCAAAAATTCTGGCAGTCCGGATACCAAGGACCGCAATGGCAGGTCGCGTCGAAACAAAAACAAACGCCGCATTAACGGTGATAACACAGAGGATACGGCAGTCAACGCCGGATTCAGAGGCTCCAAACCCGGTCAGCGGAAAAAGCCATTCAAAAGAACTACTCCGGGTCCGTCCAATTTGGACCGAATAGTCGACCGCTCCTGCCAGATACATGGCACCCCCGAAAAGCCAGGTAATCACACCAACAGGGATTGTTGGGTATTTAAGCGGGCAGGCAAGTTAATTGCCGAAAACAATGACAAGGGGCTGCATAGCGATGACGAGGAAGAGACCCGGCCGCCGAACAGTAGAGGACAGAAGGGTTTCCCCCCACAAGTACAGACGGTAAACATGATATACGCAACCCACATACCCAAGAGGGAGCGGAAGCGTGCACTTAGGGATGTATATGCGATGGAGCCAGTCGCCCCGAAGTTCAATCCATGGTCCTCTTGCCCGATCACTTTTGATCGAAGGGATCACCCCACCAGTATCCGCCATGGCGGATTCGCCGCATTGGTTTTAGACCCAATCGTCGATGGATTTCACCTCACCAGAGTCCTGATGGACGGCAGCAGCAGCCTGAACCTGCTTTATCAGGATACAGTGCGCAAGATGGGCATAGACCCCTCAAGGATTAAACCTACAAAGACGACCTTCAAAGGCGTCATACCAGGTGTAGAGGCCAATTGTACAGGCTCAGTCACACTGGAAGTGGTCTTCGGATCACCGGATAACTTCCGAAGCGAGGAGTTAATCTTCGACATAGTCCCGTTCCGCAGTGGCTATCACGCTCTGCTCGGATGGACCGCGTTTGCAAAGTTCAACACGGTGCCGCATTACGCATACCTCAAGCTCAAGATGCCAGGCCGTGAGGAGTCATCACGGTCAACGAAAACACTGAACGCTCCCTCCGAACGGAGGAACACACAGCGGCTCTCGCGGCAGAAGTCCAGAGCAGCCTCTTAAGGCAATTTTCGAGTCCGGCCGTTAAGCGACCGGACACGGCCAAACGCGCCCGGAGTAACATACAACAAGACCACCTGGCACGTTCCGAGCACGCATAGCAATGCATCCCCAACCCCAGCCCTTGCATAATTGTAAGACCAGTCCTTCGCGTACATCATTACGCTCTGGAGATACCATGGGCATAGGGGGAGGGGCACGACCACGACAGGCCCAGAGTGTGGCTTAACCACACCAGGGGCTCCCAAGTATGTCGGTCTTTTCCTTTTTGTTTTTCTCTTACCCACAGGACCCCGTTCTCCAGAGGCCCTTTCCGGCAGTAGACCTGTCGAACTCACGATGCAACAGCCAGGGAAGGAGAAAGGCTATGACGAACACTCAGGTGGTCTCCATTACGAGCATTAAATCTGTTTAATACACCATTCCGCAGCCTACCCCTGGAGGGGGACATGTTTAATAGTCCAATCCCTTGCTTACCGCACTATTTGTATCGCTCTGCATTCATGGCAGTATTTCTGGAATAAACAATGCATTGCTTTTTTCTTATAATTGCATTTCTTTCTCATATATGTTCGTTTATGACATGTTGCATCCGTACACTTTGGTACGGCCGAATACACCAGGGGCTTAAGTTCCCCGCATTATGGTGTGATAAGTCCGAACACTTTCACAAGTGCGGCACCCCGAACTTATAGCATTATATGCATCGGCTCCGAATCATGTCTTGGGTCAATAGTTGGGTTTGCCCGGCTCCCATGTTTTGGTACCTTACGTTCCGTTTTATCGGCTAAGGTAGCACTGGCAGAACCACTGCGATTGCGCCCCGGTTGAGCTAGGCGAGCGCCTCAGTGGAGAAAGCTAAAACTGACCGTCATGATAAGGCGAGAGCTGGTCGCTATTCGAGAGGTTTTTTCGAGTCCCTAAAGACTTATGCCGCTTAGAGCGAGGAACCGGCTCTGTCCGGCCCAGGCGTGGATAGCACCCCGAACACGGTCTTCCGAACACTAGGGGCTTCGCCAAAATTTAAAATTATAGAATTCTATGGCTAAGTGAGAGTGTTCAAGCATTATAAGTTCGGTTGCCTCGTTCGTTGTGTTGAGAGCCTCCCTGGATGGACCCAAACATGGGAACAAGAGTGCTCAAGTTTATCCCGAACACCCCAGCACTAATGGCATGGGGGCTGAAGCCGACGACTTGCCATCTCTCAGATTTGATAAACGGCCGCACAGAAGGTAATATTTTAAATTAATAAGCGTTGCTTAGCGCATATGAACACAGTTTTCAGCGCACAGAATAACATAATGCGATTCTACTCAAATATTACGTCCTTGGAGCACTCATCCGCAATCATGCGGACACCCTTCAGGACACTCTTATAATACATTTCGGGCGTGCGATACTCCTTGCCCGCCGGCGGGGCGTCCGTCAGAAGCTTCTCAGTGTCCATCCTGCCCCAGTGCACTTTTGCACGGGCAAGGGCCCGACGGGCACCTTCAATGCAGGCGGAGTGCTTGACGACTTCCACCCAGGCACACGCATCCACCAGCCGCCGCACCAGGCCGAAGTAGCTCCCAGGCATGGCCTCCTTGGGCCACAGCCAAACTATGAGGCCCTTCATGGCCTGTTCGGCTACCTTGTGGAGCTCGACCAGCTGCTTCAGCTGGTCGCTAAGGGGCACCGGATTTCCGGCCTCAGCATACTGAGACCAGAAGACCTTCTCCGTCGAGCTCCCCTCCTCAGCCCGGTAGAATGCGGCAGCATCGGACACGCTGCGAGGCAGATATGCAAACGCTCCTGGAGAGCTCTGAATTCGGGTAAGTAACAGGTAATTCACATTCACATGCTTGCTTTGCATGAAAAATGCCTTACCCGCCGCTATTTTCTTCACCGCCTCAATCTCCTGGAGGGCCTTATGGGCTTCGGCCTTAGCGGCTTTGGCACTCTCAAGAGCCGAGGCAAGCTCGGACTCTCGAGTCTTCGAGTCACGCTCCAAACTCTCATGCTTTTCCACGAGAGCCTGGAGCTCTTGCTGCACCTCCACCCCCCGCGCCTCCTGCTTCTCTCGCTCAGCTCATTCCGCGGCCGCATTACGTTCGGCCGCGGAGACGGCCTCCTTCAGGGTCGCCACCTCGTTCGTGGCCCCTGGAGTACCCACGTTATCCTTGTTATTTCTCTTGCAACCAAAATCATTTTCTGTAAGGTACAAATTTAATACGGTGTTACTCACCTTCATTGTCCTCGAGCTGCTTCTTGGCACGGCCGAGCTCGCTCTCGGACCGCTCAAGGTTCTGCTTCAAAGCATCGACCTCCGCAGTCAGTGCGGTAGAGGTCAGCAGTGCAGCCTGCAATCCCATATTGACATATTTTTTAGAACTCCTGCGTATATCTTTGTAAGATCCGCAGTCCGTTTTTTCTTCCCGAACACCGAACCGAGCATCAGGGGCTACTGTCTATGCGGTATTATATTACATGTCTTAAAAATCTTACCTCAAAGCCTGTTAGAAGGCTGCTGCAGGCTTCGCTCAGCCCGCTCTTGGCGAGCTGAACCTTCTGAAACACCGCACTCATAATAGTGCGGTGTTCTTCCTCGATGGAAGCGCCGTTGAGCGCCTCCAACAAGTTATCCGGCACCTCCGGTTGGACGGAGGCCGCCAGTTTCACAGTCTTGCCCTTCTTAGGAAGGGGCCTCCTGCCGGACTCCGGAAGCACTGCTGGTTCCAGTGCGGAGTCCGGTGCGAAGTCCGGGAGGTTGCCTTGCGGCACCTCCGGAGCCTCCCCCTCCTGGTGGGTCCCCTCCTGGGATCCCACCTCGGCGTCATCAGCGTCACGAGGGGTGGAGGCGGTCGGAAGGGAATCCATATCCGACGGAGCCAAGGACCCGCTCGACGAAGCGGGAAGATCGTCCTCGGCCGGACTACAGGTCGTATGCGGCATTAGAAGGACACCATGTGGCAAAAAGATAAATTATAAATCATCCAGGAATTCGGACACTTACGATCTTGCCAGGGGCTTGGCCCTTGAGGGCCACCCCTCATCGCCGTCGTCGGCGTTGGCGGAGCAGTCCGGAGGAAGGGTCCGTCATTTCTTGGACCCTTCGGCCGCCCTCGTTGGGGACACCTTCCTCTTCTTCTCTCCCCCCGCTGGGGAAGAGGCCTCTTTCTCCTCCTCCTCCGGGGAGGAGTCCTCCTCGGAGTCATCGGATGATGAGTCCGATACCACCTGGCGCCGGGAACTCCTTCGGGTTCCCGTGGCCTTCTTCTTGGCCTTCTTCTCCGGCACCACGTAAAGGGCCGGAACCAGCAGCCCAGTCAAACGGGTGTCCGCTGGGTCTTCGGGAAGAGGAGCCGGACAGTTAACCTATCCGGACGTCTTCTGCCAGTCCTGTTAAAGGCATTGGGAGTTTTAGATCCCACATAGAGTCAAACTATGAAAGAAATGAGTGTCCCATAAAGGATAACATAGCTTACCTCGCCGGCCGGGCGCTGCGTGCTGAATCCGCAATCTTCGGTTGCGGATGCGGGGGCTTCTTTGCCCTTGAACAGCACCCTCCAGGCAGCTTCATACATCGTGTCGAAGAGCCCGCTCAAAGTCCGGTGCTGTGCCGGATCAAACTCCCACAAATTGAAAGCCCGTTGCTGGCAGGGGAGAATCCGGCGGACGAGCATGACCTGGATCACGTTGACAAGCTTAAGCATTTTGTTCACCAGGTCTGGAGACAGGACTGGAGTCCGGTCAGCTCCTCCGAACTACCCCATAGAAAGCCCTTCTCTTTCCAGGAGGTGAGCTGCATGGGGGTACCAGATCTGAACTCGGGGGCCGCTGCCCATTTAGGGTCACGCGGCTCGGTGATGTAGAACCACCCCGATTGCCACCCTTTGATGGACTCCACAAAGGCACCCTCGAGCCAAATGACGTTGGGCATTTTGCCCACCATGGCGCCTCCGCACTCCGCTTGGACGCCCTTCACCACCTTCAGCTTGACATTGAAGGTCTTTAGCCACAAGCCGAAGTCGGGCTGGATGCAGAGGAAGGCCTCACACACGACGATAAACGCCAAGATGTTGAGGATGAAGTTTGGCGCCAGATCATGGAAGTCCAGGCCATAGTAATACATGAGCCCCCGGACAAAGGGGTGAAGTGGGAAGCCCAGTCCGCGGAGGAAGTGGGGAAGAAATACGACCCTCTCATGGGGCCTGGGGGTGGGGATGAGCTGCCCCTCGTCGGGCAGCCGGTGCGCGAGGTCGCTGGACAGGTATCCGGCGCCGCGCAGCTTCTCGATGTGCCCCTCCATAACGGAGGAGGCCATCCACTTGCCTCCCGCCCCGGACATGGCTGGGGAAGGTTGAGGCGAGATGTGCGGACTTGGGCGCTGGAGCTCGAGTGCGCGGGGATGGATAAGCAAAGGAGGAAGAAGGCGTAGGTAAAAAAGGTGGATCCATATCCCCTTATATATGGGCAGACGAAGACTATATGTCCCCACCGGTCTGGTAAAACTCGCTTATCTCCCAAGCGCCACAATCAATGGAGCGGTTGGGTTACCCACGTCCGTATTGATGGGAATCCCGGAATAAGGGGAACACGATCTCTGCTTCGACAAGACGTGCCAAGGAAACCGCTTCGCTAAACGCGCTGAGGTGGTATAATAAAAACGTAGTGGTGTGACGTCACGCCACAAAATACGTCAGCAGATTGAACTTGTGTACATATTATTCTCTCTACGGTGGTATGTGGAATTTATTTTGCAGAGCCGGACACTATCCTGGTGTTCACAATCTTCTATGAATTATTTAGAGGAGGAACCCGCCTTGCAATGCCGAAGACAATATGTGCGCCGGACTCATCGTCATTGAAGCCTGGTTCAGGGGCTACTGAGGGAGTCCTGGACTAGGGGGTGTCCGGATAGCCGGACTATCATCATCGGCCGGACTCCAAGACTATGAAGATACAAGATTGAAGACTTCGTCCCGTGTACGGATGGGACTTTCCTTGGCGTGGAAGGCAAGCTTGGCAATACGGATATGTAGATCTCCTACCATTGTAACCGACTCTGTGTAACCCTAGCCCTCTCCGGTGTCTATATAAACTGGAGGGTCTTAGTCCATAGGACGAACAACCATTACAACAATCATACCATAGGCTAGCTTCTAGGGTTTAGCCTCCTTGATCTCGTGGTAGATCCACTCTTGTACTACCCATATCATCAATATCAATCAAGCAGGAGTAGGGTTTTACCTCCATCGAGAGGGCCCGAACCTGGGTAAAAACATCGTGTCCCTTGTCTCCTGTTACCATCCGCTTAGACGCACAGTTCGGGACCCCCTACCCGAGATCCGCCGGTTTTGACACCGACACTAGGCTATTAAGGCGATTGCACAAATTACATCCACTCGGCATCAAAGATCGCCACCAGTGCAAATATAGGGAACACCCTACACTATACAAAAATGGCTTGTTGTTTTCTTCAGCCGGTGCCTGCACGTTAAGAATAAATTTTGTATCGCATCAAAACAAATTACAACTATATAACAAAAGGAAGGTTGGCATAAAACTTAACAGTCTAGCAGATAAATGCACCACTAGAAGTTCAGAAGCTCAGTTCATTTGACCTGACTGTTACGTTTTTATACGTCTCCAACGTATCTACTTTTCCAAACACTTTTGCCCTTGTTTTGGACTCTAACTTGCATCATTTGAATGAAACTAACCCGGACTGACGTTGTTTTCAGCAGAACTGCCATGGTGTTGTTTATTGTGCAGAAAACAGAAGTTCTCGGAATGACCTGAAAATCCATGGAGATAACTGTAATGCCCCGGATTCGATGCGCCAGGTGTCTTCCAGTTATTTGTCGTTGTTGCCATGTCATTTGCTTGTGTGTTGCATTTTATCATGTCATCATGTGCATCTCATTTTGCATACGTGTTCTTCTCATGCATCTGAGCATTTTCCCCGTTGTCCGTTTTGCAATCTGGCACTCCTATGTCCTCCGGCGTCCCCCTTTTGCCTCTTCTCTTGTGAGGGTATTAAACTTTCTCGGAATGGCCCGAGGTTTGCCAAGCGGCCTTGGTATAGCACCGGTAGACCGCCTGTCAAGTTTCGTGCCATTTGGAGTCCGTTTGATACTCCAACGGTTAACCGGGTAACCGCAATAGCCTCTTTTGTTGCAGCCCAACACCCCTTCCAAAGTGGTCCAAAACCCAGCAAACTCCCCTCCATGCTCTGGGTCGTTCGATCACGATCGTGTGGTCGAAAACCGCACCTCATTTGGACTCTCCTAGCTCCCTCTACATATATATATGCCTCCCCCCTTTCAAAATCGCAGTCTAAACCCTAGTAATTTCCCCTCTCCGCCGCCAGACGCATCTCTCCGCCACGCCCGGACATGTCCGCCGCCCCGGCCACCTCACTCCGACCAATCGGGCATCGCCACGTCAGCCCCGCCGCCGCTCCCCTCCACTCAACGCGCGCCACGTCACCCGCGCGCCGCCCCACTTCGCCGCCGGGCCCGCGGGGCCCGAAGCCGGCCCGCCCGAGTTGCGCCGGGCCC
>NC_041391.1:199587506-199594103 GCF_002162155.2 Triticum dicoccoides | reverse complement strand
CGCCTCCCGGCCTCCCCGCGCCGTCCCTGCTCCGCCGCCGCCGTTTGCCTCCTCTGCCGCGCCTCCCCGCCGGATCTGCTCACCTCCGGCGCCTCCCGCGGCCCCCGGCCTCGCCGGAGTTGCGCCAGGACCCGCCGCCATCGCCCTGTCTGCGGTCGGGGACGACGCCCTCGACCTTGTGGGCCCGAGGCCTCAGCCCTCGGCCCAGATCCGACCTCCAAGGCCCAGCTCTGGCCCAGCAAGCCCCGGCCTGCCTTCCCCTCCGTCCTGGGCCGAGCCCAATGGTGAGAGCCCACCAAATCCCGCCCCTGTCGCACTTTAGCTATCCAGCGCTCACCTGTTTTTTTCCTGAAATTGACTAAGTCCCCGAATCTGTGACATTATCATGCCATGTTCATCGCATTGTATCTCTGCATCCGTAGCTCCGTTTCGTGCGTATAATATGTCAAATTGTTCGTCTCGATGAGTACTTCATTTTATTCCATTGCATTATTTTCATTTGAGCTCATATTGATGCCCGAAATGCTGTTGGAAGAGTGCATGTTGATGTTAATCTGCTGAAACTGTTATAACTTGCTCATTTCTCATTTTTGCCATGATTGATGTGTGCATCCTATGAGGTTGATGTCTACATGTATGTTGATCTATGCCATGCCATCTTTCCAGGGGTGTATGCCATGTATTTTTGTGAGTTGTGTGTTGAGTGTATCAAGCTTGTTAAGTAGGGTAGTTGTTGTTGCTGTTTTCCTGACAGATTCTGTTATATTTTGTTGCTATGTTAACATGTTGCTACTAATCATTCTGTGCATAATCTGGAGATGTCCTATAAACATGTTTTGATCTACATGTCATGCTCTATCCATTAATGCCCTTAGTTGCAATTATAGCCTGCTGGAACATGTTGTTATCTTGCTCTAAAGTTTGCTAAATGATGTTGCTGTCAGCCTGTTAACATTAAGTTCACTTGTTCCCATGTGTTTTGCTAGTGTTCCATGCACCCTATGACCTTGCTCTTGCCATGCTTAGCTTCATAAACATGCCTTCTTACTGTTGGTTGCCTTGCCATGCCATGTATTGCTCTGTGGTGAGTGGTTCAAGCTCACCAACATGCCTACTTATCGTTGTTCCTGCCATGTTTGAATCTGTAATATAACTTACCATGTTTACATGGGTGCCATCATATCTTCGGTGCCTTTTTGGCTCTTGGTCAGTAAGGGACTTTTGATCTATGCTATTATTAGTTTCATGCCATGCCTTTGTTTTCCATGATATGTTCCTGTAACATGTTGTTTGCTTGCTCTAAACATTGCAACCTGATGTTATTTCTGCAAAGTCTGAAACTGTTATTATTTGCAATATCTCCATGTCTTTTTGAGCATGTTCTAGTTGTTTCTGGAGATAGCTCAGTGTTCATGTTTTGTTATGCTTTACCTGTACTTCATGTCCATGCCTTTTGTTATTATGTTGGGGTGATGTAGCATATTGTTTTGATGCTTGTAAGATGCCTAGTTGCTGTTATGGACAGATTGTTGTTATGACTTGTATAGAGTGTATGTGTTGCACCGATGCTCCGTTTTGAGTGTGCTCTATATGAAACTTGCTTGTTTTTGCATGTAGTTCCATATTATCATGTTGCATCCTTGTTTTGAGGTGTTTGCTTGATGTTTGTATGCATTTTACATCAATGCCATGCTTAACTTGTTTTGCTCATATCTTCTAGGTTGTAGCTCCGAATCTAATGAACCTTATATGTAACTTGACTAGAATTTCGTGTAGATCATATTGTTGCATCTTAACTTGCTGTTTAACAACTTGAACATAAGGTTTATTCAGTTCTGGACTAATTTCGAAATTTGCATATGAGGACTTACCGGAATTGTTATATGTTGTTTCCGGCCTCATTTAAACTTGCCTTGATGTGTTGGTCTTGTATGCATCATCTCTTGCCATGAGTAGCCTCATCTAGCTTTCTCATGCATCATGCTTGTTGTGCATCATGTCTTTCTCATGTGTGATGTGTTTACCATGTTGTGTGCTTCTTCTCGATAGTTCCCATTTCGTTGCGATCGTGAGGATGCGTTCGTCTACGTGTGGTTCGTCTTCGTGGCTTTATCTTCTTCATGGACTCGTTCTTCTTCCTTGCGGGATTTCAGGCAAGATGACCGCTACCCTGGATCTCACTACTATCATTGCTATGCTAGTTGCTTCGTTCTATCGCTATGCTGCGCGACCTATTACCTGTTTATCAAGCCATCCCATATTGCCATGAACCTCTAACCTTTGACACCATTCCTAGAAAACCGTTGCTTGGCTATGTTACCGCTTTGCTCAGCCCCTCTTATAGCGTTGCTAGCTGCAGGTGAAGTTGAAGATTGCTCCATGGTGGACAGGATTTTGGTTGGGATATCACAATATCTCTTATATTATTAATGCATCTATATATTTGGTAAAGGGTGGAAGGCTCGGCCTTATGCCTGGTGTTTTGTTCCACTCTTGCCGCCCTAGTTTCCGTCATGCCGGTGTTATGTTCCCGGATTTTGCGTTCCTAACGTGGTCGGGTGATTTATGGGACCCCCTGACAGTTCGCTTTGAATAAAACTCCTCCAGCAAGGCCCAACATTGGTTTTACCATTTGCCTCACCACCACCTACTTTTCCCTTGGGAGTAATTAACCCAAGGGTCATCTTTATTTTAGCTCCCCCAGGCCAATGCTTGTCTAAGTGTTGGTCCAAACTAGAGCCACTTGCAGCGCCACCTTGGGGAAACTTGAGGTCTGGTTCTAGTTGTACGTACTGCTCATCCGGTTATGGCCTGAGACGAGATACGCGCGGCTACTATCAGGATGTCGGCACGCCGGGAGGTCTTGCTGGTCTTGTTTTACCATTGTCGAAATGTCTTGTAAACCGGGATTCCGAGACTGATCGGGTCTTCCTGGGAGAAGGTCTATTCCTTCGTTGATCGCGAGAGCTTGTCCTTGGCTAAGTTGGGACACCCTTGCAGGGTATAAACTTTCGAGAGCCGTTCCCGCGGTTATGTGGCAGATGGGAATTTGTTAATGTACGGTTGTAGATAACTTGACACCAGATCCGAATTAAAATGCATCAACCGCGTGTGTAGCCGTGATGGTCTCTTCTCGGCGGAGTCCATGAAGTGAACACAGTCTTTGGGTTATGTTTGACGTAAGTAGGAGTTCAGGATTACTTCTTGATCATTGCTAGTTGACGACCGTTCCTTTGTTTCTCTTCTCGCTCTCATTTGCGTATGTTAGCCACCATATCATGCTTAGTCGCTGCTGCAACCTCACCACTTTACCCCTTCCTTTCCCATTAAGCTTTGCTAGTCTTGATACCCATGGTAATGGGATTGCTGAGTCCTCGTGGCTCACAGATTACTACAACAACAGTTGCAGGTACAGGTTGCGATGATCATGATGCGAGAGCGATGTTTGCTTGTTTTGGAGTTCTTCTTCTGCTTCTTCTTCGATCAGGGGATAGGTTCCAGGTCGGCAGCCTGGGCTAGCAGGGTGGATATTGTTTGAGTTTCTGTTTATGATTCATCCGTAGTCAGTTGTTGTTCTTGTATGATGTATTGTTGTATTCGTGTGGCATTGTATGCCTTTTGTATGTATCCCCATCTATTATGTAACGTTGATGTAATGATATCCACCTTGCAAAAGCGTTTCAATATGCGGGTCTATCCTTAGTGGGACCTTCGAGTTCCTTTTGGATAGGGTCGCATATTGGGCGTGACAAGTTGGTATCAGAGCCTCGACCGACCTTAGGAGCCCCCCTTGATTGATCGTGTAGTTTGGCCGTTGTTGAGTCTAGAAGAAAACTATTTTCGGAGTCTAGTTATATCGGAGAGTAGGAATTCTTTTTACTCCTCAGCCCCTTCATCGCTCTGGTGAGGAATCTTGACGTAGGTGTTTTGAATTACTCCTCTTCCCCTTCAAATTTTTCTTTAGGTTCACGCAGTTTGGTTTTTCCGATCGTTGTTCCTCGGCTCTTTTCATCCGGTGCATCCTCTCGTCAAGGCGGTTTGACCCTCTTTGTTTTTGCAACTTCAATCCTCAGTTCTTCCTCCGACGTTGTTGTTTTTCCTTGTCCGAAGTTGTATTTGTTTTTCCCACCCGCCCACCCTTCTTCCTCTCGGAACCGGAGTTTGTAATCGAGTATTCATCCTACTAGTGCGAAGTCTTTGCTTTCTTTCTTCAATGATTTCAACCGGTGTTTTCCTCTCCAAGATATTCGTTGTTTTCCCTTTCCAGTTGTCTTTGTTTTCCCGCCCTCCCACCCTTTTTTTCTTCCCGGAGTTTGAGTCTGTTTCGACCATCAATTTCATTTGTGCGGAGCCTCTTCAGTCCTTCGTCAATTATTTCAACCGGTGAATTCTCGTATCGCTCGCCATTCTTCATCTCTTTTCTTTCCGCTGGATTCAATTCAAGTTTTTTGGTGTTGATCACATTCTTTTCCTCGGCTCAAGTGGTTTCCTTGCTCGTTCGCCTCTCGCCAGCTTATCCTTCTGGAGTGCTGAAGACATCTCAGAAGATTCTGTTTGCATTCAATTAATTCGAGGTTGTCACCTCATGCAAATATTTCAATTGTTCCGGTGCATCATTTATCTGTTCAACATCCCTTTCCAACAGTGTTTTCTTTTAGTGCGCCCTAACCCACAGGTCTTTTCCCAGGATCTTACCTGACTCTTCTAATTCCCCCGGAGTTATTCTCAATTCTTTTCAAGTGTGACGTAAGAATGAATTTCATCAGTCACAGGCCTTCCCCAAGATCGCTTTCAAACTCTTTTCATGGTTTCCTCAACCTTTTCGGTTTTCATTCTCCCGGAGTATCTCAGTAATTTTGGTGTTGTTTTCCGTCGCCATTTGAAGATTGAAGAAGATTTTTTTCCTCTAAATCTTGTCCGTTCTCCCGGAGATTCGCGGTGTTAGCTCGATGTTATCCTATCAAATTGTTTCAAGTCATGCAAATTCTTTTCATCCATCCGGAGCATTTCAGGAGTTTCTTTCTCTCTCGATTATCCGGAGGCCATCTTTTCGGAAGATTTCTTAATTCTAAGTTTTCCAAATTCGTTCTCCAATTATTCTGTATCCGTGCCCCTTCGTTCGTCTCAATATTCTTCCGGTGCTTCGTTCAAGTGTTCTTTTATCAGCTCGTCATCTCTTCATTCTTTTGCATCTAAATCCCCTCAAGCATATTTGCTCTTCTAATTCTTCCCGGTGATTCATTCTCTTTCATCAATCATTTTCTAATTCTTACGGTGGTTCGTTCAAGATCCTCTTTCCTTGATTATCTTTTTAATTCATTCGTTCTTTTCAATCCTATCGGTGGTTCATGAAGACCTTCTCAAGTTTGTGATATGTCACTTCTCAATCCTTTTCTTTTGGAGTTTGTTCTTGATGAATAAATTCTAGTTCCAAGTGCTTTCATCTTTTCTTTTCCGGAGTTCAAATTTTCCTCAGCCATTTTGTCGGAACCTCCATCTAAATCATCGCAAGGCTCATCTTATTGTTTTCATCCTTCATTCTATCTCATCATCCTTTATTTTACCGGAGTTCTTCATGGTGTTCTTCATGATTTATTTCATTCTTCAAGAGTTCATCAAGTATCATTCCATCCTCTCAAGTTCGTTCTAATCCTACCATTTTCAGCCAGAGTGCTGCCTAAATCCTTTCAGTCTTATTCGTTTCTTTTCTCATTCTAACCACTCCGGTTAGAACGAGTGATTTCATAGTCTATCTGATTCCTTGAGTTTTCGATTCTCGTCATTCTCGTTGTTCCTCTCTTCTTCTCGAGTGCTCTCGATTCTTGGCTTCTTCTCTTGACTTCTTGTTTCACCTCATTCCTTTTTCCCTTCCATCTTGGTCCTAAGATCTCGGGACGAGATCTCTTGTTAGTGGAGGAGTGTTGTAACGCCCCGGATTCGATGCGCCAGGTGTCTTCCAGTTATTCGTCGTTGTTGCCATGTCATTTGCTTGCGTGTTGCACTTTATCATGTCATCATGTGCATCTCATTTTGCATACGTGTTCGTCTCATGCATCCGAGCATTTTCCCCGTTGTCCGTTTTGCAATCCGGCACTCCTATGTCCTCCGGCGTCCCCCTTTTGCCTCTTCTCTTGTGCGGGTATTAAACTTTCTCGGAATGGCCCGAGGTTTGCCAAGCGGCCTTGGTATAGCACCGGTAGACCGCCTGTCAACTTTCGTGCCATTTGAAGTCCGTTTGATACTCCAATGGTTCACCGGGTAACCGCAATAGCCTCTTTTGTTGCAGCCCAACACCCCTTCCAAAGTGGCCCAAAACCCAGCAAACTCCCCTCCATGCTCTCGGTCGTTCAATCACGATCGTGTGGCCGAAAACCGCACCTCATTTGGACTCTCCTAGCTCCCTCTACATATATATATGCCTCCCCCCTTTCAAAATCGCAGTCTAAACCCTAGTAATTTCCCCTCTCCGCCGCCGGACGCATCTCTCCGCCACGCCCGGACATGTCCGCCGCCCCAGCCACCTCACTCCGACCAATCGGGCGTCGCCACGTCAGCCCCGCCGCCGCTCCCCTCCACTCAACGCGCGCCACGTCACCC
>NC_041391.1:199558926-199586728 GCF_002162155.2 Triticum dicoccoides | reverse complement strand
TCCTCCGCCGCCGCCTCCCGGCCTCCCCGCGCCGTCCCTGCTCCGTCGCCGCCGTTTGCCTCCTCTACCGCGCCTCCCCGCCGGATCTGCTCACCTCCAGCGCCTCCCACGGCCCCCGGCCTCGCCGGAGTTGCGCCAGGACCCGCCGTCGTCGCCCTGTCTGCGGTCGGGGACGACGCCCTCGACCTCGTGGGCCCGAGGCCTCAGCCCTCGGCCCAGATCCGGCCTCCAAGGCCCAGCTCTGGCCCAGCAAGCCCCGGCCTGCCTTCCCCTCCGTCCTGGGCCGAGCCCAATGGTGAGAGCCCACCAAATCCCGCCCCTGTTGCACTTTAGCTATCCAGCGCTCACCTGTTTTTTTCCTGAAATTGACTAAGTCCCCGAATCTGTGACATTATCATGCCATGTTCATCGCATTGTATCTCTGCATCCGTAGCTCCGTTTCATGCGTATAATATGTCAAATTGTTCGCCTCGACGAGTACTTCATTTCATTCCATTGCTTCATTTTCATTTGAGCTCATATTGATGCCCGAAATGCTGTTGGAAGAGTGCATGTTGATGTTAATCTGCTGAAACTGTTATAACTTGCTCATTTTTCATTTTTGCCATGATTGATGTGTGCATCCTATGAGGTTGATGTCTACATGTATGTTGATCTATGCCATGCCATCTTTCCAGGGGTGTATGCCATGTATTTTTGTGAGTTGTGTGCTGAGTGTATCAAGCTTGTTAAGTAGGGTAGTTGTTGTTGCTGTTTTCCTGACAGATTCTGTTATATTTTGTTGCTATGTTAACATGTTGCTACTAATCATTCTGTGAATAATCTGGAGATGTCCTATAAACATGTTTTGATCTACATGTCATGATCTATCCATTCATGCCCTTAGTTGCAATTATAGCCTGCTGGAACATGTTGTTATCTTGCTCTAAAGTTTGCTAAATGATGTTGCTGTCAGCCTGTTAACATTAAGTTCAATTGTTCCCATGTGTTTTGCTAGTGTTCCATGCACCCTATGACCTTGCTCTTGCCATGCTTAGCTTCATAAACATGCCTTCTTACTGTTGGTTGCCTTGCCATGCCATGTATTGCTCTGTGGTGAGTGGTTCAAGCACACCAACATGCCTACTTATCGTTGTTCCTGCCATGTTTGAATCTGTAATATAACTTACCATGTTTACATGGGTGCCATCATATCTTCGGTGCCTTTTTGGCTCTTGGTCAGTAAGGGACTTTTGATCCATGCTATTAGTAGTTTCATGCCATGCCTTTGTTTTCCATGATATGTTCCTGTAACATGTTGTTTGCTTTCTCTAAACATTGCAACCTGATGTTATTTCTGCAAAGTCTGAAACTGTTATTATTTGCAATATCTCCATGTCTTTTTGAGCATGTTCTAGTTGTTTCTGGAGATAGCTCAGTGTTCATGTTTTGTTATGCTTTACCTGTACTTCATGTCCATGCCTTTTGTTATTATGTTGGGGTGCTGTAGCATATTGTTTTGATGCTTGTAAGATGCCTAGTTGCTGTTATGGACAGATTGTTGTTATGACTTGTATAGAGTGTATGTGTTGCACCGATGCTCCGTTTTGAGTGTGCTCTATATGAAACTTGCTTGTTTTTGCATGTAGTTCCATATTATCATGTTGCATCCTTGTTTTGAGGTGTTTGCTTGATGTTTGTATGCATTTTGCATCAATGCCATGCTTAACTTGTTTTGCTCATATCTTCTAGGTTGTAGCTCCGAATCTAATGAACCTTATATGTAACTTGACTAGAATTTCGTGTAGATCATCTTGTTGCATCTTAACTTGCTGTTTAACAACTTGAACATAAGGTTTATTCAGTTCTGGACTAATTTCGAAATTTGCATATGAGGACTTACCGGAATTGTTATATGTTGTTTCCGGCCTCATTTAAACTTGCCTTGATGTGTTGGTCTTGTATGCATCATCTCTTGCCATGAGTAGCCTCATCTAGCTTTCTCATGCATCATGCTTGTTGTGCATCATGTCTTTCTCATGTGTGATGTGTTTACCATGTTGTGTGCTTCTTCTCGATAGTTCCCATTTCGTTGCGATCGTGAGGATGCGTTCGTCTACGTGTGGTTCGTCTTTGTGGCTTCATATTCTTCATGGACTCGTTCTTCTTCCTTGCGGGATTTCAGGCAAGATGACCGCTACCCTGGATCTCACTACTATCATTGCTATGCTAGTTGCTTCGTTCTATCGCTATGCTGCGCGACCTCTTACCTGTTTATCAAGCCATCCCATATTGCCATGAACCTCTAACCTTTGACACCATTCCTAGAAAACCGTTGCTTGGCTATGTTACCGCTTTGCTCAGCCCCTCTTATAGCATTGCTAGCTGCAGGTGAAGTTGAAGATTGCTCCATGGTGGACAGGATTTTGGTTGGGATATCACAATATCTCTTATATTATTAATGCATCTATATATTTGGTAAAGGGTGGAAGGCTCGGCCTTATGCCTGGTGTTTTGTTCCACTCTTGCCGCCCTAGTTTCCGTCATACCGGTGTTATGTTCCCGGATTTTGCGTTCCTAACGCGGTCGGGTGATTTATGGGACCCCCTGACAGTTTGCTTTGAATAAAACTCCTCCAACAAGGCCCAACATTGGTTTTACCATTTGCCTCACCACCACCTACTTTTCCCTTGGGAGTAATTAACCCAAGGGTCATCTTTATTTTAGCCCCCCCGGGCCAATGCTTGTCTAAGTGTTGGTCCAAACTAGAGCCACTTGCAGCGCCACCTTGGGGAAACTTGAGGTCTGGTTCTAGTTGTACGTACTGCTCATCCGGTCGTGGCCTGAGACGAGATACGCGCGGCTACTATCAGGATGTCGGCACGCTGGGAGGTCTTGCTGGTCTTGTTTTACCATTGTCGAAATGTCTTGTAAACCGAGATTCTGAGACTGATCGGGTCTTCCTGGGAGAAGGTCTATTTCTTCGTTGATCGCGAGAGCTTGTCATGGGCTAAGTTGGGACACCCCTGCAGGGTATAAACTTTCGAGAGCCGTGCCCGCGGTTATGTGGCAGATGGGAATTTGTTAATGTACGGTTGTAGATAACTTGACACCAGATCCGAATTAAAATGCATCAACCGCGTGTGTAGCCGTGATGGTCTCTTCTCGGCGGAGTCCGTGAAGTGAACACGGTCTTTGGGTTATGTTTGACGTAAGTAGGAGTTCAGGATCACTTCTTGATCATTGCTAGTTGACGACCGTTCCTTTGTTTCTCTTCTCGCTCTCATTTGCGTATGTTAGCCACCATATCATGCTTAGTCGCTGCTGCAACCTCACCACTTTACCCCTTCCTTTCCCATTAAGCTTTGCTAGTCTTGATACCCATGGTAATGGGATTGCTGAGTCCTCGTGGCTCACAGATTACTACAACAACAGTTGCAGGTACAGGTTGCGATGATCATGATGCGAGAGCGATGTTTGCTTGTTTTGGAGTTCTTCTTCTACTTCTTCTTCGATTAGGGGATAGGTTCCAGGTCGGCAGCCTGGGCTAGCAGGGTGGATATTGTTTGAGTTTCTGTTTATGATTCATCCGTAGTCAGTTGTTGTTCTTGTATGATGTATTGTTGTATTCGTGTGGCATTGTATGCCTTTTGTATATATCCCCATCTATTATGTAACGTTGATGTAATGATATCCACCTTGCAAAAGTGTTTCAATATGCGGGTCTATCCTTAGTGGGACCTTCGAGTTCCTTTTGGATAGGGTCGCATATTGGGCGTGACAATAACTTTTGGAAAATATAAAAATTACTGGCGAAAGAATCAAGGGCGGGGGGCCCACACCCTGTCCACGAGGGTGGGGCGTGCGCCCCCTCCCCCTGGGCGCGCCCCCCTGTCTCGTGGGTCCCCTGATGCTCCACCGACCTCAACTCCAACTCCAGATATTCTGTTTCACGGGGAAAAAAATCAGAGAGAAAATTTCATCGCGTTTTACGCTAAGGAGCCGCCGCCAAGCCCTAATCTCTCTCTGAAGGGATGATCTGGAGTCCGTTCGGGGCTCCGGAGAGGGGGATTCGTCGCCATCGTCATCATTAACCATCCTCCATCACCAATTTCATGATGCTCACCGTCGTGCGTGAGTAATTCCATCGTAGGCTTGCTGGACGGTGATGGGTTGGATGAGATTTACTATGTAATCAAGTTAGTTTTGTTAGGGTTTGATCCCTAGTATACACTATGTTCTGAGATTGATGTTGCTATGACTTTGCTATGCTTAATGCTTGTCACTAGGGCCCGAGTGCCATGATTTCAGATCTGAACCTATTATGTTTTCATGAATATATGTGAGTTCTTGATCCTATCTTGCAAGTCTATAGTCACCTATTATGTGTTTTGATCCGACAACCCCGAAGTGACAATAATCGGGATACTTCTCGGCGATGACCGTAGTTTGAGGAGTTCATGTATTCACTAAGTGCTAATGCTTTGGTCCGGTACTCTATTAAAAGGAGGCCTTAATATCCCTTAGTTTCCATTAGGACCCCGCTGCCACGAGAGGGTAGGACAAAAGATGTCATGCAAGTTCTTTTCCATAAGCACATATGACTATATTCAGAATACATGCCTACATTACATTGATGAACTGGAGCTAGTTCTGTGTCACCCTATGTTATAGCTATTACATGAGGAATCGCATCTGACATAATTATCCATCACTGATCCAATGCCTACGAGCTTTTCACATATTGTGCTTCGGTTATTTACTTTTCCGTTGCTACTGTTACAACTACTACAAAACTGCTATCTTTACTTTTGCCACTGTTACCATTACCATCATACTACTTTGCTACTAAATACTTTGCTGCAGATACTAAGTTATCCAGGTGTGGTTGAATTGACAACTCAACTGCTAATACTTGAGAATATTCTTTGGCTTCCCTTGTGTCGAATCAATAAACTTGGGTTGAATACTCTACCCTCGAAAGCTGTTGCGATCCCCTACACTGTGGGTTATCAAGACTAATTTCTGGCGTCGTTGCCGGGGAGCATAGGTCTATTCTTTGAGTCACTTGGGATTTATATCTGCTGATCACTATGAAGAACTTGAAAGATGCAAGAACTAAGACTTTTCCCTCAACTACGAGGGGAGCTAAGGAACTGCCATCTAGCTCTGCACTAGATTCTCCTTCTGGTTTGAGTAAGCTTGCGACACTTAAACCTGCTACTGCTATGTATTCTGATATGTCGCATGTTATTGATGATGCCACTTCTGCTATGCATGATACTTATGATGAAACTACTTCTGTGCATGATACTACTTTGCCATTGGGTGAATTTATAGATGAATAACTTACTAGGGTTAGAGAGAATGAAATCATTGATGATAGTGATGATGAATGTTCTCCCCCTAATTATGAATTGCCTGTTGTTCCTGAGGGTAATGTTATGGATGAAGAAGCTGCTAGAGCTATTTTTGCTTGCAATGATAGATATGATCTTAAGAAGTTATTAGCTAAATGGAAGCAGAAATCTCTTAATGCTAGAATGAAACATGACCCCGCTTTTGCTACTTCACCTATCTCTGTTACTAATAAGGATTATGAATTCTCTGTTGATCCTAAGATAATTACTTTGGTTGAATCTGATCCTTTTTATGGCTATGAATCTGAAACTGTTGTGGCACATCTTACCAAGTTAAAGGATATAACCACCCTGTTCACTAATGATGAGAAGTCTCGCTATTATTATATCCTTAAGATATTTCCATTCTCATTAAAGGGTGATGCACAAACTTGGTTTAATTCTCTTGATCCTGGTTGTGTGCATAGTCCCCAGGATATGATTTATTACTTCTCTGCTAAATATTTCCTTGCTCATAAGAAACAAGCTGCCTTGCGGGAAATATATAATTTCGTGCAAATCGAAGAAGAGAGTCTCCCACAAGCTTGGGGGAGGCTTCTCCGATTACTTAATGCTTTGTCTGAGCATCCTCTTAAGAAAAATGAAATACTTGATATCTTTTATAATGGACTAATCGATGCTTCCAAGGACTACTTGGATAGTTGTGCTGGTTGTGTTTTCAGGGAAAGAACAGTCGATGAAGCTGAATTACTATTGAATAATATGTTGACTAATGAAAATAATTGGACTCTTCCTGAGCCAATTCTTGAGCCAATCCCTGAGCCAATTGAGCTAACTCCTGAGCCTATTCCTAAACCAACTCCGAAGAAGCGGGGAGTTCTATTTCTCAGTCCTTAAGATATGCAAGAGGCAAAGAAATCAATGAAAGAAAAAGGTATTAAAGCTGAAGATGTTAAGAATTTACCTCCTATTGAAGAAATACATGGTCTTAATTTACCGCCTGTTGAAGAAACACATTGTCTTGATAACCTGACGCAGGTAGTAAAGGTAAATTCTCTCTATAGATATGATAAAGTTTAAATCCCATCTACTAAATTTCATAGCCAATGCTTAGATGAATTTGATGATTTTATGGCTAGACAAGAAAGTTTTAATGCTTATGTTGGTAGAGAATTAAAGAATAATGCTTTCATGATTGGACACTTGACTGATTATATGCCTAGAGTTAAAGGTGAACTTAAACTCATTAGCAAATATGCTTCTATGGTTACCACTCAAGCTGAGCAAGTACTTAAATCTCAAAGTGATTTGCTTGATGAATTAAATAATAAACATGACTTTGCTGTTAGAGTGGCTACTAGAACGGGTAGAATGACTCAGGAACCTTAGTATCCTGAAGGCCACCCTAAGAGAATCGAGAAAGATTCTCAGAGAAATAATTTAGAGGCACCTAGTTCTTCTAAAAAGAAGAAAAAGAAAAATGATAGGACTTTGCATGCTTCTAGTGAACCTGTTGTAGACACACATGAGAATCCCAATGATATTTCTGTTTCTGATGCTAAAACACAATCTGGTGATGAATATGAACCTAGTGATAATGTTAATGATAATGTTCATGTTGATTCTCAACCTAGCAATAACAATGATGTAGAGGTTGAACCTGTTGTTGATCTTGATAACCCACAATCAAAGAATCAACGTTATGATAAAAGAGACTTTGTTGCTAGGAAGCACGGTAAAGAAAGAGAACCATGGGTTCAGAAACCCATGCCCTTTCCTCCTAAACCATCCAAGACAAAGGATGATGAGGATTTTGAGCGCTTTGCTGAGATGATTAGACCTATCTTCTTACATATGCGCTTAACTGATATGCTTAAATTAAATCCTTATGCTAAATATATGAAGGATATCATTACAAATAAAAGAAAGATACCGGAAGCTGAAATTTCCACCATGCTTGCTAATTATACTTTTAAAGGTGGAATACCAAAGAAACTTGGAGATCCAGGAGTACCAACCATACCATGCTCCATTAAAAGAAACTATGTTAGAACTGCTTTATGTGATCTTGGAGTCGGTGTTAGTGTTATGCCTCTTTCTTTATATCGTAGACTTGAATTGAATAAGTTGGCACCTACTGAAATATATTTGCAAATGGCTAATAAATCAACTGCTATGCATGTCGGCATTTGTGAGGATGTGCCTATTGTGGTTGCAAATGTCACTATCTTAACGGACTTTGTTATTCTTGATATTCCTGAGGACGATAGTATGTCGATTATCCTTGGTAGACCTTTTTTGAATACTGCAGGGGCTATTATTGATTGCAACAAAGGCAATGTCACTTTTCATGTTAATGGTAATGAGCATATGGTACACTTTCTAAGGAAACAACCTCAAGTTCATAGCATCAATTCTATTGGAAAAATTCCAACTATCATTATTGGAGGTTTTGAATTTCCTCTTCCTACTGTCAAGAAAAAATATGATATTCTTATTGTTGGGGATGCGCATATCCCCGTTGAGGTAACCTAGTGTTATTCGAAATTTCTCCGGTTCCATGTTATTCGGAATGAGCTTGTTAACAAGACTTGATCAACCTTGTTAGTGGATTCATTTTGATGATCATGAGATGGATGAAACTAGAAGGCACAACCTTCTGTACCCTCTTTTTACTTTCTGTTATTTAGAATAAATAAAGCAAAAATAGTATTATCTGTCTGTTTTCTGAATTATCCGTGTAATAAAAAATACCCCGAAAATAAAAGTGCTCCAATTGCCCTGCAAATTTAGTATGATTTTTTATGGAATATTTGAGGATTTTAGGCACTGAGAACATTGCAGGGGGGCAAGCACCTGGCCACGAGGGTGGAGGGCGCGCCCACACCCCCTGGGCGCGCCCCCCTGTCTCGTGGGCCCACGGTGGCCCCCCTCCACTTATTCCCGCACCCACACACTCCATCTTCCTCCCAAAAAATTCCCCATCCAGCTCAAGCACGAGTTCTAGCTCATTTTGCTCCGATTTTCGATCTCCTTGCTTAAAGCTCCATTCACAAAACTGCTTTGGGAGATTGTTGCTTGGTATGTGACTCCTCCGTTGGTCCAATTAGTTTTTGTTCTAGTGCTTTATTCATTGCGATTTTTTGCTGCATAGGTGACCCTATTCTTGAGTTTGCATGTAAAATTTATGAGGTCCCAAGTAATTCTAATGCATGATATAGGCTCTAGGCACTTGTGAGAGTAGTTGTTATCAATCTTGTTTAGTTTGGTTCACTTTTATTTTGAAGTTAGTAAAAATTTCAGAAATTTTTCAGAGAAAGAAATATGTCTAGGAGAATGTACCAAGGTGGTTCCTCAACAAAGAGAGGACCTAGGCGTGCTATGCGCGAGCAAGATGATGAACCAGCTAGGGAAGCAGAAGTGCGGGCTTGTGAGTGGCCATCAGAAGATTTATGGTTAATGCAGGCATCAAGGATGAATTTGACGCATATGTGCGTAATGCCGATCTTGAGGACTTCATACAAGATAAGTGTCCTCAGTACTACCGATTGACTCATTCATTCGTGAGAAGATTTAAATTTACATCTTCGTGTAATTCTCAGAATGTCCTGTTTGATATTTATGATGAATCTTATATCGTGGACCTAGAAGATTTTACTACTGCTTGCAAACTCCCGCAGTGGGGCAATGTTCATGAACCCCACAAATCTGAATATAAAGACTTTCTCTCTAGTATCACTGTGGGAGAATCTAGGGACATAGTACAAGCTACCATAGGGAGCATTCATTTTCCTGCTATACACTATTTTGCTCTCTTCGTAGGTAGATGCATTAACGATAAAGATGAAGCATGTCACATGTGTGTCCCTCATCTTTGTGTCCTCAAGAGTGTTGTATTAGGTAATAAAGATTACAACTTTGGGGCAATAGTTGCACGTAGGTTGCATAATAATGGTATATCTGGAGATTAATTTGGAGGGATTTATGCGACCCGTGTTGCTAATTATCTTCGTATATCTCCACGAGAGGGTGATATGGAGTTGCCTCCCGCTTATTTAGATTATGACGCGATGGTCAGACATCGTTTTCTTGTGAGGAATGAACAATTCCTCCAGTATCGACTAATCTTTGACAGACGTCGCGCTGTCCATGTTACTCTCCCTGCTCCTTCCCTTTTTGATTACCAGGCAAAACAAAGATATGTTGTTACCAGGGAGGAGGCAGCCAAACACGAGGGGAGAGCGGAGGCAGCTCGCCAACATGCCGCGGCTCAGGAGGCATTGGCTGCTGCATCTCAGTACGACCCCAGTTATAACTTCAGATATCAGCCAGGCTACCCCTAGCATTAAACCAACTTAGGTCAAAAGCCTAAGCTTGGGAGAGTACGTATTTCTCACCGACTTTACATTCATGTTCACACACTATTCTAGTTGTCGGTGCTCATACTCTTTCATTGTATTATCCATGCTTGTTTAAATTTCTTTTTCTATCTTTCTTCTTGTGTGTTTGATAAACCTTAAGAAAACCAAAAAAAAATAGTCAGTTTAATTTTCATGCTTGTAGTAGTAATTGAAATGAAAACCCAAAAAGATTTCTCATTCTTCTTTTACTTGTTGGGAGCTTTCCCGTGTAAATAGTTTTATTTTCTTTTCTTTCCTTTGGGGGTCGAGAGTAGAAGACCATAATGAAAATGCTTAGTGGCTCTCATTTGCATGATTGTTGATTTAACTTAGAGCCCATATTACTTTGTCTTCTCTCTTGAGTTGAATGCTTGCAGAATCCAGCTTAGTCCAATGCCCATGCACTATTATTATTAAACACACCGTTCGGTCGTGCAAGTGAAAGGTAATAATGACGATATATGATGGACTGATCGAGATGAGAGAAGCTGGTATGAACCTCTCTTGTTTTTGTAAATATGATGAGTTCATCGTTCCTGATTCAACCTATTATGAATAAACATATTTGTAGTGACATTTAGAGATTATAGTTGCTTATGCCATGCTTAATTAGCTATGAGTTTATAATGGTTTACCTTGCATGCCAACATGCTATTAAAATGGTTATGATGTGGTATGATGGGATGGTATCCTGCTTTGAATGAATTGAGTGATTCGACTTGGCACATGTTCACGCATGTAGTTGAAAACAAATCAACATAGCCTTTACGATATTTATGTTCATGGTGGATTATATCCTACTTATGCTTGCACCTGGTATAGATTAATTTTAATGCATATTCATGATTGTTGTCGCTCTCTCAGTTGGTCGCTTCCCAGTCTTTTGCTAGACTTCACCTGTACTAAGCAGGAATACTGCTTGTGCATCCAAACTCCATAAATCCCAAAGTAATTCCATATGAGTCCATCATACCTTCCTATATGCGGTATCTACCTGTCGTTCCAAGTAAATTTGTATGTGCCAAACTCCAAACCTTCAAATGAAATTCTGTTTTGTATGCTCGAGCAGCTCATGTTTCAACTAGGGTTGTCTGTATCTTCCATGCTAGGTGGGTTATTCTCAAGGGGAGTGGACTCCGCTCCTCATTCACGAGAAAATGGCTGGTAACCGGGATGCCCAGTCTCATGATCAAAAAGATCAAAGCAAATCAAAATAATTAAACAGAACTCCCCCAGGGTTGTTGCTAGTTGGAGGCACTTGTTGTTTTGAGCAAGCCATGGATTGATGCTTATTGCTGGTGGGGGAGTACAAACTTTTACCATTATGTTTGGGAACCGCCTATAATGTATGTAGCATGGAAGATATCGCCATCTCATAGTTGTTGCGTTGACAGTGAAAGTATGCCGCTCAAAATGTTATTCCTATCTATTTTAAAATCGAGCTCTAGCACCTCTACAAATCCCTGCTTCCCTCTGCGAAGGGCCTATCTATTTACTTTTATGTTGAGTCATCACCCTCTTATTAAAAAGCACCCGCTGGAGAGCACACTGTCATTTGCATGCATTACTGTTAGTTTATATTAGGTATGACTTGACTGGATCTCTTTTACCATGAATTACAATGTTTAGTCAGTCCTTGATCTTTAAAGGTGCTCTGCATTTATGTTTTGCAATCTCAGAAAGGGCTAGTGAGATACCATCTTGTTATATCATATTATGATTATTTGAGAAAGTGTTGTCATCCGAGATTTATTATTATTGCTCGCTAGTTGATTATGCCATTGATATGAGTAAACATGAGACCTAAGTGTTATTGTGAATATGGTTAGTTCATAATCTTTGCTGAAAACTTCAATGCTAGCTTTACATATTTACAACAACAAGAGCAAACAGAGTTTGTAAAAGTTTTTCTTTATCACTTTCAGTTTATCAACTGAATTGCTTGAGGACAAGCAAAGGTTTAAGCCTGGGGGAGTTGATACGTCTCCAACGTATCTACTTTTCCAAACACTTTTGCCCTTGTTTTGGACTCTAACTTGCATGATTTGAATGAAACTAACTCGGACTGATGCTGTTTTCAGCAGAACTGCCACAGTGTTGTTTATTGTGTAGAAAACAAAAGTTCTCGGAATGACCTAAAAATCCACGGAGATAACTTTTGGAAAATATAAAAAATACCGGCGAAAGAATCAAGGCCAGGGGCCCACACCCTGTCCACGAGGGTGGGGGGAGCGCCCCCTCCCCCTGGGCGCACCTCCCTGTCTCATGGGCCCCCTGATGCTCCACCGACCTCAACTCCAACTCCATATATTTTGTTTCGCAGAGAAAAAAATCAAAGAAAAGTTTTATCGCGTTTTACGATACGGAGCCGCCGCCAAGCCCTAATCTCTCTCGGGAGGGCTGATCTGGAATCCGTTTGAGGCTCCAGAGAGGGGGATTCATTGCCATCGTCATCATCAACCATCCTCCATCACCAATTTCATGATGCTCACCGCCGTGCGTGAGCAATTCCATCATAAGCTTGCTGGGCGGTGATGGGTTGGATGAGATTTACCATGTAATCAAGTTAGTTTTGTTAGTGTTTGATCCCTAGTATCCACTATGTTCTGAGATTGATGTTGCTATGACTTTGCGATGCTTAATGCATGTCTCTAAGGCCTGAGTGCCATGATTTCAGATCTGAACCTATTATGTTTTCCTGAATATATGTGAGTTCTTGATCCTATCTTGCAAGTCTATAGTCACCTATTATGTGTTATGACCCGACAACCCCGAAGTGACAATAATCGGGATACTTCTCGGTGATGACCGTAGTTTGAGGAGTTCATGTATTCACTAAGTGCTAATGCTTTGGTCCGATACTCTATTAAAAGGAGGCCTTAATATCCCTTAGTTTCCATTAGGACCCCGCTGCCACGGGAGGGTAGGACAAAAGATGTCATGCAAGTTCTTTTCCATAAGCACGTATGACTATATTAGGAATACATGCCTACATTACATTGATGAACTGGAGCTAGTTCTGTGTCACCCTATGTTATAGCTATTACATGAGGAACGCATCCGACATAATTATCCATCACTGATCCAATGCCTACGAGCTTTTCACATATTGTGCTTCGCTTATTTACTTTTCCGTTGCTACTGTTACAACTACTACAAAACTGCTATGTTTACTTTTGCTACTGTTACCATTACTATCATACTAATTTGCTACTAAATACTTTGCTACAGATACTAAGTTATCCAGGTGTGGTTGAATTGACAACTCAACTACTAATACTTAAGAATATTCTTTGGCTCCCCTTGTGTTGAATCAATAAATTTGGGTTGAATACTCTACCCTCGAAAGTTGTTGTGATCCCCTACACTTTTGGGTTATCAGGCCCCAAGAATGGGAATGGGAATGGAGGAAGCAATAGCCAGAACTGTTCCAAGCCAGCAACGCCCGCCAAGAAGGATCTAAGTCACATTACTTGTTTCAAGTGCGGGAATAATGGACATTACGCCATGGAGTGTTCTGAAGCAAAGAATGGAAATGGCAATGGAAGCTCTAGGAAGAATCCCAACCCTTTCAACAGGGGACAAATGAACCACGTTAACGTGGAGGAGGTTGAGGCACAACCAGATGCAATAATAGGTAAGTTTTTGGTTAAGTCAACAATCATTCTTTTTTATACTGGTGCATCGCATTCATGCATATCAAGGGGATTTGTGGATAAGTATAAGTTGCCCACCAAAGTTCTTAGAACACCGATGTTAGTAAGTTCGCTAGGAGCAGAACATATGGCTAGCCAAGGATGTTTTCAGATGCCATTGACCATAGGTAGGCATGTTTTCCCCTCAGATCTGATAATTTTGGAGTTGCAAGGTTTGGATGTGATTTTGGGTATGGATTGGCTATCGATGTATGGAGGGAACATCGATTGCGCCAGTAAGTCGGTTATGCTCACCACCCCAGAAGGAAGAAGGATTAAGTATGTATCCCGGCATGTGCCGAAGAGGACTCAAGTGAAATCCTTATCAGGACTTGTACAGGAGGAAGTACCAGTGGTGAAGGATTTCCCTGATGTATTTCCATAGGAGTTGCCAGGCATGCCACCGGATAGAGACATCAAGTTTTTGATTGAGCTTTTGCCAGGCATAGGGCCAATATCTAAGAGACCATACAGGATGCCCGCAAAGGATTTGGAGGAAATTAAGAAGCAGATTGAGGAGTTACTGGATAAAGGGTATATTCTTCACCTTGGGGATCACCAGTGCTACTAGTGGAGAAGAAGGATGGATCATTGAGGATGGTTGTTGATTATCATGGATTGAATGAAGTAACAATCAAGAACAAGTACTCACTGCCGATGATCAATGATTTGTTTGACCAGTTGCAAGGAGCTAAAGTATTTTCCAAGATCGATCTGCGATCAGGATACCACCAGCTGAAGATTCGAGAGCAGGATATACCTAAGACAGCTTTTACCACAAGGTACGGGCTATATGGGTATACCGTCATGTCATTCGGCCTGACTAACGCACCTGCATATTTCATGAACATGATGAACAAGGTGTTTATGGAGTTTTTGGATAAGTTCGTCGTGGTATTCATTGATGATATATTGGTCTATTCGAAGGATGAAGAGGAGCATAAAGAGCATTTGCGTTTGGTACTTGGGAAGCTCAGAGAACATCAGTTATATGCCAAGTTCAGCAAGTGTGAGTTTTGGTTGAAGGAAGTTGGATTCCTCGGACATGTTATATCTGGAGAAGGAATAGCAGTAGACCCCACCAAGGTTGTCACTGTGACCAATTGGGAAGCACCCACGTCAGTTAGAGAGATCCGAAGTTTTCTGGGACTCGCAGGATACTACCGGAGGTTCATCGAGAATTTCTCAAAGATTGCAAAGCCCATCACGGAGTTGTTGAAGAAGGACACAAAGTTCAAATGGACTGAGGAATGTGAATCCAGTTTTCAGGAGTTGAAGAAACGTTTGGTTACAGCCCCAGTGTTGATTCTCCCAGATCAACGCAAGGATTATCAAGTGTATTGCGACGCTTCTCGTCGAGGACTTGGAGCAGTGTTGATGCAGGAGGGAAGAGTTGTTTCATATGCCTCACGACAGATTAAACCCCATGAGTTGAATTATGCTACACACGATTTGGAGTTAGCAGCTTTAGTGCATCCGTTGAAGACATGGAGACATTTTCTCATCGGGAACCATTATGAGGTGTACACGGATCACAAGAGTTAGAAGTATATCTTCAGACAGAAGGAGTTGAATCTCAGGCAGAGGAGATGGTTGGAGCTCATCAAGGATTATGATATGAGATTGTATTATCATCCCGAAAAGGCTAACGTAGTAGCCGATGCGTTGAGCCGCAAGAGTCATGTCAATACACTCATGACCGGAGAATTACCCAAGGAGTTAGAAAAGGATCTCGGCGAGCTAAGTTTGGAGATGGTTCCGAGAGGCTATGTAGCAGCATTGGAAATTCGGTCTACTTTGGTGGATAAGATCATAGAAGCTCAAAAGACGGACAAGGAGATTGCCGAGATAAAGGAAAGGATTAGCAAAGGAAAGGCCAAAGGATTTCGTGAGGATGAACATGATACCTTATGGTTTGAGGACCGCGTATATGTGCCCAATGACCCGGAGATCAGGAAGTTGATTCTGCGGGAGGCCCATGATTCGCCGTATTCGATTCACCCAGGAAACACCAAGATGTATCTGGATTTGAAGGACAGTTTCTGGTGGACCGGAATGAAGAAGGATATTTCGGAGTATGTAGCAGTTTGTGATGTATGTCAGAGAGTGAAGGCAGAGCATCAGAAGCCAGCAGGATTGCTACAGCCATTGCCAATACCCGAATGGAAGTGGGATAAGGTACGCATGGATTTTATAATGGGATTGCCCAGGACTCGTTCAGGCTATGACTCGATATGGGTTGTAGTCGATCGATTGATGAAAGTAGCTCATTTCATCCCAATGAAAACCACTTACACCAGTGCTAAGTTGGCAAAGATATACATGACCAGGATCGTATGTCTGCATGGAGTTCCGAGGACCATTGTATCAGATAGAGGAACCCAGTTTACCTCAAAGTTCTGGAATCAATTGCATGATATTTTGGGTACCAAGCTAGAATTCAGTACAGCTTTTCATCCACAGACAGATGGACAGACCGAGAGAGTCAATCAGATTCTGGAGGACATGCTGAGAGCTTGTGCGCTAGATTATGGATCTAGTTGGGACGACAATTTGCCATATGCAAAGTTCTCTTACAACAACAGCTATCAAGCCAGTTTGAAGATGGCCCCTTTCGGAACTTTGTACGGAAGGAGATGCAGGACCCCGTTGTTGTGGGACGAAGTTGGAGACCGCTAGTTGTTTGGACCAGATTTGATAAAGGAGTCTGAAGAGAAGGTTAAGTTAATTCATGATAGACTCAAGGTAGCCCAGTCCAGGCAGAAGAGTTATGCGGATTCTAAATGCAAAGAGACAGTTTACAAAGTCGGAGACAGAGTGTATCTTCGTGTGTCCCCACTTCGAGGAGTTAAGCGATTTGGAGTTAAGCGAAAGTTCACGTTTTGTGGGACCATACAAAGTTTTGGAACGTATGGGAGAAGTTGCTTACAAGTTGGAGTTGCCCGAAGGATTGTCAAGAGTTCATGATGTGTTTCACGTTTCCTAGTTGAAGAAGTGCCACGCGGAGATGGCCGATATCCCTCTGAGAGATACAGTGTCACTGGAAGCGATTCAGTTGGATAGTGATTTGACCTACAGGAGAAACCAGTGAAGATTCTCGAGTTTGCCAGCCGAGTCACCCGCAGCAAGGTTATCAAGTTTTGCAAAGTTCAGTGGAGCCACCATACCGAGGATGAAGCCACCTGGGAACGAGAGGAAGACCTACGGAAGGACCACCCGCACCTATTTTCCAGCCAACCCGAATCTCGAGGGTGAGATTCATCTTAAGGGGGGTAGGTTTGTAACATCCCAAATTTCCAATTTGGTATGTTATACATTAGATCATCATTGCATATCATATTTTCCATGCATTTTGGTTGATCCTAAAAATTCTAAGCAACTCAAGGACCCACGGAGAGAGTTGGGGATTTTGTTATTTTCATATTTGAGTTTTCTCAAATTTTGAAAAAAGGATCATTTGGTTTTAATTATTTTTCTCTCCTAATATTTCTAATATGAAAACATAAGAGAGGGGATAAAATGACTTTGCCAAAATAAAGAAATATTGGAGGTTAAATATTAAAATCAAATAAGAATTTTATTCGGAGTTTTATTGCTATTTTATTTGAATTAGGAAAAAAATGCATTTTCCAAAATTGCATTAGAGGCCCAAATAAATGTTCACTTTGTCCGCTATATTTTTAGAGGACGGGGGAAATTTATTTCAGGCTTTTTGGAGTCCGTTTAGTATTTCTTTTAATCGTTTTTCTGTGTGTCGGAATATTTTAAAAAAAAAGTCAAACCGACCTACGGGCCGTGGGCGACCCGAAATCCCCCCGCCCCGGGCCTTATAAGCCGCCCCCTGACCCCGCAGCCCACCGCCAGCCCAACCTGCCGCCGCCGCCCGAAACCCTAACCCTAGCCACCCCGCCGCTCGCGCTAGCCGCCGACCCCGCCGCCCGCCGCCGCCGACCCCGCCGCCCGCCACCGCCGGATGCCAACCTCGCCACCGACCCCGCCGCCGTCATTGGAGCCTCTATCGCCGGAGTTGCCCGCCACTGCCGCCGCTGTCATGTTCCACGAGGTAGTCGCCGTTTTTTTAAAACCGATCGGTTTTATTTCGTAAACCCTAGTTTTCGTTTTTTTATTAGGTCGGTTTTATTTTCTCGGTTTAGTTAAATAGCGGACATTCGTCCGTACGTTCGTTTTAACGAACGGTGTTCACCCATTAGCCGCAGACAGCGAACGTTCATTTGTTAGTCTGTTCGTCAGTTTTTCTTTTTCCAGGGTTTTTTCGTGATTATTTTCGATCGTGATTTTTGCCCTAATTTTCGTTTTAGTTTATCTTTTTGCTCATTTATCGGAATCAGGCAATTCAAGTGCCCAGATCTTCGTCTCGAAGTCCTCTTTCTGTTTAACCAACTTGAACAAGATTTTGGTACTATAAAATTTGACTTTAGTCCAGATTAGTAAACGAATCTGGTTTCTTTCGCAGTTTGAGTTTCGTTGCTTCGTTTGATTTGATTCTTTTTGCAAACCGGAGTTCTTAAGTTGAACTTTCTGGTTAGATCTCTTATTTTAGTTTTACCCGTGCTTCTAGTTGAGTGCTTATTGTATGCTTTGTTTGTTTGTGATAGAGTACTCGGAGTGCGAAGCGTGCTACTACGAGTCTCTAGGTTTCACGGATCATCAGCAAGGCAAGTAACACTTTGATCATACCTCTTTACTACCCAGTTTTATTGCATTAGATCAATCCTAAAACATTGCATGGTTAGGATCTGTTTAACATGTGGGCTCTGGGAAGTAGATGATGAGGTAAAACCTATTACCCTGTTTATTATCAAAACTTTGGGAGTTAGTTCTACGTTGCTTATATTGCTATGCTATGCTCGTAGACATGGTTTGGATTAAGTGATTCATGACAGATGTGAGAGTTATTATTAATGGTTAACTTAAGGTGGCTACTTTAATACACATCTGGGTGGATTACTTGAGGCACCCTGGAGTACCCAGTGGTTGTCAGGGCACCTAGAGAATCCAGTGTTGTCCTAGGATATCCCGGAGTACCCGTGTGATCATCCTACGGTCCGCCACCCAGGCTCAAAGGGATCATAAGATTATTCATGCTAGAAACTTCCGTGTGCAGCCACAAGTTATTATGGGCTCATGCATAGTTGAGTAAGTTGCAAGACCTCTTTCAGTGGTGGGCTAGCAGATGTAGGGGAAAGTAGGTGTAACTGTCCACCCAGAGTAAAGAGTTATTGTTTCAGAAAGACTGTGTCTCGCTTCTTCGACCATGGATGTATTCGAGTCTTGTGGGGAAAAGTGTGCAAACCTCTGCAAAGTGTACAAACTAATCATGATTAGCCCATGTCCCCGGTTATGGACGTTTTGAGTATCTAGTTCTTGGATTATCATGTTGATCTCATCACTCTAATATAATTTGATTGGGTTTAATGATGATGCTTAATTGGGATTGAGTTGGAGGAACCTTCTCAATGTTTAACAACCACCATGATAGTTAAATAAAATTTATTCCTTCGTTGTAGGGAAAAATTGGCTTTCTGCAAAACTGTAACCATAGAGCTTTCCACCAGCCATATATGCATGTAGTGATAGCATTTATTCTGTTCATTGCCCTATGTGTTATATTGCCAGCATATTCCATGTGCTGACCCATTTCGGGCTGCAATGTTTCATGTTGCAGACTTTTCAGACAACGAGTAAGGTGCCATAGGTCGTGGTCTTTCACTCAGTGATGTTGTTGGAGTTGATGGACTCATTTTATCTTCCAAGCCTTCCACTGTTATCGTTTTTAGATGGCCTTAAGCCATATTATTGTAATAAGTTCTCTTTTGAGACATTCGATGTAATAAGTGTGTGATTGCTACTCTGTTATAAATCCTCGAGTACTGTGTGTGTCAGCATTACCGATCCAGGGATGACACTGATGCACAGAGATCGGACTGTCTGAGGTTTGGTCGCTACACTACCCTCGTAGACCGAAAGCGGAAACGTTTCAATAACGCGGTTGATGTAGTCGAACTTCTTCACAATCCAACCGATCAAGTAGCGAACGTACGACACCTCGGCGTTCAACACACGTTCAGCTCAATGACGTCCCTCGTGCTTTTGATCCAGTTGTGGACGAGGGTGAGTTCTGTCAGCACAACGGTGTGGCGACGGTGATGATGATGCTACCGGCGCAGGGCTTCGCCTAAGCACTATGATGGTATGATCGAGGTGTGTAACTGTGGAGGGGGGCACCGCACACGGTTGAGAAACTTGTGTGTTCTAGGGTGCCCCCCTGCCCCTGTATATAAAGGAACAAGGGGAGGCCGGCCAGCTCCTAGGGGCACGCCCCAAGATGAGGAGTCCTACTAGGACTTCCTAGTCCTAGTAGGATTCCACTTCCAGGGAGAGAGGGGGAAGGAAGGAGAGGGAGAGGGGGTAGGAAAAGGGGGCGCCGCCCCCCTTCCCTTGTCCTATTCGGACTCCAAGGGGGGGCGCGGCCTGCCCTGGCTGCCCTCCTCTCTTTCCACTAAGGCCCATGGGGGCCCATTAGTTCCCCGGGGGGTTCTGGTAACCCCTCCAACACTCCGGTTTTACCCGAAACTTCCCGGAACTCTTCTGGTGTCCGAATAACATGGTCCAATATATAAATCTTTATGTTTCAACAATTTCGAGACTCCTCGTCATGTCCGTGATCTCATTCGGGACTCCGAACAAACTTAGGTCATCAAAAACACATAACTCATAATACATATCGTCATTGAACGTTAAGCGTGCGGACCCTACGGGTTCAAGAACCATGTAGACATGACCGAGACACATCTCCGGTCAATAACCAATAGCGGAACCTGGATGCTCATATTGGCTCCTACATATTCTACAAAGATCTTTATCAGTCAAACCGCATAACAACATGTGTTCTTCCCTTTGTCATCGGTATGTTACTTGCCCGAGATTCGATCGTCGATATCATCATATCTAGTTCCATCTCGTTACCGGCAAGTCTCTTTACTCGTTCTGTAATACTTCATCCCGTAACTAACTCATTAGTCACAATTCTTGCAAGGCTTATAGCGATGAGCATTACCGATAGGGCCCAGAGATACCTCTCCGAAACACGGAGTGACAAATCCTAATCTCGATCTATGCCAACCCAACAAACGCCTTCAGAGACACCTATAGAGCATCTTTATAATCACTCATTTAAGTTGTGACGTTTGATAGCACACAAGGTGCTCCTCCGGTATTCGGGAGTTGCATAATGTCATAGTCTGAGGAACATGTATAAGTCATGAAGAAAGCAGTAGCAATGAAACTGTAACGGTCATAATGCTAAGCTAACGGATGGGTCTTGTCCATCACATCATTCTCCTAATGATGTGATCCCATTCATCAAATGACAACACATGTCTATGGTTAGGAAACATAACCATCTTTCATAAACGAGCTAGTCATGTAGAGGCATACTAGGGACACTATGTTTTGTCTATGTATTCACACATGTACTAAGTTTCCGGATAATACAATTCTAGCATGAATAATAAACATTTATCATGAAATAAGGAAATATAAATAACAACTTTATTATTGCCTCTAGGGCATATTTCCTTCAGTCTGCCACTTGCACTAGAGTCAATAATCTAGTTCACATTGCCATGTGATTTAACACCAATAGTTCACATCTATATGTGATTAACACTCATAGTTCACATCGCCATGTGACCAACACCCAAAGGGTTTACTAGAGTCAATAATCTAGTTCACATTGCTATGTGATTAACACCCAAAGAGTAATAAGGTGTGATCATGTTTTGCTCGTGAGAGAAGTTTAGTCAACGGGTCTGTCACATTCAAAGCCGTATGTATTTTGCAAATATTCTATGTCTACAATGCTATGCATGGAGCTACTCTAGCTTAATTGCTCCCACTTTCAATATGCATCCAGATTGAGACTTAGAGTCATCTAGATCAGTGTAAAAGCTTGCATTGACGTAACTCTTCACGACGAACTCTTTATCACCCCCATAACTGAGAAACATTTCCATAGTCCTCACTAAGGATAATTTTGACCGATGTCTAGTGATCTACTTCTAGATCACTATTGTACCCCCTTGCCAAACTCATGGCAAGGTACACAATAGGTTTGGTACACAACATAGCATACTTTATAGAACCTATAACTGAGGCAGAGGGAATGACTTTCATTCTCTTTCTATCTTCTGCCGTGGTCGGGCTTTGAGTCTTACTCAATTTTACACCTTGTAATACAAACAATAACTCCTTTGACTGATCCATTTTGAACTCTTTCAAAAACTTGTCAAGGTATATACTCATAGAAAAATCTTATCAAGCGTCTTGATCTATCTCAATAGATCTTGATGCCCAATATGCAAGTAGCTTCGCCGAGGTCTTTCTTTGAAAATCTCCTTTCAAACTTTCCTTTATGCTTTCCAGAAAATTCTACATCATTTCCGATCAACAATATGTCATTCACATATACTTATCAGAAAGGCTATAGTGCTCCCACTCACTTTCTTGTAAATACATGCTTCTCCAAAAGTCTGTATAAAACCATATGCTTTGATCACACTATCAAAGCATTTATTCCAACTCCAAGAGGCTTGCACTAGTCCATAAATGGATTGCTGGAGCTTGAACACTTTTTTAGCACCCTTTGGATCGACAAAACGTTCTGGTTGCATCATATACAACTCTTCTTCCAGAAATCCATTCAGGAATGCAGTTTTGACATCCATCTGCCAAATTTCATAATCATAAAATACGGCAATTCCTAACTTGATTCAGACATACTTAAGCATCGCTACGGGTGAGAAAGTCTCATTGTAGTCAACTCCCTGAACTTGTCGAAAACCTTTCGCAACAAGTCGAGCTTTGTAGACAGTAACATTACTGTCAGTGTCGGTCTTCTTCTTGAAGATCCATTTATTTTCTATGGATTGCCGATCATCGGGCAAATCCACCAAAGTCCACACTTTGTTCTCATACATGGATCCTATCTCGGATTTCATGGCCTCAAGCCATTTCATGGAATCTGGGCTCATCATCGCTTCCTCATAGTTTGTAGGTTCATCATGGTCTAGTAACATGACTTCCAGAATAGGATTACCGTACTACTCTGGTGCGGACCATACTATGGTTGACGTACGAGGTTCAATAGTAACTTGATCTAAAGTTTCATGATCATCATCATTAGCTTCTTCACTAATTGGTGTAGGAATCACTGGAACTAATTTCTGTGATGAACTACTTTCTAATTCGGGAGAAGGTACAATTACCTCATCAAGTTCTACTTTCCTCCCACTCACTTCTTTCGAGAGAAACTCCTTCTCTAGAAAGGATCCATTCTTAGCAACGAATACCTTGCCTTCGGATCTATGATAGAAGGTGTACCCAACAGTTTCCTGGGGGTATCCTATGAAGACACACTTCTCCGATTTGGGTTCGAGCTTATCAGGTTGAAGCTTTTTCACATAAGCATCGCAGTCCCAAACTTTAAGAAACGACAACTTTGGTTTCTTGCCCAACCACAGTTCATAAGGCGTCGTCTCAACGGATTTTGATGGTGCCCTATTTAAAGTGAATGCAGCTGTCTCTAATGCATAACCCCAAAATGATAGTGGTAAATCAGTAAGGGACATCATAGATCGCACCATATCCAATATAGTGCGGTTACGACGTTCAGACACACCATTACGTTGTGGTGTTCCAGGTGGAGTGAGCTGTGAAACTATTCCACATTGTTTTAAATGAAGGCCAAACTCGTAACTCAAATATTCTCCTCCACGATCAGATCGTAGAAACTTTATTTGCTTGTTACGATGATTCTCCACTTCACTCTGACATTCTTTGAACTTTTCAAATGCTTCAGACTTATGTTACAATAAGTAGATATACCCATATCTGCTCAAATCATTTGTGAAGGTTAGAAAATAACGATACCCGCCACGAGCCTCAATATTCATCGGACTGTATACATTGGTATGTATTATTTCCAATAAGTCATTAGCTCGTTCCATTGTTCCAAAGAACGGAGTTTTAGTCATATTGCCCATAAGGCACGGTTTGGAAGTATCAAATGATTCATAATCAAGTGATTCCAAAAGTCCAACTTTATGGATTTTCTTCATGAGCTTTACACTGATATGACCCAAATGGCAGTTGCACTATCATTATCAATTTTGCATCTTTTGGCTTCAATATTATGGATATGTGTATCATTATGATCGAGATTCAATAAACCATCAACATTGGGTGTATGACCATAGAAGGTTTTATTCATGCAAACAGAATAACAATTATCCTTTGTCTTAAATGAATAACCGTATTGCAATAAACATGATCTAATCATATTTATGCTCAACGCAAACACCAAATAACATTTAATTAGGTTCAACACTAATCCCGAAAATATAAGGAGTGTGTGATGATGATCATATCAATCTTGGAACCACTTCCAATATACATCGTCACTTCACCCTCAACTAGTCTCTGTTTATTCTGTAACTCTTGTTTCGAGTTACTAATCTTAGCAACCGAACAAGTATCGAATACCTAGGGGTTACTATGAACACTATCAAGGTACACATTAATAACCTGTATATCAAATATACCTTTGTTCTTGCCATCCCTATTATCCGCCAAATATTTGGGGTAGTTCCGCTTCCAGTGACCATTTCCTTTGCAGTAGAAGCACTTAGTTTCAGGCTTAGGTCTAGCTTTGGGCTTCTTCTCGGGAGTGACAACATGCTTGCCATTCTATTTGAAGTTCCATTTCTTTCCCTTTGCCCTTTTCTTTAAACTAGTGGTCTTGTCAATCATCAACACTTGATGCCCTTTCTTGATTTCTACCGTCATGCATACTATAGTTCATCATGAAGTTCCAGTAACTTGGTGATGGTGACTAGAGAACTCTATCAATCACTATCTTATCTGGAAGATTTACTCCCACTTGATTCAAGCGATTGTAGTGCCCAGACATTATGAGTACATGCTCACTAGCTGAGCAATTCTCCTCCATCTTTTAGGCGAAGTACTTATCGTAGGTCTCATACCTCTTGACACGGGCATGAGTATGAAATACCAATTTCAGTTCTTAGAACATCTCATATGCCCCGTGGCATTCAAAACATTTTTGAAGTCCCTGTTCTAAGCCGTAAAGCATGGTGCACTAAACTATCAAGTAGTCAACATATTGAGCTAGCCAAACGTTCATAACGTCTGCGTCTGCTCCTGCAATAGGTCTGTCACCTAGCGGTGCATCAAGGACATAATTCTTCTGTGCAGCAGTGAGGATAAACCTCAGATCATGGACCCAGTCAGCATCATTGCTACTATCATATTTCAACTTAATTTTATCTAGGAACATATAAAACATAGGGAAGCTACAACGCGAGCTATTGATCTACAACATAATTTGAAAAATACTATCAGGACTAAGTTCATGATAAATTAAAGTTCAATTAATCATATTACTTAGATAGACATCCCTCTAGTCATCTAAATGATCACGTGATCCAAATCAACTAAACCATGTCCGATCATCACGTCAGATGGAGTAGTTTTCAATGGTGAACATCTCTATGTTGATCATATCTGCTATATATATGATTCACGCTCAACCTTTCGGTCTTCAGTGTTCCGAGGCCATATATGCATATGCTAGGCTCATCAAGTTTAACTCGAGTATTATGCATGTGCAAAACTGGCTTGCACCCGTTGTATGTGAACGTAGAGCCTATCACACCCGATCATCACGTGGTGTCTCAGCACGAAGAACTGTCGCAATAGTGCATACTCAGGGAGAACACTTATACATTGAAATTGAGTAATGGATCATCTTATAATGCTACCACCGAACTAAGCAAAATAAGAAGCGTAAAAGATAAACATCACATGCAATCAAAATATGTGACATGACATGGCCATCATCATCTTGTGCCTTTGATCTCTATCTCCAAAGTACCATCATGATCTCCATCATCACCAGCATGACACCATGATCTCCATCATCTTGATCTCTATCAATGTGTTGTCACATAATCGTCTTGCCAACTATTGCTTTTGCAACTATTGCTATTGCATAGTGATAAAGTAAAGAAATTATATGACGCTTGCATCTTATGCAATAAAGAGATAGCCATAAGGCTCCTGCCAGTTGCCGACAACTTTAACAAAACATGATCATCTCATACAACAAATTATATCACATCATGTCTTGACCATATCACATCACAACATGCCCTGCAAAAACAAGTTAGATGTCCTCTACTTTGTTGTTGCATGTTTTACGTGGCTGCTACGGGCTTCTAGCAAGAACAGTTCTTACCTACGCATCAAAACCACAACGTTTTTTATTAAAGTGTGATGTTTTAACCTTCAACAAGGATCGGCCGTAGTCAAACTCGATTCAACTAAAGTTGGAGAAACAGACAACCGCTAGCCACCTATGTGCAAAAGCACGTCGGTAGAACCAGTATCATGAATGCGGTCATGTAATGTCGGTCTGGGCCGCTTCATCCAACAATACCGCTGAATCAAAGTAAGATGTTGGTGGTAAGAAGTACGACTATTATCGCCCACAACTCTTTGTGTTCTACTCATGCATAAAAAATCTACGCATAGACCTGGCTTGGATGCCACTGTTGGGGAACGCGATAATTTCAAAAAAAAATCCTATGATCACGCAAGATCTATCTAGGTGATGCATAGCAATGAAAGGGTAGAGTGTGTCCACGTACCCTCATAGACCGAAAGTGAAAGCGTTTCAATAACGCGGTTGATGTAGTCAAACTTATTCACGATCAAACCGATCAAGTACGGAACGTACGGCACCTCCGTGTTCAACACACGTTCAGCTCGATGACGCCCCTCGTGCTCTTGATCCAGTTGAGGACGAGGGTGAGTTCCGCCAGCACGACGGTGTGGCGACGGTGATGATGATTATGCCGGCGCAGGGCTTCGCCTAAGCACTATGATGGTATGATCGAGGTGTGTAACTGTGGAGAGGGGCACCACACACGATTAAGATAAACTTGTGTGTTCTAGGGTGCCCCCTGCCCCCGTATATAAAGGAGCAAGGGGAGGCTAGTCGGCCCCTATGGGGGCGCCCCAAGATGAGGAGTCCTAGTAGGATTCCACTTCCAGGGAGAGAAGGGGAAGGAAGGAGAGGGAGAGAGAGTAGGAAAGGGGCGCGCCGCCCCCCTTCCCTTGTCCTATTCGGACTCTAGGGGGCGCGGTCTGCCCTGGCCGCCCTCCTCTCTCTCCACTAAGGCCCATGGTGGCCCATTAGTTCCCCCGGGGGGTTCCGGTAACCCCTCCAGCACTTCGGTTTTACCCGAAACTTCCCAGAACTCTTCTAGTGTCCGAATAACATGGTCCAATATATCAATCTTTATGTCTCGACCATTTCGAGACTCATTTTCATGTCCATGATCTCATCCGGGACTCCAAACAAACTTCAGTCATAAAAAACACATAACTCGTAATACATATCGTCATCAAACGTTAAGCGTGCGGACCCTACGGGTTCGAAAACTATGTAGACATGACTGAGACACATCTTCGGTCAATAACCAATAGCGGAACCTGGATGCTCATATTGGCTCCTAGATATTATACGAAGATCTTTATCGGTCAAACCGCATAACAACATACGTTGTTCCCTTTGTCATCGATATGTTACTTGCCCGAGATTCGATCATCGGTATCATCATATCTAGTTCAATCTCGTTACAGGCAAGTCTATTTACTTGTTCCGTAATACTTCATCCCGTAACTAACTCATTAGTCACAATGCTTGCAAGGCTTATAGTGATGAGAATTACCGAGAGGGCCCAGAGATACCTCTCCGGAACACGGAGTGACAAATCCTAATCTCGATCTATGCCAACCCAACAAACATCTTCGGATACACTTGTAGAGCATCTTTATAATCACCCATTTATGTTGTGACGTTTGATAGCACACAAGGAGTTCCTCCAGTATTCGGGAGTTGCATAATCTCATAGTCTGAGGAACATGTATAAGTCATGAAGAAAGCAGTAGCAATGAAATTGTAACGATCATAATTCTAAGCTAACGAATGTCGCTTGCCCATCACCTCATTCTCCTAATGATGTGATCCCGGTCATCAAATTACAACTCATGTCCATGGTTAGGAAACATAACCATCTTTGATAAACGAGCTAGTCAAGTAGAGGCATACTAGGGACACTATGTTTTGTCTATGTATTCACACATGTACTAAGTTTCCGGTTAATACAATTCTAGCATGAATAATAAACATTTATCATGAAGTAAGGAAATATGAATAACAACTTTATTATTGCCTCTAGGGCATATTTCCTTCAAAGAGGGG
>NC_041391.1:199535004-199558819 GCF_002162155.2 Triticum dicoccoides | reverse complement strand
GCTTTTCTTCTCTGGCAAAATAAGGCAGGGGGCGCCACTTGGGGAAACCCCAAGTAGGATTCGGATCCTACTTGGGGCGCCCCCTGGCTGCCTCTCCTCCCCTCCCACATATATATATATATGTGGGGAGGGGGTACCTAGAAGACACAACATCAATTGTTAGCCATGTGTGGCGCCCCCCTCCACAATTTACACCATGTTCATATTCTTGCGGTGCTTAGGCAAAGCCCTGAGCGGTTCACTTCACCATCACCGTCACCACATCGTCGTGCTGACGGAACTCATCTACTTCCTTGACATCTTGCTGGATCAGTAGGACGAGGGACATCATCGAGCTAAACGTGTGCAAAACTCAGAGGTGTCGTACGTTCGGTACTTGATCGGTCAGAGATAGAAGAACTTTGACTACATCAACCGCATTGTCAAACGCTTCCGCTTTCGGTCTATAAGGGTACATAGACATACTCTTCCCATCATTGCATGCATCTCCATGGATAGATCATTGCACGTGCGTAGATTTTTTTCCATGCAACGTTTCCCAACACCACAACCACTTTCTCCTCTATGTGAAGGGAACCCCTTGGATCTAGATCTTCGAGTTCTTGGTTTTCTCCTTCTTGTTTCCTCTCTTTTTCCTCCATAGTTTTCGTTGCTTTGGTGGGATTCAAGAGTGAGGGACTTGGGCACTACGTGTGCCCTTGCCATTGCATTAGTTGCATCGGTTTGAGTTCTCCATGGTGATACATGGAAGTTACAAGTTGAGAAGCTTATTACTCTTGGGTGCTTGGTACCCTAGAGATTGTTCCTCTTGGGTGCTTGGGCGCCCTACACGGTTGGTGGTGTTCGGAGCTCAACCATTGTGGTGTAAATCTCCGGGCAAGCACTGCTACGCGTCGGTGCTATACAAACGATTTTAAACCCCTTTTCGCGACGGCATTTGGAACGGCGATTAGGGGGTCCTTCCCGCATGACCCAGAAACTGTCGGGGATAGGCCCTCTTGGGACACCAAATGAGTTCGTGTGCGATCGGGTGACCCATGGAAACCCAATCATTTCCGTAGGTATGTACATCCCACACGGTGAATCCCAGAAAACATTTCCATAGGTATGTACATCCCACACGGTGAATCCCAGAAAAACATTTCCATAGGTATGTATATCACACACAGTCAATCCAAGGAATACATTTTGGTTCTTATGTACATCCCACACAGTCAATCCAGGGAAAGCGTTTCCTTTTGTATGTACATCCCACACAGGTTTATGTATAGACTCATGTGAGATACGTGTAACTATCACACACGCTCTGCCTTGGTTAACCATTTGCTTTTATCAACTACATCACACATGATTTGATGAAGAAAACTGTGTGCAATTGGGCTATCCAGCACAAGCGTTTTTACTGCTAGAACCATTTGCAAAGTTCCATGACCCATTTAGCAGGTTTATTAGTTTACAATTAATAATTCCAGTATTACGCAAATTCACATTTCATATCGAACAGATGTTTGCCAATTTCATACCAGGCACATAGATATATTTTAACATCACAGTACGATACCTTCCGAAAAACAGCAAAGTACAGCATATAGATAGTTCAACTTCATAAGAACAATATATTCATTTCCCTAATCGAGATCATCCAGACTCGCCTTATCCACTTATGCTTTCAGTTCAATAAGAACCTGTTCTGCACTGGCCAACTGGGAAAGTGCCTCCTCCTTTGTCAAACCATCTTAGCAAAGTCTGATTTAAAAAATCTGAGCTCCTTCTCCACCTTCCTCTTTTTATCCCGCATCTTCAAATATTCGTCAGCATTGACAACACTATCTCTAAGCCTACCTCTGTTCTCTTCCTGATACATGCTCCAGAGCTTTGCTAGGCACATCTTCAAAGACTGTGGCCACTCTTAATCAACCTACTCCAAGTAAGAACACTTCCGTTCATCCTATAATATTTAAAACTAGAACAGTAACAATTGTAGGGAAAATGGGTTTATAGCAACATAGAAAATCACCAATACTTATTTTGAAAAACTGAAGAAACTGGTTAATTATGACACATCTTCTCAAAAAGATCAATGTGCAAATGAATTAATTGCGTCTAACACAACAACCAAATTCTAAAACATCAGAAGCTATAATTAACTACAGCAACGCTACAAGTTCTTACTCATGTACTATAAATAACAAATTGAACATTTTAAGAGGAAGGTAAATATAAGTGCAACAGCACAGCGACAGTGTTTGGATGACAGCAAATTGATACTAACGGGTGTGTACATGCACAAATTTAGTAACATGGAACTAATAGCACTAAAGCGTCCACTATGTATGCCAAAACCGGTGTAAAGACAACTGTTGCTACATCTCGCACCGGTGCCCTGCACTAGCGAGCCGATGCAGCAGAAAAAAATTAGGGACCCGAACTCCGGAGCACCTAGTTGCTCCGACGCCCAGTTCCTTCATGGCATAAATATTTAGTATCTTACTGCTTGGCTGCTCAGATGTGTGGACAAGTTGGCTCCACAAGCTGCTGAAGCGGTGCCAAATAATTTTCTAATGGCACCACTGATGAGATGGCAACATTTTTAGATACTAGGTACAAATGGTGACACTGTCTTAGGATGTGTTTGCTGAAGGTGTGGTATGAATGGGTTGGGACCGTGAAAATGTCTAAATCACATCTAACAAATGATTTGTAACAACGAAAGAGGATCTAACCTTCTCTGCACATGCCAGAAACTTCCTCCCACTGTCCACAGATTCAAACGCAACTAGCTTCACGCATGGAGATTGATGGTGACAATGAGCAGACAGATCTTTAGCCATCCCACTCCATTCGTTGCAACTGAAGGTCCTAGGGAACTACAAGAGGAAGAAATGACTCAAATCGACCGCCGGGAAAAAAAATCCTTCATTCAAAGTCATAGCCCAAGAGAGAGAAGAGAGGCATACCCGGGTGGTGGAGTCATCGTTGGAGGAGGAACCGCTGGAGAGGTCTTTGAAGATGACCATGGCCACCCCGGCGGTAGGATGCGAGACGGCAAGAGCGAGTAAGTGGCTATAGGTTAGGAAGGAAGGAATGGGAAAACGGGGGAAATGTGACTTGTGGTCGGGGAGAAAAGGGGATGGGGAGGGGGAGGGTAGATATTTCTGCGGTAGGCCGAAATGTGGAGGGAAACTTTACGCGAGGTGCCACCGAACACCATTCACTTTGAACAAAAGTGTGCATCGCAAACGATTCTTCTGCTTAACGCGCATGGGATGAGTTTGAAAATTGTAATTTGGTGGAAATTTCCCCATGTACGTCATTGCATAATTTAACATCGCTTGCTAATTTGGGCACACAAAAGAGCGTACAGCACACAGACTAGACTTACTGAATCAAGCAATTTTAGTAATTAAACAGAGACAGTTCACCTAAACATTGCTCTAACAAAGACCAGCATTAAAAACAAAGCCTAAGTACGAATAATTTTAAGAAATCCTCTGCCGTGCCGGCCTATCCATCGATAGTGTGAGATGAGATGTAAATGACTTGTCCTGGCGACATGCCGCCGTTGGTGGACTCTGCGTCCCCCCTGCTGAAGTCGACCGCGTCCTCGTCCTTGTCCTCATCCTCGTCCTCGGCGCCGCCCTCAAGGTTGTAGTACTCATAGTAGTGGCTGCGCCAGAGCTCGCGTTGGTACTCCACCGCCGATTCCTCGATGGACAGACTCTTCTCTACCTCGACCTGGGTCATGCGCAACTCCTCCTCCCGGTGCTCCTCGATCTCCGTCGCCTCCTGCATCTCCAGCTCTTGCTCGATGACCTCATGAGGAAGCAGGTGCTCCATGGCCACCGCCGCCTTTTCGGACGTGGGTTGCATGCTGGATTCCGAGGAGGCCTGGAATATCTTGGCGTGGATGGCCTCGACCCGGGCCGAGGCGACATCGGTGGCACGAACGGCAACTCGAGCGCTCTCGGCGTTTGCAGTCACCGTCGCAGCAACAGCTACAGCCGTCTCGGCTGCTGCAACTGCCTTGTCGGCTGCCGCAGACGCCCTCTCGGTGGAAGCGGCCGCGTTCAATGCGGATGCGGCGGCACTCTCGGCGTAGGCGGCCGCGCTCTCGGTGCAGGCGGCGGCGCTCGGGGGGGACGCGGCCATCGTACATGCCTTCACGAAGTGTTTCCATGGCACCATCTTTGCAAGAAGGGGGTGCGGGAATGGGGATCGGTATTTTTGGATTCGGGGGGTGCCGGCACTGGAGCAGACGAGCCGGCGAAGTTCAAGGAGGAAGACTTGAATAGACCCAGATTTTTTCATCGCAAACGATTCCTACAAAACAACTGTGTGTGATGTTGTTGATATTTTTTATTAGCTGTGAAAGACGAATTTGGAGTAAAGTGGCAACGGATGGTGTTTTAAATTTACGAGAAAATTTGTAGTACTAATACAACTGTCATGTCAAATTTTGGAGAATTTCAGGGGTCATTTGACCTTTTAAGACATTTAAGTGATTTTCTAGCCATTTAATGACCGTTATTTAAAATTTGAACTACATGTACATGCAGCAGCTAACCAAAATGGTTTGAAAAGTCATATTTTGTGTACTTGTGTGCGATTTAAATCCATGTGCAGTAAATTGGAAGGAATTTTCAAACATATTGGTCTAATGGCTATGACACAATTAAGCATGGAGTGCCATGGCATTTAAATTCCAAAAAATTAAAAACATGAAACCTTGCTTGAGGTAATGTCATACCACCAAGATGATGTGGTACACAAATTTGCTTTTTGACGAAAGTTTGGACACACACCCCTCATAAACCGGAGCAACTCACTAGAAGGCTCGTGGTTCCGAGAGGGAACAATGCATGTTTGCTAACGAACGGCGGATAGCTTCCTCTTACGGCGTTCAAAATTTTTCTACGTGTAATGTGCACTGATACTAACTGTCATGTGAAAATTTGGAAAATTTCAGGGGTCATTTGACCTTTTAAAGATATTTAAGTGATTTCCTAGCCTTTTAATGATCGTAATTCAAATTTGAACTAGATGTACATGCAACGGCTAACCATAACGGTTTGAAAAATTATATTTGTGTACTTGTGTGTGAGTTAATTCCATGTGCAGTAAATTAGAAGGAATTTTCAAACATATTGGTCTCACGGCATGGACACATGCATGTACATGCATGGAGTGCCATGGCATTGTTATTCCAAAAAAATAAAAAAAGATCAGAAAAACATGAAACCTTGCTTGATGTAATGTCATGCCACCAAGATGATGTGGTACAAAAATTGGCTTGCTTGACGAAAGTTTGGACACACACCCCTCACAAACCGGAGCAACTCACTAGAAGGCTCGTGGTTCCGAGAGGGAACAATGCATGTTTGATGACGAACGGCGGATAGCTTCCTCTTACGGCCTTCAAAAATTTTCTACGTGTAATGTACACTGATACTAACTGTTATGTGAAAATTTGAAAAATTTCAGGGGTCATTTGACCTTTTAAAGAGATTTAAGTGATTTCCTAGCCATTAAATGACCGTACGTAATTCAAATTTGAACTAGATGTACATGCAACGGCTAACCATAATGGTTTGAAAAATCATATTTATGTACTTGTGTGCGAGTTAATTCCATGTGCAGTAAATTAGAAGGAATTTTCAAATATATTGGTCTCACGGCATGGACACATGCATGTACATGCATGGAGTGCCATGGCATTGTTATTCCAAAAGATTAAAAAATGATCAGAAAAACAGGAAACCTTGCTTGATGTAATGTCATGCCACCAAGATGATGTGGTACAAAAATTGGCTTGCTTGACAAAATTTTGGACACACACCCCTCACAAACCGGAGCAACTCACTAAAAGGTTCGTGGTTTCGAGAGAGAACAATGCATGTTTGATGATGAATGGCAGATAGCTTCCTCTTATGGCCTCCAAAAATTTTCTACGTGTAATGTGCACTGATACTAACTGTCATGTGAAAAATTGGAAATTTTCAGGGGTCATTGGACCTTTTGAAGACATTTAAGTGATTTCCTCGCCATCTAATGGCCGTAATTCAAATTTGAACTAGATGTACATGCAATGGCTAACCATAACGGTTTGAAAAATCATATTTGTGTATTTCTGTGCGAGTTAATTCCATGTGCAGTAAAGTAGAAGGAATTTTCAAACATAGTGGTCTCACAGAATGGACACATGTACATGCATGGAGTGCCATGGCATTTTTATTCCAAAAAATTAAAAAAAATGATCATAAAAACATGAAACCTTGCTTGATGTATTGTCATGCGACCAAGATCATGTGGTACAAAAATTGGCTTGCTTGACGAAAGTTTGGACACACACCCTCACAAACCGGAGCAACTCACTAGAAGGCTCGTGGTTCTGAGAGGGAACAATGCATGTTTGATGACGAACGACGGATAGCTTCCTTTTACGGCCTTAAAAATATTTCTATGTGTAATGTGCACTAATACTAACTATCATGTGAAAATTTGGAAAATTTCATGGGTCATTTGACCTTTTGAAGACATTTAAGTGATTTCTTAGCCCTTTAATGACCGTAATTTAAATTTGAACTACATCTACATGCAACAGCTAACCATAACGGTTTGAAAAATCATATTTGTGTACTTGTGTGCGAGTTCAAAAATAATCAGACAATGTAAATATCTGGTGTTCAAAAAAGAAAATCTAAAATCTGGCAAGACAACAGACCCCACACGATTAGCACTCTATTTCGTGTCTCGAGTTTTGGAAGTTGGGTGGTGGGCTTTATTAATTAGACACGATTCTGCATTAGGAACCGTCAGCTATTATGTTCACACACGAATTTTGCTGCGGGAATCGTGTGTAATTCACACTACAGTACTCGTAAATTCCGGCGACCGGCGAGTGTACTGTTCCCGATGATCTAGATTCCGGCCTCCAATATATACTACCTTGCTCACGTCGTCCCGCCTGCATTCTCATCTAGATCCTCCCCCTGCTCGCCTCTCTCTCTCTCTCTCAAATCTCTGCCATGCCGCCGCCGGTCTGCCCACGTGCCGACAAGGAGTCGCCACCCCCCGAGGAGGCTCACTCAAAGAGCAGCGACAAGGACACATACGCGCCACCGGACCCCGCAATTTTGGATTGGTTTTGGGGCCAGTACGATCTTTATCTTTGGAAGTCGTTGTCGCTGGCTGAGTAAGCCAGGCAAGTGGCTTTTAAAAAGGAGATGGCGGAGGAGGATGCCAGGTACCAGGCGGCCTGTGAAGCCCGTGATGCCGCCTGGAAAAAGGAGGTGGCGGAGCTTTGGGGGCGGGCGCATCGTCGTGTGGAGGAGGTGTACGAAGACGGGTACTTCACAAGGAAGGCCAGAGGCGATAGGCGCCTCGTCGCTGCGTGGAGCTGGGTCGATAAGCTCTAGTGTGCCACCGACGAGGAGCTCTGGTGGGCACCCAACAAAATGGCAAGATCATTCACGCGCGTCCGCCTACAAGAGGTAGATCGGCACGTCAAGCGCTGAGAGGCGGAGGATGCGGAGTACTGCCTCCGCTCTGGGAAGACGCCGCACACCAGGGAGATGTTGGTGAGGGGATGCCGAAATACTGGCCCCGGGAGGGATTATTAGTTTTAGTATTGTTCGTTCTCAATTTTATGCATTGTACCTAGTAGTTAAGTATCATCACGTATATGTGATGATATTATATATATATTGTGATGAACTAATGAACAATTAATATTATATATATATATATATTATGAATTCCATTTTCTATCTGTTTTTGTGTACTAATGTGAATCCATATGTTATCATCCACATATACAGAATGGAAGCATATAAACACACATTGAAACAGAACATATAAACGGAAAACAGAGTATACACATTGAAACAGCGCAATAAATAGAGCAGTAGTATGATTGTTGTGAATACATAGCTATCCACGTCGAAACGACTCAACAAAATAAAAGGCGTCTATGAGACCATGACCAACAGCCCTTGCCTATGGTAGCTCTTGGCTCTGCCTGAACTTGTGCAGGCGTTCGTCCAAGCGGTCGACATGCTCACGGTACATCTGGAGCATGATCTCGAGCTCCAAGTTGGCTATTTCATCGGAGATCACCACCTCGAGGACGCGGCGGCCATGTTCCTCTGTTGCGCCCAGGTGGACACCTGGGCCAAGGAGGCGGTCGAGCCTACCGACCAGCGCGTTGGCATTGAGCGGGCCGCAGATAAGGCGAACGGCGCGACCCATGCGAACGGTGAGGCGGGCGTTCGGTGCAAGTACAGCGCGGCCGGCCTCTGGTGCAAGTATGGCGTAGAGGGCCTGTGCCCACTCCTGGCGAGGAATGGGGGTACTGACGGGACGTGTACCCAACTGCGACGCCCTGTCAACAGCAGGCAAGCACCGATGGATCCGCTCTTGCTGTGCGGCGTGCCACGCCTGTCGCTCTGAAGCACTCCAACGCTCTCGCCATGCGGCGAGCCGCAGCCTATCGGCGTGGACGCGCCTAGCTTGCTCTACGGCACGCCATCGATCATGTTGTGCAGTGAGCTGCAGCCTCTCGACGCTGACATGCCTATCTTGATCCACGGTACTGAAGCGCCATGCGCCAAAGGTTTGATCAACCCTGGCGATGACGCGCATCACGGCGTCTTCCATCGCGTTGTCGGGGAGCGCCGCGGCCTCGACGGGCCGTGGTGCCTTCTGGTTTGCCTCGTCGATGAGGTTGATGGCAGAGGCGGCGCTTTGGTGCGTTGGCATGCTTGGAAAAAGTGGACGTGCTACAGGTTGCGCTTGTTGCCTCAGTGCGTCGCGCCATGCCTAGGTTTATGTGCAATATTGCTGGGTGGCGGGAAACAGGTGAGGAAATGGTGGGAAACGGTGGCGTGTTCATAGAACGCCATCAATTAATGGAAACTTACAATATAAAGGAACATCGAGCTAGCACAAGAAGTAGATAATGATGAGATAAACACGGACCACACTAGGGAACCCGTCGCTGATGAATTCATCAATCGCAAATGGTTGTACACTAGCAAGCATTTGCCCACAACACGCACGGCTTATTCCATCACAAACAGGTCGGATGGATCAACTCTATGCCACATATACACAGTGTCAAAAAGTAATGAGGTAGACCTTCTTTAACATATGTTAAAAAATAAAATAAAAATTAAAAACAAGGACCTTGAGGTTAAATTAGCTGAGGGAATGGGTCATTTTGGTCATTTGACCAATATGACCCATCCTATCAGTTAATTTAAGATCAACGCAACTTCCCATCCAGTCACTCATCCCATGGCTGATCCAGCCTGAGCACACTTAACTTGAGAGTTCTCTTAGATGAGCTACTGGTGGAACTAGTCCTTGCTGATATAGGATGCCTCTTCGCATCCTTATGGCGTATCCGGATGACCGTTCGTCTCCCAATGGCCAATACATGTTGTGTTGACAGAGCATATCACATACGTCTTATTATAAGCAATCATCTATGTTATTATCGGTCTTCACACACATTTCTGATTACAGACTTGTTTGCCACGTATCACACATATCTTGTTATATTGAACCGTTTCTGTTCTCTTTGTCTCAATGCAAACGGTTCATCCGAGTGAACCGCATGCCGTATATCACACACACCTTGATCTGCCTGACTGTTTCTTTTGTGTTACCTAATCACAAACAGTTCATCCTAGTGAATTGTATCTTGTGTATCGCACACACCTTCATCTGGCTACCTATTTCTTTTGTTCCACCTCATCACAAACAGTTAATTGAACTAAACCGTATGCCTTGCATCACACACGCAACTAAAATCTGAACCGTGTTTGATGCATAAACGTCATCGCAAACGTTTTGGACATTTTTGACGGTTCTCTGACACCACCATTTGCGATTATTGCATCGCACACAGTTTCTCGAAGGGTCACTGATCGTAGTGTCGCATTAGCAGCATTCTGCAGTAATGAAGCGTCGGGGTCTCCAATTAGGTTGTGGAGATCGCCTCGAGCAATTTGACGGGTAGCGGTGACCGCCCCCAAGGGTTGCCATTTGTACGGGTTCGGTGACCGCCCTCAAGGGTCCATTAGTGGAATCACGACATCTTGCATTGTGCGAGGGCGTGAGGAGATTACAGTTGGGGAGCATTGTGCCTCCACACTACTCCAAATGGAGATTAGTATCCGCAAGGGTGTGAACTTCGGGATACATCATCGTCTCCGTGTGCCTCGATTATCTCTTACCCGAGCCCTTTACTTATGCACTATACTTTGTGATAGCCATAGTGTTTCATGCTATATATCTTGCTAGTTGTTTATCTTGCTTAGCCTAAGTTGTTGGTGCACATAGGTGAGCCTAGTTGTTGTAGGTTTTGTGCTTGACAAATTAACCACTAGGTTTATTCCGCATTTGTTCAAGCCCTAATTATTTTAAAGCGCCTATTCACCTCCCCCTCTAGGCGACATCCACGATCTTTCAAATAACGTAAATATTGGACTCATTAGTAGCCCACCCAGATTGATTAGTTCAGATAGTTGATCAAAACTATGACCTTTGGGCCCCACCTGTCAGTGCATGTGGCAAAAAGAGCAAGCACGATGACATAGTCGACTACATCGATGAAGAAGGTTGCACTAGTATTGGCCACAAGCTTAAGCATCGAGAGTGCAACCTAGGAGTTGGGTCATGAGTGGAATGAGCCCTAACACGAGCATAACGCTCGCCTCCATCACAATCGGCGAGAGTGCACCAAAATCGACGTGTGAGTGTGGTGTAAAACTCTAAGAAAAGCTCACCTCGGTTTCTCGCCAGTACATGGTAATGGTGGCGGGGTGTTCTCCGTTGGTATGTTGTCCATGACTAGTAGCTTCATTGACGTGACCTTGGCCATGAGAGGGAGGAACTCGTCGCTCCTTGGCTAAAGGCCATGTACGATGAATCGCTTGTTAGCGAAGACTCCACGAAGCACATTAATGATCATACCACACAGTTAGTGATAATACAACACCTTAAAAACATGGTGTACTGGATCCAATTTCAACGCAGACTGTGCCACTTTCAGGGATGTGGACCACTTGCCAAGAGGTGATTATTGGTTGTGTCGGCGAGGAAAGAGTCAACTACGAGTTGTGAGGTGTGAGTTTGGTGAAGCAGGAGTAGGAAACAGGGTCGGTGAGGGTTGAACGCTAGGTCGAATTAGAGTCAGCCGGGTTCAACCTTGTCCGAGTCTCTGTATGACTAGATAGAGTAATATCGCGAGCTTACTCTATCTTGTTAGCCTTATCCCCACTAATTGTGGTTTTCTCAAACTTTTACCCTGAAAAGTGGTGATTTTATAAAACTTGATCCTGATATTGTGGCACACACTCATCCTTCACATGATCACTATTTAAAGGTTCTTTATGTGAGAGGCCGATTTTTCTCTATTAAAAAAAGACACAAACATTTTTTAACAAATTCACATATGACCAATGTGTGTCTCTAAACAAAGAGAATGCCAAAAGAGTCCATACTTTAGTTAGTGAAAATATATGTATAAAAAATATTCTGAAAGACTCACTCCTATTCCATAGTAAGTAATGCAAGTACTCTTAGATTTGTTACATCCTAATAACTTTGAACACACTAAATTTCATACATGGGTTTTATTATTTTATTATGGAGTCATTTCAACTTTACGTCAAGCACTCATCTGAACTGTACCTCCCTGCAGATACGTCCATTTTGCATCATGTTTTCCTATTGTTATTTATAATGTGTTTATGCATAATAAAGCTTTATGGAGTAATTCTAATGCCCTTTTTCTCATAATATGCAATGTTTACACAAAGAGGAAGAATACCGGCAGCTGGAATTCTGGACCTGAAAAAGCTATGTCAGAGTTACCTATTCTGCACATCTCCAAATGTGCTGAAAATTTATGAAGATTTGTTTTGGAATATATACAAAATACTGGAGCAAATAACTACTGGAGGGGCCCACCCTGGTGAGCACAAGACACCAGGGCGCTCCTGGGCCCCCATGCGCGTCCTGGTGGGTTGTGCCCTCCTCGGCCCACCTCCGGTGCCCATCTTCTGGTATATAGGTCACTCTGACCTAAAAGAAAAATGAGAGGAGGACTTTCAGGATGGAGCGCCACCGTCTCGAGGTGAAACCTGAGCAGGAGCACTTTTGTCCTCCGATGGAGCAATTCCGCCAGGGAAACTTCCCTCCTTGAGGGGGAAATCGAAGCCATCTTCATCACCAACAACCCTCTCATCTTTGGGAGGCCAATCTTCATCAACATTTTCAACAACACCATCTCCTCTCAAACCCTAGTTCATCTCTTATGTTCAATCTTTGTACCGGAACCTCAGATTGGTACCTGTGAGTGACTAGTAGTGTTGATTACATCTTGTAGTTGATTACTATATGGTTTATTTGGTGGATGATTATATGTTCAGATCCATTATGCTATTTAATACCCCTCTGATCTTGAGCATAATTATTATTTGTGAGTAGTTACTTTTGTTCTTGAGGCCACATGAGAAGTCATGTTGCAAGTAATGATGTGAACTTGATATGTGTTCGATATTTTGATGATATGTATGTTGTGATTTTCTTAATGGTGTCATGTGAACGTTGACTACATGACACTTCACCATATTTGGGCCTAAGGGAATGCATTGTGGAGTAGTTATTAGATGATGGGTTGCTAGAGTGACAGAAGTTTAAACCCTAGTTTATGTGCTACTTCGTAAGGGACTAAATTTGATCCAAAAGTTTAATGCTAGTGTTAGATTTTATCTTAATACTTTTGTCATAGTTGTGGATGCTTGCGAGGGGGTTAATCATAAGTAGGAGGTTTGTTCAAGTAAGAACATCACCTAAGCACCGGTCCACCCACATATCAAATTATCAAAGTAGCGAACATGAATCAAACCAACATGATGAAAGTGACTAGATGAAATTCCCGTGTACCCTCAAGAACGCTTTGCTTATTATAAGAGACCATTTTGTCTTGTCCTTTGCCACAAAAGGATTGTGCTACCTTGCTGCACTTTATTTACCATTACCGTTTCTTGCCCGTTACAAATTATCTTGCTGTCAAACTACTTGTTACCGACTATTTCAGTGCTTGCAGATAATACCTTACTGAAAACTACTTGTCATTTCCTTCTACTCCTCGTTGGGTTTAACACTCTTACTTATCAAAAGGACTATGATTGATTCCCTATACTTGTGGGCCATCAGTCCCCTCCCCTCAATTTCTCAATTCTAATCTCCAAAAATCAATACTCCGATATCCGAGGGCATAATTTCATTGGTGCATTCTGTTCCCTTCTTCTTCTTCTTCTTCTTCATGTTTACGGAAAAGAGGATAACCACTATTTTGAGTTTACGAAAAAGAGGAACCACTTTTTTTTCTAAACATACACATGTAACTGACGTATGGTTCCAAACAAAGAGAACAAAGGCGTAACTAGTTTTTGTTACAAAAAGTATGTATAAAAATCTATCTTGGAAACTCTCTCACTCTTATTTCGCAGTAAATGAATAACACCGAGTTCTTACATTGATTACATCATAACAATTGCGAGCACACTATGTTTTCTAAAACGTTTGTCTTATGTTATAGATTCTTAATATACACTCAACATCTACACAGTTTTCATGACCAAATATTAAACTTTTGGTGTGAACTAAAGTGTTTAAAGCATTGAAGTTTCAGCGAAGTTATATCACATGTTTTTAGCACATACATGTTCACGTATATAGGAGATAAAAGCGCCAGCGATGTTTCTGGAAAAGAGGATGACCACTTTTTTGGGGTGTGAAACATACACATCTACTTTCGTATGGTTACAAACAAAGAGAACAAATGTGTAACCAGTTTTTTATTATCGAACAATATGTACAATAATCTATGTTGGAAGCTTTCTCACTCTTATTTCGTGGTAAATGTCACGACCGGTTTTTCAATTAAAAATATTTATTGAGAAACCAATCTTTTGAGTCCAGTATGCGGAAAATCCTCCTCACTGGTAGACAAATTCTTGATACAATAAGCCAGTAGCATAAAATATATTACAGGGTCGAACTACGGTTGCTCAACCAAATTATTACAAGCACGCCAATAATTATACATAATGGCGGACATGACACAGTGGTCTGGAGGCATACTACTGACTCGAGGATAGGGTGGTGGTGGAAAAACACAGCGGGGAGAGAAATACAAGACTCTAAGTCTATCATCTCATCGAGCGTCGAGGTGAGGCTCGATGAATTTATTTGGTAGCAGAAGCGGATATAAAACAGTGACCAAATCCAGGGTCGCACGAGACTGACTGGGACTCCTCTAGGTGTCGGACTCGCTATCAAACTCTTCATCCATGAGATCGCCTTCGTCAGCATCTGGCCAAATCAACAAGCCAGTGAGTACTTTGAAAGTACTCACAAGACAGTTCGGACGTAAGATATAACAAATGCATGCATGGATGCGTCATGATTAATTCACCAATGTACATTCAAAAATTAGCTTAACAAGGTAAGTAAAAGGGAAACGGCGATAGTCTGCCTGAAACCCCAACAAAGCATAAATAAATACCGATCGGGTGTCTGAAGCGACGCCTCGAAAGGTGAACAAATAAATATAAGGAAATGATGCCACAGTCGGGCGTCTTAGCGACACCACATAAAGGGCTTTAAAAGAAATGCCACAGTCGGACGTCGGGGCGACATCACAGAAAGGGCTTTAAAAGAAATGCCACAGTCGGACGTCGGGGCGACATCACAGAAAGGGCTTTAAAAGAAATGCCACAGTCGGACGTCGGGGCGACATCACAGAAAGGGCTTTAAAAGAAATGCCACAGTCGGACGTCGGGGCGACATCACAGAAAGGGCTTTAATTCACAAGTAAATAATACTCATAATAAACATTTAATTCATGAGAATAAATGGGTTAGTCCATCCACAGGAATAATCATTTAACTGGAATTAGCACTCATGCGAATCACCGGAGTCTCTGTCATCAAAACTGACATTTGATTAGGATAAGATAATATCGATCTAGGACATGGAATAGATGATTTGGAGGAATATATGACTCTGCAGAGTTTGTACAAAATTATTCCCACAGCCAACGGATTTCCGTAGTCACGAAGGACTAGTTCCGTTTACGGTATTTCGGAAGAAAACACAGCTAACCAGTACACACCCATCCTACCTCTCGATGCTAGGAATCACCCTAGACATCGTCCAAGAAAAACTTTTGATACGGGGAGATCACAATCTCGAATAGCATGGGATCAAATTTATATACGTGCGCTCTAAGGGGTGCCCCCCTCTCGGTCCCAACCGGAAACACCCATGCCCCCTGACTGGATGACTGGCTTTAATCCAGGGCCATGGAACCATCATCACGGCCTCTCCTTTTGGTGTGTACCAGAAAAGCGGTTTGCAACTTACTAAACCATATTCCTTGCGGAAAACATGTGGTAGTACAGGGAAGGAAATGAGAGGAACTGGACCGATACGGTTTGACACTGAAGTCACATAGTCTGGCATAAGACTGGCATGCTACAACACTGCCATCCTACCCATCCTCATGCCAACACATGGCCATTCATACTCACATCTATCCACTTATGGATCATCGAACTCACTTACCTCATTATCGCATAAAATAACGTTCATCGATATGCTTCTCAACATGCCATGAAACTAACTAAATGCAAAACATGCCAAGACACTCATCATATCAAAAGTTCAAACATGCTTTCCTGGTTCAGAGTAGTCGGAGCCTAGCTCGGTGAAGTTCGCGGCTCCGTCACCTCCTTCGGTATCTACGGTATAAAGAACATATATGCGCTATCGTAAATACCAAGGAGTGCACAAAAAGTATTTCAAATATTTTTCAAATAAATCTGATAAAAAACTAGACAAGATTTTAAAGAGAACAGAAAAAGAATCAATCAAAAATACTTTTCTGTTTAAAAGTTATAAGAGTTTTTGTCCAGGGACTCATCTGTAATGAAACAGAAGATTTCCAGGGGCTAGCTTACAAAAATAGAAAACGTTTCGGCAGAACTACGCCAGCCCAAAGAGAAAACGCATTTTGCCCGAAGGCGCTTCCAGAAAACGATTCAACCAGAGAGGGCAGAGAGGCTGACGGTGGGGTCCCACTCGTCAGGTTTGAACTTCAAAAAGGGGGGGGGGCGAAGCTCGTCGGCGCCCGAGAGCCGCGGTGGTCGCCGGCGGCGATCCACGGCGAGGCAGGGGGATCGGAGGGTACCTCCGTGCTCAGGGCGTCATTCCGCGTCGGTTGGTGGTGGTGGTGGTCGCCGGCGAGTACCACGTCGACGGCGAGCTTTGCTCCGGCGGACGGCGGCTCGGGTGGTCGAGGGGCTCGTCGGAGAGGGCTGTAGAGGTCAAATTGAAGAGGGGGTTAGGCTCCTGGTGGCTAGAGAGGGTAACGGACAGGGTTTGGGCGCCGGAGATGGCCTCACCGGAGCGAATCGTGGTGGAGGCCGAGGCGGATCGGGGCGGCCGGAGTTGGGGGAGGAGACCTCCTCGGGGTCCCCCTAGTGGCCTGGCGTGGCGTTGGTGAGGAGTGGGGATGAGGCGTGCACGAGGTTGAGCTCGGGGGCCCTTTTTATAGGCGGCCCGAGGCGGTTGCCGTGAACGGGGATCTCCGGCGAGTGATTACGGCGGTGCCGGGGATGTGCAGTGGGATTAGGGGCTTGGGCATCGTCGTTGAGGTCCAGCGGTCCCATTTAGGCGCTAAACAGGCTGGGACTTGGTGCTATGGGTGAGCTCGACGGAACGGGGGTGGCGCGGCCCGTCAGCGGCAGGGAGCACGTTCCGTGCTTGCCGGGCCACGGCGACGGTGCCACGGGCGTGCGCTGGCACGGCAGGGACACGCGGAGAGCCAGGGGGTGTTGGGCGGCGCCGGGTGGCGTGGCGAGAGGGCTCGGGCCCTTGTTGGCCGCCACGGGAGGTGCAGCCACCGCAGAAGCTCCCAACGCCGGCGAGGCTCGGTGCTACCGACGCCAGGAATCGGCCAAGCGTGCGTGCGGGGTGCTGGCCAGGGAGAAGAGGCTGCGTGCAACGCGCCAGGGCGCACTGTGGCCGCGTGACCGAATCTGACGAAGGAAGAAAGATAACTGAATCTCTGAACTTACTGAATTTGCAAAGGAATAGTGCAGCTCAGGTGTTCGACAGAATGTTTTTGGCCTCTGGAGATTTTTCCTTGAGCTGATTTTTGGTGGAGTGGCTTCTCATTGCTCAAGTAGGCTGCCTGAATTTTGGTGGAATTTTTGGGGGAGTGTAGATATGAATTTCATCAAATTTGGCAAATCTGGTCCAAACTTGCAGAGACTGAATTTTGAAAAATTTGAAAAGAGAAGGAGTGGATCAAGATGGTTCTGAGTTGTGGGTACAAAGGACTATCCAGGAGAGTTGGTTTGAGGTCAAAACTCAAATGCAATAGGGTACTTGCTTTGAAAATCACTCAGGCTCCAAATAATTTTCAGAATTGATTTGAGAGGAAAAATAATTAGAATAAAATCCAAAACTTGTTTGGATTAGTTGGAACAGAGAACTTAGGTTGATCACGAGGTGTAGGGGAGGTTTTGGAGGGGTTTTACCACATGGGCAAGAATGCCAAGTTAAGGATGGTTCCAAGATATGAAAATCTCAAATTTTCATAGAGTTTCATTTTAAAAGAAAACAAATTAAACTCCCAAAAATGAATTTGAGAGGGAACCAACAGAGAAGAAGTTTTCAAAAGATCAAACACCAAAGTTTGAAAAAATAAAATCCTTGCCAAAGCAAAGGAAGTTTTTAAGTGGAAGGTTTTTCTGAAAAAGAAAAATTTTAAATGGCCTCTCCTCAAAAACCACAAAGTTTTTGATAAAAACCAAATAAAATTTTTGGAGTGTCACAACACCTACCCCCTTAGGAAAAATCTCGTCCCCGAGATTTCAGCTGATCCTTAAATAGGTGTGGATGCTCTGTCCGAAGAAAATCCTCGCTTTCCCAAGTTGCTTCACTGTCGGTGTGATTGCTCCACTGGACTTTGAAAAACTTGATGGTCTTCTGTCGGTTCCTTCTTTCAGACTCCTCTAATATTCTTATGGGACGTTCCCGATAAGTGAGGTCTGGCTGCACGTCAATGTTTTCATGGGATACTTGTTTCTCTGGGTTGCTTACGCACTTCCTTAATTGAGAGACGTGGAACACGTCGTGAATATCGGATAAATCCTTGGGTAAGTCTAGCTGGTAGGCTACAGTGCCTCTTCGTGCCACTATGCAGAATGGTCCAATGAATCTTGGTGCTAACTTTCCTTTAATCTTAAACCGTTGCAATCCTCTCATCGGGGACACTCTCAGGTATACGAACTCACCGGGTTCGAAGCTGACCCTACGATGTTTCTGATCATAATAACTCTTCTGTTGACTTTGAGCGGTCTTGAGTCGGTCTCTGATTAGCTTGACCTTTTCCTCGGCTTCTCTGAGCATGTCTGGTCCGAAGATGCGGCTGTCTCCGGTCTCTGACCAATTTAACGGGGTACAACACCTTCGTCCGTATAAGGCCTCAAATGGTGCCATTTGTAGGCTGGCCTGGTAGCTATTGTTATACGCGAACTCGGCGTATGGCAGGCTTTCTTCCCAACTGGTTCCATATGTGAGGACACATGCTCTCAGCATGTCTTCTAAAACTTGGTTTATGCATTCAGTCTGTCCATCAGTCTGTGGGTGGTATGCGGTACTGAAGGCTAGTTGGGTTCCCAGAGCCTGTTGTAAATGCTCCCAAAATCTTGAGACGAACTGAGTGCCTCTGTCGGATATTATAGTCTTCGGGACACCGTGCAGACAAACTATGCGGGAAAGATAAATCCTGGCAAGCCTCTGAGTGTTGTAGGTTGTCTTCACTGGAATAAAGTGTGCCACTTTGGTCAATTTATCGGTGATGACCCATATGGCATCATTCCCGTGTCGTGACCGAGGTAGTCCGACAATAAAATCCATCCCTATTTCATCCCATTTCCACTCAGGTATTTTTTTAGGTTGCAGTAGTCCGGCTGGTCTCTGATGCTCAGCTTTTATGCGTTGACATGAGTCGCAACATGCAATGAAGGTGGCTATGTCCCTCTTCATACCGTGCCACCAAAATCTTTCCTGAATATCCTTATACATTTTGGTTCCTCCAGGGTGAATTGAATATGGAGTGGTGTGTGCTTCAGCTAAAATTTGCTGCTTAAGGTCTTCTATGTTTGGCACGCAGAGTCTTTCTCCGTACCATAATATTCCTTCATTGTCTATTACGAATTCCGAGGCCTTGCCCATACTCAACTTTCTTTTGATGCCTTCGATGCTGGGGTGACCGGGCTGAGCTTCTTTAATTTTCTCCACAAGGTTGGGTTGTATTTCCAAGTTTGATATGGTGCCTTCTGCTACCATTATCAAGTTGAGCTTGGCAAATTCTTGTTGGAATTCGGGCCTCACGCTGTGTAGATTGTTTTCGTCGGAGCTGGGGTTTCGACTAAGGGCATCGGCCACTACATTTGCTTTCCCTGGATGGTAATGGATACCAACATCATAATCCTTTACCAATTCCAACCAGCGTCGTTGCCGTAAATTTAGTTTTGGCTGCGTGAAAATATATTTGAGACTTTTGTGATCCGTATATATTTCACATCGATTCCCAAGTAAGAAATGCCTCCATTCCTTGAGTGCATGAATAACTGCTGCCATTTCTAAGTCATGAGTGGGATAATTTTCCTCATGCTTGCGAAGTTGCCTTGAAGCGTAGGCGACAACCTTGCCTTCTTGCATCAACACGCATCCGAGACCCTTTCTGGACGCGTCACAATATACTTCAAAATTCTTGTGTATGTCGGGTACGATCAATACCGGTGCTGTTGTTAACTTCCGCTTTAGCTCTTGGAAACTTTTCTTGCAGGCTTCTGTCCATTCAAACTTCTTATCTTTCTTGAGCAACTGTGTCATAGGCTTGGCTATGGTGGAAAATCCTTCAATAAATCTGCGGTAATATCCTGCCATTCCCAAGAAACTCCGTATGTCCGTTACGCTGGCTGGTGACTTCCAGCCAAGTACGGCCTTGACTTTCTCTGGGTCCACTGCGATACCGTCTTGGGTCAGTACGTGGCCTAGAAAGCCTACTTGTCTTAGCCAAAATTCGCACTTGCTGAACTTGGCATACAATTGGTGTTTTCTTAGCTCTCCTAGCACAATCCTGAGATGTTCTGCGTGCTCTTCAGGTGTCTTGGAGTATACCAATATATCATTGATGAATACCACGATGAACTTGTCCATAAACTTCATAAATACTTTGTTCATGAGGTGAACAAAATATGTTGGGGCGTTAGTTAATCCAAATGGCATCACTGTGAACTCGTACAGTCCATATCTGGAGGTGAAGGCTGTTTTGGGGATATCTTCCGTTCGTACCTTCAATTGATGGTACCCTGACCTTAAGTCAATTTTTGAGAATACCTTGGCCTGAGCGAGTTGATCAAACAAATCATTTATCCTTGGCATCGGGTATTTGTTTTTGACTGTGACCATGTTAAGTGCTCGATAGTCAATACACAATCTCAGCGTTCCATCCTTCTTTTTGGCAAATAAAATTGGTGATCCCCAAGGTGAGGAGCTGGCTCGAATGTATCCTTTTTCCAGTAATTCCTTTATTTGCTTCTTCAACTTGATCAACTCGGATGGTGCCATTCTGTATGGTTTCTTGTATATGGGGGTGGTTCCTGGTGCTAGCTCAATGCGGAATTCTATTTCCCGGTCTGGTGGCATGCCTGGTAGTTCTTCAGGGAATACATCTGGAAATTCACACACTACTGGAACCTTGTTTAGCTCAGAAACGTCCACCTTATTTAATCTCAGTTGCCGGGGTATTTTTCCTTCCTTGGCTGATACCCTTATTGTCTTCCCTTGGTGGTGTGTGAGAATTACGGTCCTGTTAAAACAGTCGATAAAACCTTTATTGGTGGTTAGCCAATCCATCCCTACGATGACATCCAGTCCTTTATTTTCCAACACAATAAGATTTGCGTGAAACTCCAATCCTTCGAACTCAATGACCACATTCTGACAGTAATTCTGAGTAACTTGCTGAATCCCAGGGGACTTGATGGTCATGGATTTCTCCAAAGGAAGCATCGAAAAATTATTTTGCAAAGCAAAACTTTTCGAAATGAAAGAGTGAGAAGCTCCAGAATCAAACAAAACCATTGCAGGTATTGTGTTGACAGGAAACGTACCGAGTACGATATCCGGAGCATTTTGTGCCTCCTCTTTGGTTACGTGATTCAGATGACCCTTCCTGTGGTTATTGTTGGGATTGAAATTGTTTCGCTTGGGCGCGGAATTGTTGCCGCCGTTGTTCGGCTTTGGGGTTGAATTCCTTGGCTTGCGGCACTGTTTGGCATAGTGCCCTTCTTCTCCACAAGCGTAACAAGTAACGCCGGGGCGATAGGTGAATTCCTTGTCCCTTGCATGAAAATTCTTGATTGGGCGTGAGACATTGGATGAGCATTTGTGTGTCCCACCCTTTTGAAAATCTGTCTTGCTTCGGTGATTGCGAGCATGGTTAGTCTGGTCCCTTTTCCGCTTGCGGATATCTTCCAGACTGCGTCTCTCATTTTCCAGAGTAATGGCTTTGTCCACCAGTGTTTTAAAATCAGGAAAAGTGTGCACGACCAGTTGGCATTTAAGCGCGGGCGCCAGACCGTCAACGAATTTCTCCATCTTCTTGATTTCAGTCATACGCTCTTCATTGGCGTAGCGGGACAATAGAGTAAATTGACTGTTGTAATCTGACACTGTCATGTTCCTTTGTTTGAGGTCATCGAATTCTCTCTTCTTGATTTTCATAATACTCTTAGGAATGTGTGCACCACGGAAACCTTCCTTGAAATCATCCCAGGTTATGTCATTTTCGTTGGGATGCATGTGCAGAAAATTCTCCCACCACGATGCGGCTGCTCCTGTGAGATAGTGTGGAGCATATAATACCTTCTCGGGGTCTGAACATTTTGCAATAATTAATTTCCTCTCCATATCTCAAAGCCAGTCCTCGGCTTCAAGAGGATTGTCAGTGTGAGAAAATGTTTGAGGACGTGTCTTCTGTAGCTCAGATAACTTGGAATGTTGTTGATACTGTCCATGGTGATTTCCCATGTTGATGACTTGGTTCATCATTTCCCGATGTTGTTGCTGACTCTGCTCATAAAGGCGGCACATTTGTGAAAGTGCCGATTCACTGCCCTATTGGTTTGACTGTCCCTGAGTGAACTCGTTGCTGGGTTGGGTATCATAATTCCCCTCTGGTGGAGTTGGCATGGAGCGAGTCCAAGGACGAGACATTTTTCACTCTGGGGATATATTTTTGTAAAACTCATAAGAAAAGCGGAAAGAGTCGCAAAAAAAAACAAATCCATAATGCATAAAGCTGGTGAATATAATTAAATATCCAAGCTTACTTAAGAAAAACAAATCGACTTGTGCACGGAGAAGAACTGCTCATTACATATCTTACACGCGGGCGGTAATTATACAATACATCACTCAGGATATGCGTACATAATCCTGACATGTTATTTAGGCTAGTGCACTTCTCCAGATCCTACATGTTGCGCAAACAGGCTACTTCTCACAACCTATGTACATATCTTACAAAGCGGTACAATACACGGCAGCTAAGCGTACTCAGGCAGAGATGTTGACGACCTCCTTTGCCCTGCCGAGGGCGAGGCGTACCGAGGTTGGGGACTCGACTTCCTCCTCGCTAATGGGCTCCATACGCGTGGTGTTGCGCAGAGTGGACGGAGCGGTTGCCAGGGGCGGAGCAACACGTACAGGAGTGGGCGCGAAGGGTGGTGCAGTGCGCGCTGGAGTGGGCGCAATGACTTGGTTGAATTCTTCGGTAGAAGGCAGGCGACGAGTAGGCGTAAAAGATGCTGAGGACGAGACCAAAGTCAGTGGCGGTGCGATCGGTAGAAGCTCCCTCCTATTGGCAGCACAGCCATGAACTGAGTCCATGCGGGTAGCTACGAAGTCGTCCACCAGGTTGTCGAAGGATGCCTCCAGGGCCCGGAGATACTCAATGAGCATCTCAAAAGCCTCGTCTCGTTCTCCTCTGGGGCAGGAGTATGCGTAGTGACAGGTGTAAGGCACATGGCACGGAAGATAACGGTAACGACGAGTCTTCATCACGGGGAGGACATCCCTGAGACGAGCTATCGCCTCGCGGGCTGCCATCTGCATAGCATGCCTCTCCGTAGGCATGGCTCTTCCCACGAACCGGAAGCGGCGTAACTCACCACGCCCTCCCTTGAACTGCACCGCGGCCTGGTGCATGGTCAGACTGTCGTTGACTCGGTGCTGGCAGAGTGTGAAAACTGGGCGCACGGATGGCCCCATCGCGACCTGAACGATGAAAGAAAGAAGCTTGACGAACCCGTCGGGCACGTTGGCGAAGGTCTGAGACTCGCAGCTGTTGTCGGCCATCTACAAAAGTAGACAAAAATTCTGCATGGTCAGATCATAAATTTATGTTGACTGACAGAAAATGACTACCATTGCAAAAATATAACCTAGCTCTATCATGCTAATACCCAATTAGTGATCGCACCTAGTGGCTTCCTACAGTCAGCCTGGCTCTAGTACCAAGCTTGTCACGACCGGTTTTTCAATAAAAATATTTATTGAGAAACCAATCTTTTGAGTCCAGTATGCGGAAAATCCTCCTCACTGGTAGACAAATTCTTGATACAATAAGCCAGTAGCATAAAATATATTACAGGGT
>NC_041391.1:199532519-199534014 GCF_002162155.2 Triticum dicoccoides | reverse complement strand
AATGCCACAGTCGGACGTCGGGGCGACATCACAGAAAGGGCTTTAAAAGAAATGCCACAGTCCGACGTCGGGGCGACATCACAGAAAGGGCTTTAAAAGAAATGCCACAGTCGGACGTCGGGGCGACATCACAGAAAGGGCTTTAAAAAGAAATGCCACAGTCGGACGTCGGGGCGACATCACAGAAAGGGCTTTAATTCACAAGTAAATAATACTCATAATAAACATTTAATTCATGAGAATAAATGGGTTAGTCCATCCACAGGAATAATCATTTAACTGGAATTAGCACTCATGCGAATCACCGGAGTCTCTGTCATCAAAACTGACATTTGATTAGGATAAGATAATATCGATCTAGGACATGGAATAGATGATTTGGAGGAATATATGACTCTGCAGAGTTTGTACAAAATTATTCCCACAGCCAACGGATTTCCGTAGTCACGAAGGACTAGTTACGTTTACGGTATTTCGGAAGAAAACACAGCTAACCAGTACACACCCATCCTACCTCTCGATGCTAGGAATCACCCTAGACATCGTCCAAGAAAAACTTTTGAGACGGGGAGATCACAATCTCGAATAGCATGGGATCAAATTTATATACGCGCGCTCTAAGGGGTGCCCCCCTCTCGGTCCCAACCGGAAACACCCATGCCCCCTGACCGGATGACTGGCTTTAATCCAGGGCCATGGAACCATCATCACGGCCTCTCCTTTTGGTGTGTACCAGAAAAGCGGTTTGCAACTTACTAAACCATATTCCTTGCGGAAAACATGTCGTAGTACAGGGAAGGAAATGAGAGGAACTGGACCGATACGGTTTGACACTGAAGTCACATAGTCTGGCATAAGACTGGCATGCTACAACACTGCCATCCTACCCATCCTCATGCCAACACATGGCCATTCATACTCACATCCATCCACTTATGGATCATCGAACTCACTTACCTCATTATCGCATAAAATAACGTTCATCGATATGCTTCTCAACATGCCATGAAACTAACTAAATGCAAAACATGCCAAGACACTCATCATATAAAAAGTTCAAACATGCTTGCCTGGTTCAGAGTAGTCGGAGCCTAGCTCGGTGAAGTTCGCGGCTCCGTCACCTCCTTCGGTATCTACGGTATAAAGAACATATATGCGCTATCGTAAATACCAAGGAGTGCACAAAAAGTATTTCAAATATTTTTCAAATAAATCTGATAAAAAACTAGACAAAATTTTAAAGAGAACAGAAAAAGAATCAATCAAAAATACTTTTCTGTTTAAAAGTTATAAGAGTTTTTGTCCAGGGACTCATCTGTAATGAAACAGAAGATTTCCAGGGGCTAGCTTACAAAAACAGAAAACGTTTCGGCAGAACTACACCAGCCCAAAGATAAAACGCATTTTGCCCGAAGGCGCTTCCAGAAAACGATTCAACCAGAGAGGGCAGAGAGGCTGACGGTGGGGTCCCACTCGTCAGGTTTGAACTTCAAAA
>NC_041391.1:199524614-199532176 GCF_002162155.2 Triticum dicoccoides | reverse complement strand
GATCGGAGGGTACCTCCGTGCTCAGGGCGTCATTCCGCGTCGGTTGGTGGTGGTGGTGGTCACCGGCGAGTACCACGTCGACGGCGAGCTTTGCTCCGGCGGACGGCGGCTCGGGTGGTCGAGGGGCTCGTCGGAGAGGGCTGTAGAGGTCAAATTGAAGAGGGGGTTAGGCTCCTGGTGGCTAAAGAGGGTAACAGACGGGGTTTGGGCGCCGGAGATGGCCTCACCGGAGCGAATCGTGGTGGAGGCCGAGGCGGATCGGGGCGGACGGAGTTGGGGGAGGAGACCTCCTCGGGGTCCCCCTAGTGGCCTGGCGTGGCGTTGGTGAGGAGTGGGGATGAGGCGTGCACGAGGTTGAGCTCGGGGGCCCTTTTTATAGGCGGCCCGAGGCGGTTGCCGTGAACGGGGATCTCCGGCGAGTGATTACGGCGGTGCCGGGGATGTGCAGTGGGATTAGGGGCTTGGGCATCGTCGTTGAGGTCCACCGGTCCCATTTAGGCGCTAAACGGGCTGGGACTTGGTGCTATGGGTGAGCTCGACGGAACGGGGGTGGCGCGGCCCGTCGGCGGCAGGGAGCACGTTCCGTGCTTGCCGGGCCACGGCGACGGTGCCACGGGCGTGCGCTGGCACGGCAGGGACACGCGGAGAGCCAGGGGGTGTTGGGCGGCGCCGGGTGGCGTGGCGAGAGGGCTCGGGCCCTTGTTGGCTTCCACGGGAGGTGCAGCCACCGCAGAAGCTCCCAACACCGGCAAGGCTCGGTGCTACCGACGCCAGGAATCGGCCAAGCGTGCGCGCGGGGTGCTGGCCAGGGAGAAGAGGCTGCGTGCAACGCGCCAGGGCGCACTGTGGCCGCGTGACCGAATCTGACGAAGGAAGAAAGATAACTGAATCTCTGAACTTACTGAATTTGCAAAGGAATAGTGCAGCTCAGGTGTTCGACAGAATGTTTTTGGCCTCTGGAGATTTTTCCTTGAGCTGATTTTTGGTGGAGTGGCTTCTCATTGCTCAAGTAGGCTGCCTGAATTTTGGTGGAATTTTTGGGGGAGTGTAGATATGAATTTCATCAAATTTGGCAAATCTGGTCCAAACTTGCAGAGACTGAATTTTGAAAAATTTGAAAAGAGAAGGAGTGGATCAAGATGGTTCTGAGTTGTGGGTACAAAGGACTATCCAGGAGAGTTGGTTTGAGGTCAAAACTCAAATGCAATAGGGTACTTTCTTTGAAAATCACTCAGGCTCCAAATAATTTTCAGAATTGATTTGAGAGGAAAAATAATTAGAATAAAATCCAAAACTTGTTTGGATTAGTTGGGACAGAGAACTTAGGTTGATCACGAGGTGTAGGGGAGGTTTTGGAGGGGTTTTACCACATGGGCAAGAATGCCAAGTTAAGGATGGTTCCAAGATATGAAAATCTCAAATTTTCATAGAGTTTCATTTTAAAAGAAAACAAATTAAACTCCCAAAAATGAATTTGAGAGGGAACCAACAGAGAAGAAGTTTTCAAAAGATCAAACACCAAAGTTTGAAAAAATAAAATCCTTGCCAAAGCAAAGGAAGTTTTTAAGTGGAAGATTTTTCTGAAAAAGAAAAATTTTAAATGGCCTCTCCTCAAAAACCACAAAGTTTTTGATAAAAACCAAATAAAAATTTTGGAGTGTCACAACACCTACCCCCTTAGGAAAAATCTTGTCCCCGAGATTTCAGCTGATCCTTAAATAGGTGTGGATGCTCTGTCCGAAGAAAATCCTCGCTTTCCCAAGTTGCTTCACTGTCGGTGTGATTGCTCCACTGGACTTTGAAAAACTTGATGGTCTTCTGTCGGGTCCTTCTTTCAGACTCCTCTAATATTCTTATGGGACGTTCCCGATAAGTGAGGTCTGGCTGCACATCAATGTTTTCATGGGATACTTGTTTCTCTGGGTTGCTTACGCACTTCCTTAATTGAGAGACGTGGAACACGTCGTGAATATCGGATAAATCCTTGGGTAAGTCTAGCTGGTAGGCTACAGTGCCTCTTCGTGCCACTATGCAGAATGGTCCAATGAATCTTGGTGCTAACTTTCCTTTAATCTTAAACCGTTGCAATCCTCTCATCGGGGACACTCTCAGGTATACGAACTCACCGGGTTCGAAGCTGACCCTACGATGTTTCTGATCATAATAACTCTTCTGTCGACTTTGAGCGGTCTTGAGTCGGTCTCTGATTAGCTTGACCTTTTCCTCGGCTTCTCTGAGCATGTCTGGTCCGAAGATGCGGCTGTCTCCGGTCTCTGACCAATTTAACGGGGTACGACACCTTCGTCCGTATAAGGCCTCAAATGGTGCCATTTGTAGGCTGGCCTGGTAGCTATTGTTATACGCGAACTCGGCGTATGGCAGGCTTTCTTCCCAACTGGTTCCATATGTGAGGACACATGCTCTCAGCATGTCTTCTAAAACTTGGTTTATGCATTCAGTCTGTCCATCAGTCTGTGGGTGGTATGCGGTACTGAAGGCTAGTTGGGTTCCCAGAGCCTGTTGTAAATGCTCCCAAAATCTTGAGACGAACTGAGTGCCTCTGTCGGATATTATAGTCTTCGGGACACCGTGCAGACAAACTATGCGGGAAAGATAAATCCTGGCAAGCCTCTGAGTGTTGTAGGTTGTCTTCACTGGAATAAAGTGTGCCACTTTGGTCAATTTATCGGTGATGACCCATATGGCATCATTCCCGTGTCGTGACCGAGGTAGTCCGACAATAAAATCCATCCCTATTTCATCCCATTTCCACTCAGGTATTTTTTTAGGTTGCAGTAGTCCGGCTGGTCTCTGATGCTCAGCTTTTATGCGTTGACATGAGTCGCAACATGCAATGAAGGTGGCTATGTCCCTCTTCATACCGTGCCACCAAAATCTTTCCTGAATATCCTTATACATTTTGGTTCCTCCAGGGTGAATTGAATATGGAGTGGTGTGTGCTTCAGCTAAAATTTGCTGCTTAAGGTCTTCTATGTTTGGCACGCAGAGTCTTTCTCCGTACCATAATATTCCTTCATTGTCTATTACGAATTCCGAGGCCTTGCCCATACTCAACTTTCTTTTGATGCCTTCGATGCTGGGGTGACCGGGCTGAGCTTCTTTAATTTTCTCCACAAGGTTGGGTTGTATTTCCAAGTTTGATATGGTGCCTTCTGCTACCATTATCAAGTTGAGCTTGGCAAATTCTTGTTGGAATTCGGGCCTCACGCTGTGTAGATTGTTTTCGTCGGAGCTGGGGTTTCGACTAAGGGCATCGGCCACTACATTTGCTTTCCCTGGATGGTAATGGATACCAACATCATAATCCTTTACCAATTCCAACCAGCGTCGTTGCCGTAAATTTAGTTTTGGCTGCGTGAAAATATATTTGAGACTTTTGTGATCCGTATATATTTCACATCGATTCCCAAGTAAGAAATGCCTCCATTCCTTGAGTGCATGAATAACTGCTGCCATTTCTAAGTCATGAGTGGGATAATTTTCCTCATGCTTGCGAAGTTGCCTTGAAGCGTAGGCGACAACCTTGCCTTCTTGCATCAACACGCATCCGAGACCCTTTCTGGACGCGTCACAATATACTTCAAAATTCTTGTGTATGTCGGGTACGATCAATACCGGTGCTGTTGTTAACTTCCGCTTTAGCTCTTGGAAACTTTTCTTGCAGGCTTCTGTCCATTCAAACTTCTTATCTTTCTTGAGCAACTGTGTCATAGGCTTGGCTATGGTGGAAAATCCTTCAATAAATCTGCGGTAATATCCTGCCATTCCCAAGAAACTCCGTATGTCCGTTACACTGGCTGGTGACTTCCAGCCAAGTACGGCCTTGACTTTCTCTCGGTCCACTGCAATACCGTCTTGGGTCAGTACGTGGCCTAGAAAGCCTACTTGTCTTAGCCAAAATTCGCACTTGCTGAACTTGGCATACAATTGGTGTTTTCTTAGCTCTCCTAGCACAATCCTGAGATGTTCTGCGTGCTCTTCAGGTGTCTTGGAGTATACCAATATATCGTTGATGAATACCACGACGAACTTGTCCATAAACTTCATAAATACTTTGTTCATGAGGTGAACAAAATATGCTGGGGCGTTAGTTAATCCAAATGGCATCACTGTGAACTCGTACAGTCCATATCTGGAGGTGAAGGCTGTTTTGGGGATATCTTCCGTTCGTACCTTCAATTGATGGTACCCTGACCTTAAGTCAATTTTTGAGAATACCTTGGCCTGAGCGAGTTGATCAAACAAATCATTTATCCTTGGCATCGGGTATTTGTTTTTGACTGTGACCATGTTAAGTGCTCGATAGTCAATACACAATCTCAGCGTTCCATCCTTCTTTTTGGCAAATAAAATTGGTGATCCCCAAGGTGAGGAGCTGGCTCGAATGTATCCTTTTTCCAGTAATTCCTTTATTTGCTTCTTCAACTTGATCAACTCGGATGGTGCCATTCTGTATGGTTTCTTGTATATGGGGGTGGTTCCTGGTGCTAGCTCAATGCGGAATTCTATTTCCCGGTCTGGTGGCATGCCTGGTAGTTCTTCAGGGAATACATCTGGAAATTCACACACTACTGGAACCTTGTTTAGCTCAGAAACGTCCACCTTATTTAATCTCGGTTGCCGGGGTATTTTTCCTTCCTTGGCTGATACCCTTATTGTCTTCCCTTGGTGGTGTGTGAGAATTATGGTCCTGTTGAAACAGTCGATAAAACCTTTATTGGTGGTTAGCCAATCCATCCCTAGGATGACATCCAGTCCTTTATTTTCCAACACAATAAGATTTGCGTGAAACTCCAATCCTTCGAACTCAATGACCACATTCTGACAGTAATTCTGAGTAACTTGCTGAATCCCAGGGGACTTGATGGTCATGGATTTCTCCAAAGGAAGCATCGAAAAATTATTTTGCAAAGCAAAACTTTTCGAAATGAAAGAGTGAGAAGCTCCAGAATCAAACAAAACCATTGCAGGTATTGTGTTGACAGGAAACGTACCGAGTACGATATCCGGAGCATTTTGTGCCTCCTCTTTGGTTACGTGATTCAGATGACCCTTCCTGTGGTTATTGTTGGGATTGAAATTGTTTCGCTTGGGCGCGGAATTGTTGCCGCCGTTGTTCGGCTTTGGGGTTGAATTCCTTGGCTTGCGGCACTGTTTGGCATAGTGCCCTTCTTCTCCACAAGCGTAACAAGTAACGCCGGGGCGATAGGTGAATTCCTTGTCCCTTGCATGAAAATTCTTGATTGGGCGTGAGACATTGGATGAGCATTTGTGTGTCCCACCCTTTTGAAAATCTGTCTTGCTTCGGTGATTGCGAGCATGGTTAGTCTGGTCCCTTTTCCGCTTGCGGATATCTTCCAGACTGCGTCTCTCATTTTCCAGAGTAATGGCTTTGTCCACCAGTGTTTTAAAATCAGGAAAAGTGTGCACGACCAGTTGGCATTTAAGCGCGGGCGCCAGACCGTCAACGAATTTCTCCATCTTCTTGATTTCAGTCATACGCTCTTCATTGGCGTAGCGGGACAATAGAGTAAATTGACTGTTGTAATCTGACACTGTCATGTTCCTTTGTTTGAGGTCATCGAATTCTCTCTTCTTGATTTTCATAATACTCTTAGGAATGTGTGCACCACGGAAACCTTCCTTGAAATCATCCCAGGTTATGTCATTTTCGTTGGGATGCATGTGCAGAAAATTCTCCCACCACGATGCGGCTGCTCCTGTGAGATAGTGTGGAGCATATAATACCTTCTCGGGGTCTGAACATTTTGCAATAATTAATTTCCTCTCCATATCTCAAAGCCAGTCCTCGGCTTCAAGAGGATTGTCAGTGTGAGAAAATGTTTGAGGACGTGTCTTCTGTAGCTCAGATAACTTGGAATGTTGTTGATACTGTCCATGGTGATTTCCCATGTTGATGACTTGGTTCATCATTTCCCGATGTTGTTGCTGACTCTGCTCATAAAGGCGGCACATTTGTGAAAGTGCCGATTCACTGCCCTATTGGTTTGACTGTCCCTGAGTGAACTCGTTGCTGGGTTGGGTATCATAATTCCCCTCTGGTGGAGTTGGCATGGAGCGAGTCCAAGGACGAGACATTTTTCACTCTGGGGATATATTTTTGTAAAACTCATAAGAAAAGCGGAAAGAGTCGCAAAAAAAAAACAAATCCATAATGCATAAAGCTGGTGAATATAATTAAATATCCAAGCTTACTTAAGAAAAACAAATCGACTTGCGCACGGAGAAGAACTGCTCATTACATATCTTACACGCGGGCGGTAATTATACAATACATCACTCAGGATATGCGTACATAATCCTGACATGTTATTTAGGCTAGTGCACTTCTCCAGATCCTACATGTTGCGCAAACAGGCTACTTCTCACAACCTATGTATATATCTTACAAAGCGGTACAATACACGGCAGCTAAGCGTACTCAGGCAGAGATGTTGACGACCTCCTTTGCCCTGCCGAGGGCGAGGCGTAGCGAGGTTGGGGACTCGACTTCCTCCTCGCTAATGGGCTCCATACGCGTGGTGTTGCGCAGAGTGGACGGAGCGGTTGCCAGGGGCGGAGCAACACGTACAGGAGTGGGTGCGAAGGGTGGTGCAGTGCGCGCTGGAGTGGGCGCAATGACTTGGTTGAATTCTTCGGTAGAAGGCAGGCGACGAGTAGGCGTAAAAGATGCTGAGGACGAGACCAAAGTCAGTGGCGGTGCGATCGGTAGAAGCTCCCTCCTGTTGGCAGCACAGCCATGAACTGAGTCCATGCGGGTAGCTACGAAGTCATCCACCAGGTTGTCGAAGGATGCCTCCAGGGCCCGGAGATACTCAATGAGCATCTCAAAAGCCTCGTCTCGTTCTCCTCTGGGGCAGGAGTATGCGTAGTGACAGGTGTAAGGCACATGGCACGGAAGATAACGGTAACGACGAGTCTTCATCACGGGGAGGACATCCCTGAGACGAGCTATCGCCTCGCGGGCTGCCATCTGCATAGCATGCCTCTCCGTAGGCATGGCTCTTCCCACGAACCGGAAGCGGCGTAACTCACCACGCCCTCCCTTGAACTGCACCGCGGCCTGGTGCATGGTCAGACTGTCGTTGACTCGGTGCTGGCAGAGTGTGAAAACTGGGCGCACGGATGGCCCCATCGCGACCTGAACGATGAAAGAAAGAAGCTTGACGAACCCGTCGGGCACGTTGGCGAAGGTCTGAGACTCGCAGCTGTTGTCGGCCATCTACAAAAGTAGACAAAAATTCTGCATGGTCAGATCATAAATTTATGTTGACTGACAGAAAATGACTACCATTGCAAAAATATAACCTAGCTCTATCATGCTAATACCCAATTAGTGATCGCACCTAGTGGCTTCCTACAGTCAGCCTGGCTCTAGTACCAAGCTTGTCACGACCGGTTTTTCAATAAAAATATTTATTGAGAAACCAATCTTTTGAGTCCAGTATGCGGAAAATCCTCCTCACTGGTAGACAAATTCTTGATACAATAAGCCAGTAGCATAAAATATATTACAGGGT
>NC_041391.1:199516653-199523588 GCF_002162155.2 Triticum dicoccoides | reverse complement strand
AATGCCACAGTCGGACGTCGGGGCGACATCACAGAAAGGGCTTTAAAAGAAATGCCACAGTCCGACGTCGGGGCGACATCACAGAAAGGGCTTTAAAAGAAATGCCACAGTCGGACGTCGGGGCGACATCACAGAAAGGGCTTTAAAAAGAAATGCCACAGTCGGACGTCGGGGCGACATCACAGAAAGGGCTTTAATTCACAAGTAAATAATACTCATAATAAACATTTAATTCATGAGAATAAATGGGTTAGTCCATCCACAGGAATAATCATTTAACTGGAATTAGCACTCATGCGAATCACCGGAGTCTCTGTCATCAAAACTGACATTTGATTAGGATAAGATAATATCGATCTAGGACATGGAATAGATGATTTGGAGGAATATATGACTCTGCAGAGTTTGTACAAAATTATTCCCACAGCCAACGGATTTCCGTAGTCACGAAGGACTAGTTACGTTTACGGTATTTCGGAAGAAAACACAGCTAACCAGTACACACCCATCCTACCTCTCGATGCTAGGAATCACCCTAGACATCGTCCAAGAAAAACTTTTGAGACGGGGAGATCACAATCTCGAATAGCATGGGATCAAATTTATATACGCGCGCTCTAAGGGGTGCCCCCCTCTCGGTCCCAACCGGAAACACCCATGCCCCCTGACCGGATGACTGGCTTTAATCCAGGGCCATGGAACCATCATCACGGCCTCTCCTTTTGGTGTGTACCAGAAAAGCGGTTTGCAACTTACTAAACCATATTCCTTGCGGAAAACATGTCGTAGTACAGGGAAGGAAATGAGAGGAACTGGACCGATACGGTTTGACACTGAAGTCACATAGTCTGGCATAAGACTGGCATGCTACAACACTGCCATCCTACCCATCCTCATGCCAACACATGGCCATTCATACTCACATCCATCCACTTATGGATCATCGAACTCACTTACCTCATTATCGCATAAAATAACGTTCATCGATATGCTTCTCAACATGCCATGAAACTAACTAAATGCAAAACATGCCAAGACACTCATCATATAAAAAGTTCAAACATGCTTGCCTGGTTCAGAGTAGTCGGAGCCTAGCTCGGTGAAGTTCGCGGCTCCGTCACCTCCTTCGGTATCTACGGTATAAAGAACATATATGCGCTATCGTAAATACCAAGGAGTGCACAAAAAGTATTTCAAATATTTTTCAAATAAATCTGATAAAAAACTAGACAAAGTTTTAAAGAGAACAGAAAAAGAATCAATCAAAAATACTTTTCTGTTTAAAAGTTATAAGAGTTTTTGTCCAGGGACTCATCTGTAATGAAACAAAAGATTTCCAGGGGCTAGCTTACAAAAACAGAAAACGTTTCGGCAGAACTACGCCAGCCCAAAGAGAAAACGCATTTTGCCCGAAGGTGCTTCCAGAAAACGATTCAACCAGAGAGGGCAGAGAGGCTGACGGTGGGGTCCCACTCGTCAGGTTTGAACTTCAAAAAGGGGGGGGGGGCGAAGCTCGTCGGCGCCCGAGAGCCGCGGTGGTCGCCGGCGGCGATCCACGGCGAGGCAGGGGGATCGGAGGGTACCTCCGTGCTCAGGGCGTCATTCCGCGTCGGTTGGTGGTGGTGGTGGTCGCCGGCGAGTACCACGTTGACGGCGAGCTTTGCTCCGGCGGACGGCGGCTCGGGTGGTCGAGGGGCTCGTCGGAGAGGGTTGCAGAGGTCAAATTGAAGAGGGGGTTAGGCTCCTGGTGGCTAGAGAGGGTAACGGACGGGGTTTGGGCGCCGGAGATGGCCTCACCGGAGCGAATCGTGGTGGAGGCCGAGGCGGATCGGGGCGGACGGAGTTGGGGGAGGAGACCTCCTCGGGGTCCCCCTAGTGGCCTGGCGTGGCGTTGGTGAGGAGTGGGGATGAGGCGTGCACGAGGTTGAGCTCGGGGGCCCTTTTTATAGGCGGCCCGAGGCGGTTGCCGTGAACGGGGATCTCCGGCGAGTGATTACGGCGGTGCCAGGGATGTGCAGTGGGATTAGGGGCTTGGGCATCGTCGTTGAGGTCCACCGGTCCCATTTAGGCGCTAAACGGGCTGGGACTTGGTGCTATGGGTGAGCTCGACGGAACGGGGGTGGCGCGGCCCGTCGGCGGCAGGGAGCACGTTCCGTGCTTGCCGGGCCACGGCGACGGTGCCACGGGCGTGCGCTGGCACGGCAGGGACACGCGGAGAGCCAGGGGGTGTTGGGCGGCGCCGGGTAGCGTGGCGAGAGGGCTCGGGCCCTTGTTGGCTGCCACGGGAGGTGCAGCCACCGCAGAAGCTCCCAACACCGGCAAGGCTCGGTGCTACCGACGCCAGGAATCGGCCAAGCGTGCGCGCGGGGTGCTGGCCAGGGAGAAGAGGCTGCGTGCAACGCGCCAGGGCGCACTATGGCCGCGTGACCGAATCTGACGAAGGAAGAAAGATAACTGAATCTCTGAACTTACTGAATTTGCAAAGGAATAGTGCAGCTCAGGTGTTCGACAGAATGTTTTTGGCCTCTGGAGATTTTTCCTTGAGCTGATTTTTGGTGGAGTGGCTTCTCATTGCTCAAGTAGGCTTCCTGAATTTTGGTGGAATTTTTGGGGGAGTGTAGATATGAATTTCATCAAATTTGGCAAATCTGGTCCAAACTTGCAGAGACTGAATTTTGAAAAATTTGAAAAGAGAAGGAGTGGATCAAGATGGTTCTGAGTTGTGGGTACAAAGGACTATCCAGGAGAGTTGGTTTGAGGTCAAAACTCAAATGCAATAGGGTACTTGCTTTGAAAATCACTCAGGCTCCAAATAATTTTCAGAATTGATTTGAGAGGAAAAATAATTAGAATAAAATCCAAAACTTGTTTGGATTAGTTGGGACAGAGAACTTAGGTTGATCACAAGGTGTAGGGGAGGTTTTGGAGGGGTTTTACCACATGGGCAAGAATGCCAAGTTAAGGATGGTTCCAAGATATGAAAATCTCAAATTTTCATAGAGTTTCATTTTAAAAGAAAACAAATTAAACTCCCAAAAATGAATTTGAGAGGGAACCAACAGAGAAGAAGTTTTCAAAAGATCAAACACCAAAGTTTGAAAAAATAGAATCCTTGCCAAAGCAAAGGAAGTTTTTAAGTGGAAGGTCTTTCTGAAAAAGAAAAATTTTAAATGGCCTCTCCTCAAAAACCACAAAGTTTTTGATAAAAACCAAATAAAAATTTTGGAGTGTCACAGTAAATGAACAACCAAATTCTTACATTAATTACACTATGCTTCGTACACTAATTTTACTCTTTTATTATAGAGTTGTCTAAATTTTACTTCAAACACTCAGCATTGAGCAATCATCCGAATTATATCTTTCATTCACCATTCATCCATCCATAAATAATGCAATTCATTTAAGTGAACAGTTAAATCCCCCTCTGAATTTTCCAATCTCCAAAAAACAACACCCCAATATCTGAGGGCATAATCTCAACAGTTTTTTTTTCTCATTTTCTTCTAAGTAAATAAAAATCCAGCGCTTTGGAAATTGGAAAAGAGGTTGAAATTCAAAGCTAATCCAAAAGCAAAGAAAAAGAAAGAGGAAATAATAGGAAAAGTAGCGGCGTCCATGGTCATCACTTCCGCCTCCGCGGCGGCCAGCGCCGTGCCGCCGCCTCCCGCGAAAACAAAATCCGGGACCCTAGCTACAGCACCATCTCTCACGGCCACAAGAAGGCACCTCCTCCTGGCTTCCACCGCATCCGCACTCCCCACGGCCGCCGCCTCCGCCGCAGCCTCTCGATTCACCGAGATCCCTAGCTCCGGCGGCGTGAAGGCCCTAGAGCTCCGGGAGGGTTCAGGCGAGGTCCCAGTCGACGGAGACCAGGTACAAGCGGCGCCTTTCTGCACAGTTTGTGCTTATTAGCAGCACCCTTTCTTACTTGTCCCCATTAACCAAGTTTACACCTTCAAAGCCAAAAAATGCTCTAGTTTACTGCTCTGCTGCCCATACTTCGCCATGATACAAACAAGACTATGGTTTTCTTCTTATTATAGATGAAACATCATTCTAGTCAAAAATAATAATTAAATTGGCTGGAATAATGTTAATTTTTGGTAGGTACTCCTACAAATATGTTCTTACGGTTTTCTTGTTTCTACAAAAATGTTCTTATGGCTCAAGGTTGCAATTCACTACTATGGGAGGCTGGCTGCGAAGCAAGGATGGCGCTTCGACTCAACCTATGATCACAAGGACGCGACCGGTGATCCGATACCTTTTGTCTTTACCATCGGGTCTAGAAAGGTGAGACAGAATTTCATTAAAAAAAGTGAGTGTATCTTATGGTGCTGATACTACACTATGTTATTTGAGTTTTTGGTGAAAATTTGGGGCTACAACATACTAGAGTTTTCTGTTTTAGTAGCTAATGAGCTTTGTATTTCCTTTTTAAACTATAGTACTTGCTTACAAGCATGCCTAAGTCATGGTACAGAGTTCCGGTGGTTAAATAATAAGGATGAAGCCCACCAGCTGCGCTCTCGCTCTCCTCTGCAGCGCTCCTCCCCCTCCCGCGCCGCCGGCCGCTCCGGCCACCCCCCTAGGGCCGTGAGCTGCCCAAACTAGCCCCTCCGCGCCGCGGGCCACTCCGGCCTCGGCGGCCACCGACCCCTCCCAGCCTGCAGCGCCCAGCTGGAGGTATGGGCCGCCCCCGATCCCGTAGATCCAGTGCGAGCGGTAGCAGGCGTGGATCCACGCCCGCATCGCCTGCGTCCGCCGGTCCTTCCATGGTGCCGGATTCCCAGCTGCCGCTGGACGTCAATGCACGAGATCCCGTTCCCACGCCGCGGATCCTGCTTCGTGGGGAGTGCTCCACCGCCTCGGCCCTGCTCCGTCCAGCGGATCCTGATGCAGATCGCGTTTCTTTGCCGTTTTCGGAGCGACCGCGTCTTCAATCCATAGTAGTTGCGCCTGCGGTCTCCACCACCACACCCTCCCCGGAGCCTGACCGCGGTTGGACTATGGTCTCTTCCCGGAAAGGCCGGCGCCCCGGCTCTGGCCCTGTGGGCAATAGGCCGCGCTCCTCTCCATCCATCCCTGGCCGGCGAGGCGCCTTCAATGCGGATGCTGGCCGGGCTGCCTTCTTAAGCCAGTTCAGGGGAAAGTGCTTCCGTTGCCTGAGCAAGAAACACTGTAGAAAGGACTGCCGGGACCCGATCTGCTGCATCATCTGCAACCTCTCCGGACACTTCGGCCGGGAGTGTCCGTAGAACCCCAGACGCAACCCCGCCGCAGCCTCTGCTCGGGTGCCGGTGCGGGACAGGCTTCGTTTCCCTGCTGCTACTGTAGTTTCTTCACCACCAACCGTCACCGCGCCCCCGACGCCTGCCATGGAGGACACCCGCGTCGCCGACCCTGCGCGCCGCCCACGCCACAGCTGCAAGGTGGTCATGTCCACCCCCGCGCTGGAGCACGCCGTCTTCGTCCTCAAGCGCCAGGCCGTGCTCCTCACGGCGGCGGACGCCAGGCGCACCTCCTCGGCCATGGCAGTCGGCCAGGAGCTGGAGGCGCGGCTGCGCATCCAGCCGCACCAGCTGAGGATCACCTGCCACGATCCGGAGGACTACCTCATCGTCTTCGACCTGCCGGACCACCGGGAGCAGGTGGCCAAGCTGGGTGCGCTGACGGTCGACGGCGTCAAGTTCTTCATCAAGCGCTGGCACGAAGATGACCACGCCGTGATCCAGACGTTCAACTACCACGTTCGCGTCGTCATCGAGAAAATGACGCAACACTTCTGGTCTGTGGAGGGGGCGGAGGAGGCGCTCGGCTGCCGTGTCGACCGCCTCGACAGCCGCATGTTCGAGCACAGCCACACTAAGAGCTTCGCCTGCTGGGTCTGGGTCTGGGACGTCGGCCTCATCCCGACCAAGCACACCTTCTGGCTGATGCAGCGCGGGGCGGGCAGAGTAGAGGAGATGCTGGGCTTCTCGCCGCCCGGCCGCGTCGTCGCCGCGCCACCGTCTGCAAGCCGCCACGACGTCCTCATCCACGTCGATCGCATCGAAGACTGGACCCCGTACGAGCCGCGGTCGCCGCGCTCTGCTCAGAGCGGCCTGCCGTCCTCGGACTCGGATGACGACGACAGGCCGATGCCACGCATCATCCCGGTGGCCTCCTGGAAGAAGGGCGTGGAGGATGGTCAACGCGAGCCGCAGCATCGCCGTCAGCTCGCCACGTTGGTGGATGTGGGCTGCCGCGGAGGTGCTCGCGGTGGCGGCCGCAAGGACGACGAGGGCGACGACCAGAGCGGGCGCAAGTCTTGGAAAGACACCCTCCTGGGTCGCAGCCGAGCCGGAAAAGAGAAAGTGGTGGACACGGAGGCCTCCTCGCGTCGCCGCAGCCGTTCACCACCGGGCCAGCGCCGCTCCGAGAGCTCCAGGGGCCGCCACAACGCCGGCCGCCGCCGCGCTGGGGATGCAGGGCCAGCCCTGCTACAAGACCCGCGGCCCCTGCCCCCCAGGCGCCCGTCGATGCACCACCGGCCGCAGACCCGATTGCGGACTTCTTCGTCGGCGCCAAGATAGCACTGTCGCCGCCGCCACCCTTCGACTGCATGGCCGCTGAGCTGGAGGCCCACGTGGCAGCGGCCGTCTCCGAGCCGTTGCTTTTCAACGATGAAGTCAACAACGACGATGCCGCGTCCACAGGCCTGCTTGATGCCTTCGGCCCGACTCTAGCAGGCCCAACTGCTGCGGTGGGTCTCCAAAGCTGCAACGAGCCGGCCCGCCCTACAGTCGTCCAGTAGCAGCTTGGCGCCGTCACCCAGCAAGTCTGCTGCCTGCAGCTTGACGCGGCGGCCGCGCCTGCAGACGAAGCTGCGGCACCGAAGGATCTCTTCCAAGGAAAGAAGCCGCCTCTCGTGCCAACCGCGCCTGTGCGCC
>NC_041391.1:199460659-199516476 GCF_002162155.2 Triticum dicoccoides | reverse complement strand
AGACTAGGGCTGCGCCGCAGCCCATTCGTCACAGCGCCAGGCAGGCGGCCAACCCGTCTTCAGTGCCGGTGGCGCAGCGGGGCACCCTCAGGCTGGTACGTGAGCTGGGCCTGTTGGGTCCCAAGGAGAAGATGACCGCCAAGGCCGCTGAGAAGCTTCTGCGCAAGTTCGATGAGCCGCTCTCCGACGAAGACATTGCCTGCATCGCCAAGCTCACCCGTCTCAATCAGAAGCGCTGCGTGTTGCTGCAGCCATGGCAGGACCCGATGGAGCTGCCGATGAGGCCGTAGTGTGATCATGTTAGGTTCAGCTTATGATAGTAGCCTCCAACGGCGCCCGGCCTTCCGCTGGGTTAAGTTAGGTCTTGTCCCTGTTCTTGTCAGGTTAGCAGGTAGGTTTAGTTGGTGCTGGCGCAATTTGGGGCCTATTGGTGGGCGCCCGCACCCCCTCGAGAGCGGCTGTGTGTGCTTGTTTCATTCCACGATCCTGATCAATGGTAGTAGTAGTCGTTGGAGCATGATTTGGTTTCCTTATGGATGACAACCACTGCCCAATTCTTAGCTGGAATGTGCGAGGGCTGAACATGCCAGCTAAACGGGATGCGGTGTGCGAAACGGCGACAGCGCACCGTCCGGCGATCCTATGCCTCCAAGAAACCAAAATTGATGTCTGGTCGACGGCATTAGTCAAAGAAGTTGGGGGAGCGAGGCTGTCTGAATGCATCGTCCTCCCGGTGATAGGCACCAGGGGAGGGATCGCAGTCCTGTGGGATAGCCAGATCGTTTCCATCGCTTCCCATGCTGTAGGTGAATTTGCAATCACTGCAAAAGTGACCGTCCTGCGTTCGGCAACTGCGTTTTGGCTGACTGTAGTCTAGGGGCCAGCAGACGAGGCTAGGAAGGATGAGTTCCTTCGTGAGTTAGCTAGATCAGCACCACCCTCTTCTGAACCTTGGCTTCTTACGGGCGATTTCAACGTAATCTACGACGCTAGGGACAAGAGCAACTACAATCTAAATAGGCGCACGATGGGTAGGTTTAGAGCTGCGATAGACTCGGCTTGCCTGCGGGAGATCAAGTGCAAGAACAGACGCTTTACGTGGAGTAACGAACAGCAAAACCCTACATTGGTTAGTATAGATAAGTTTTTCTGCAACGTCAACTGGGAGCTGCTCTTCCCCGCTTACGGGCTGATGGCCTCTGCCACGGCGTGCTCGGATCATTGCCCGCTGATCTTGGCACCGTGCGACGCCCCCAAGCGCCCTGCTCGTTTTCGTTTTGAATCTTTCTGGCCGAAGTTTCCACATTTTTCAGGCCACCGTTGAGAGGGCCTGGAATAGGCCAGTTCAGCAACACTGCGCCTTCTCAAGATTACAAACTAAACTGACACGCACCGCTCGTGATCTGAAAATTTGGAGCAGCTCCCTTTTCAGTGATGCGAAACTGCAGTTCCACATTGCCAGCAAGGTCATTTTGCGGTTAGATGTTGCCCAAGAAACAAGAGCTCTGTCGGCTGCAGAGTTTACACTGCGCAGACTGCTCAAGATGAGATTGCTGGGACTGGCGGCCATCGAGAGAGCCAGGAAGAGGCAGGCCTCCAGGGTGCTATGGCTGAAAATGGGGGACGCTAGCACCAAATGTTTCCATGCCAAGTTTAGTTCCAGGAGACGCAAGAACTTCATTCACTCAATACAGAGCGACGATGGATTTGCAACAACACATGCAGACAAGGCCCAAGTCATACATGATCACTTTAGCAAAGTGATGGAAGCCACCACAGGCCGCAGTGTCACGCTAAACTGGGAAGCGCTGCGTCTGCCAAGAGTGCAAGCTGCTGGTTTGGACAATCCCTTCTCTGAAGATGAAGTTTGGGAAGCAATTGTGCAGTCACCAGCAGAAAAAGCACCGGGGCCTGACGGTTTCATTGACACCTTCTTCAGAGCCTGCTGGCTAACCATCAAAGATGACATTATGGCGGCTTTCAACCGCTTCTACAGCCTTGCGGGGGGGAACCTAGCTGCGCTGAACACGGCCTTTGTTGCGTTGCTGCCTAAGGAGGGAGCCGCGAGAATGTCTGACTTTCGGCCGATCAGTTTGATACACTCCTTTGCCAAGTTGGTGACCAAGGTGCTGTCGATCAGACTGTCGAAAGTGATACACACAATCGTTTCTCCAGCGCAATCGGCCTTCATGAAGAAAAGGTGCATACAAGACAGCTTCTTGTACGTGCAAAGTGGAATACGCGCGCTGCACAGAAGTAAAACACCGTCTCTGCTACTGAAACTTGATATATCAAAGGCGTTCGACAGCATTTCCTGGGATTACCTGCTGGAGCTGCTGCAACAGATGGGCTTCAGCGCTCGGTGGAGGGATTGGGTAGCATGGTTGCTGTCGACGTCGAGCTCTCAATTCCTTCTTAATGGATCGGCAGGGAACAGGATCAGGCACCGGAAAGGGCTCCGCCAGGGAGACCCGCTGTCACCACTGCTTTTCATTCTAGCAATAGACCCATTGCAGCGCCTGATTGATGAGGCAGAAATGCAGCAGATGATCAAGCCACTACCAAGGAGAGAACTCAAGCTACGGGTCAGCCTATACGCAGACGATGCAGTGATTTTCATGAACCCGGACAAGGCAGAGATGGATGTTTTGGTAGAGATCATGCACAAGTTTGGAGAAGCCACAGGCCTGAAGATCAACCGTCAGAAATCAACTGCGACTCCGATCCGTTGCGAGGAAGTTGACATCCAGCAGGTGCTGCAGAGCATTGGGGGATCAGTGGCTACGTTCCCTATGAAATACCTAGGGCTGCCTCTTACCCTCACCAGAACCAGGATCGTGCACCTACAGTTCGTCCTCGATCGGATCAGGGCGAGGCTGGCTGGGTGGAAAGGAAAGCTCATGACCATCGCCGGCAGAAGGGTTCTTGTCAGAGCAGTTCTTAGCGCAGTCCCTACTTTCGCTCTCACTGTACTCCGCATGCCGAAGAAGTTCTTCAAAGAGATCGACAAGGTGCGGCGACGTTTCCTGTGGGCACAGGAAGAAGAGCTTTCCGGTGGCAAATGCAAGGTCAATTGGTCCAAGGTCTGCTCCCCTATGGACAAGGGAGGGCTGGGGATCATTGACCTCGAGCGCTTCGGCACAGCCCTACGGCAAAGGTGGCTCTGGCTAACATGGAAGCATCCAGAGAGGCCGTGGGTGGGCATGGAAGTGCCGTGCTCGGAAGCAGACAAGGTTTTCTTCAGTGCGGCTACCTCAGTAACAATTGGAAACGGCCGAACGGCTAGCTTCTGGACATGCTCCTGGTTGCTGATGGGCGCGCTCAGGGTGCTGTTTCCCACCCTGTACCAGCACTCGAAGCGGAAGAACAGGTGTGTGGCCGATGCCCTGTATGAAGATCGCTGGATCCAGGATCTAGCGCATGGGCGCACCGAGCTGGTGGTGCAGGACTGTGTATGTTTGGCAAGGTTGCTGCGCACTGCATCCATTTCTCTCAACCTGGACTGCGCGGACGAAATCAGATGGAATTTAGAGGCCAGTGGCTGCTACTCGGCATCATCAGCCTATCGAGCGCAATTCCTGGCAAACCAGGATTCGGTCTTCCCACAACTCATCTGGAAGACATGGGCACCGGGGAAGCTGAAGGTCTTTTGCTGGTTGATGATGCTGAATAGGTTGTGGTGTAACGACCGATTGCAACGAAGAGGATGGCCAAACTCATATTTCTGCACATTCTGTAGGCGCAACCTTGAGACTGCTGAGCACGTCTTCTGGACTTGCCCGTTCTCTGCCTCGCTCTGGCACACGCTGTCGACATGGCACGGCTGCGAGGCCCTGCGGCTGCAGCATGAAAATGGCAACGCAACGGCAGCTGATCGGGTCCTGGGGTTTGTGGAGCGCTCGAAGCCAGAGTTCAGAAAAGGGATTAAATCGCTGGCGATGCTGACGCTCTGGGAAATCTGGCTACACCACAACAGCTGCACATTCAGAGAAACGGAGCCCACCGCGGTGGCAATCATACAGGCAATCAGGAGAGGCATTGATCTGGGGCGACAAGCCGGGGCTACCTGCCTAATGCACCCATTCACTTTGCCTCCGGAAGGGATAGGCTGAATTTCAGACTTTAGTTCCCTCCGTTTCTCTTCATTTCTTTTGTTTTTTCTCTATGCCCTGATCTGCGGATCAGCGACATGCCCCTGTTGTTTTTCCCGCAACTCTCCCTGCTATGATTAACATGAAAACACCAGCTGCTCAAGCTAGGTCTTTCAAAAAAAAAAAAATAATAATAATAATAAGGATGAGAGAGTGCAGTGTGCACTGCTGTGCACATGTTTGATTTTATGATAGCAGCTGCGCTTGCTATTTTGTGGTGTATAGTCATCGCAGACCAACTGACATTAGCTTCAGAACCGTTGAATGCGCCTTAAAACAAGTTTCTGCTGTTATAGTTCTGGATGTTCCCTGCGAATAATTCATCATTATAATCTTGCCATAATGAGCTTCATTATAATCTGGATGGATATCTTTTGTGTATCTGATGTTCCACTCAATACATTTCCTTGGAATTTCATTTCTGGAATCTTTTTCAGGTTGATAGTCTTGCCATAATTTAATGCATGTGCCCTGCAGGTTATACCTGGTATTGAAGCGGCAGTGAAGTCCATGAGAGTTGGTGGTCTTCGCCGTGTGGTCATTCCGCCATCACAGGGATATCAAAACACATCACAGGAACCAATTCCTCCTAATGTAACTTCCATGCTATCCGGATTCTAGAATTCTTCATCTGTTATAGCATTTTGTTCATGCTCACCTGGAGTTTCTCCAACATAAGCATCTCCTGGTTTCCAACTTGTTCCTTTCTGTTGCACACGTCATTCATTCAGCGATGTGTTCTCGTAGAAGGTAGTAATGTTTTAACAACTCATGCATATGGATGATTAGAATTAAGAAAATTCTCACTTTGAGTCGCTGAATGATGTAATGACAAGACATCACAGAGGTACTAAATTTGCCTCTTTTTTCCATGTGCAGTTCTTTGATCGACAGAGATTATTTACTACTATATTCAACCCGACACGCCTCGCAAATGGCGAGGGTTCCACTCTTGGTACTGTCATCTTCGACATCGAGCTGATCAGCATAAGGCAGCATACATGACTGTTGTGCTTTGCCAAGGCTGAAAGTCCGATCAGGCGATCACCACCCTGATTAAAATCCTTCAGCATTGCACACTTCTGTCTCAAAAGGAACTCTGAACTAGTGATCATGCTTCTGTCCATTCCCTCTGTAAATGCAATATACTCCCTCCGTTCCTAAATATAAGTCTTTCTAAAGATACCAATATGGACTACAAACGGAGCAAAATGAGTGAATCTACACTCTAAACAACGTCTATATACATCCGTATGTAGTTCATATTGAAATCTCTAAAAAGAGTTATATTTAGGAACGGAGGGAGTATGAAAGCTGTATAGTAATTTTCTGCAGTTATCGAGCAACCTCAGTCATACAGATACAGTACGGTATACACAGAAAGGAAAAAAAAACAGTGGTAAATATTGATTCAAGTGGATTATTTGGCTTCGAACCCTTAGTAAACATATGTGGTACGTATTTGTGTTTCAACCTCTGATCTTAGCTCATATCAGAATCTCATATGTGTTGGTCAACAGACTGGTAGTTGCCTTTGCAGAGCGGAATATTATACAGTACTCCCTCTGTAAACTAATATAAGAGTTTTTAGATCACTAAACGCTCTTATATTAGTTTATGGAGGGAGTATATCAGAGAGGTTCTTCATCAGAAGTTCAGAACACATGGTGTCTCATGATGCGCCCTTGGCTATAGATAATTTGCAGTGTCCTTTCTCCGAGAATTCGCGAGAACCATGATTAAGATTCTGTTTAGTGCCATACCATGTGAAGTTTAGCACTCTCTGTCTCCCTGATCATGACTCGCTTTGCCCCTATTTTTTTTACTGTAGAGAAGAAAAGGGTGAATGATCCATCGCTTTGTCATGGTTTAGCCATTTTATATTTTTTTGCCGGGAAGCCATGTTCGTTTACATTACTCAATAATAACAGCTTACTTTTCGAGGGCAACCTACTCCAAAGCATGATTATACTGCTAAGTCCTTGTTCGGTTGAGTATGGATCCGAGGGGAATGAAGGGGTTTGAGGGAGATTTAAATCACTTGTAAGTCAAAATACATCCTAATCCTGTCCAATCCCCTTCAATCCTCTTGGGGAGAAGATTAACCGAACAAGCCCTAAGAAAACAACTCTAAGAGCATCTCCAGCCGCACCCCCAGTAGCCCCCCTCTCCCCTGCCGCCCTTTTTTTGCATTGACGCTGAGAAAACGGTCCAGTAACGCCTCAGGAGCCCATTTTTCGCCGGTTAGGTCCGAAACTGGCGCCGGCGGATCCAGGCCGAACCCGGCGCGCTGGGGGCGCTGGGGGAATCGTTTTTGGCGCGAAAAGGAGTGGGTCCGCCAAGTCAGCGACTCGCCGCCTTCGTCGTCCTCATCGCCTCGTTTCCCGTGGGAATCAATGCCAAAGTTGCCGCGCCGGTCAGCCTTCCATTGATGCCTCACGGGCGGCGTAGTGAAGGCGCGGCGACACGCGTCACGCTCGCTCCCGCCACGCGGCACACGGCGGCAGCTCTCCCACTGCCCATCTACGACTATAAAAGTCGTCTTCCCTCGCCGTTGAGCGCACAAGTTTTCGCCACCGACGCCCTTCTCTCCACCCCTCGCCGCCGACGCCTCTCTCTCCCGCCCTCTTCCCACGCCGACGTCAATGGCCGAGCGCTTCTCGGGCGACGGCGCAACGCCGAACGACTTCAGCCACCGCCATCTGCATGAGGATGAGGTGTGCCTCCTCTACAAGGCCGACTACCCGGCGCCCCCGGACATGCGGGTGCCGGGCACCTGGAGGCTCAGCGTCGGCGGCGTCCCGGTGCCGCCCGCGCCGACCGGAGCGGCCTGGCGAGCCGAGATCGCGCGCATCCGGTCTTTGCTACCGGAGCCACAACGAAACCAGCCGAGGTACACCCCCGATGTTGGAAATATGCCCTAGAGGCAATAATAAAATGGTTATTATTATATTTCTTTGTTCATGATAATTGTCTATTATTCATGCTATAACTGTGTTATCCGGAAATCGTAATACACGTGTGAATACATAGACCACAACAAGTCCCTAGTGAGCCTCTAGTAGACTAGCTTGTTGATCAACAGATAGTCAAGGTTTCCTGACTATGGGCATTGGATGTCATTGATAACGGGATCACATCATTAGGAGAATGATGTGATGGACAAGACCCAATTCTAAGCATAGCTCAAAGATCGTGTAGTTCGTTTAGCTAGGGCTTTACCAATTGTCGAGTATCATTTCCTTAGACCATGAGATTGTGCAACTCCCGGATACCGTAGGAGTGCTTTGGGTGTGCCAAATGTCACAACGTACCTGGGTGACTATAAAGGTTCACTACGGGTATCTCCGAAAGTGTCTGTTGGGTTGGCACGAATCGAGACTGGGATTTGTCACTCCGTATGACGGAGAGGTATCTCTGGGCCCACTCGGTAATGCATCATCATAATGAGCTCAATGTGACCAAGTGTCTAGTCACGGGATCATGCATTACGGTACGAGTAAAGTGACTTGCCGGTAACGAGACTAAACGAGGTATTGGGATACCGACGATCGAGTCTCGGGCAAGTAACATACCGGTTGACAAAGGGAATTGAATACGGGGTTGATTGAATCCTCGACATCGTGGTTCGTCCGATGAGATCATCGAGGAGTATGTGGGAGCCAACATGGGTATCCAGATCCCGCTGTTGGTTATTGACCGGGGAGGAGTCTCAGTCATGTCTGCATGTCTCCCGAACCCGTAGGGTCTACACACTTAAGGTTCGGTGACGCTAGGGTTGTAGAGATATTAGTATGCAGCAAACCGAAAGATGTTCGGAGTCCCGGATGAGATCCCGGACGTCACGAGGAGTTCCGGAATGGTCCGAAGGTGAAGAATTATATATAGGAAGTGTTGTTTTGGCCATCGGGAAAGTTTTGGGGGTCACCGGTATTGTACCGGGACCACCGAAAGGGTCCCGAGGGTCCACCGGGTGGGGCCACCTATCCCAGAGGGCCCCATGGGCTGAAGTGGGGAGGGGACCATCCCTGGTGGGCTGGTGCGCCCCCCCTTGCCCCCCCCCCGCGCCTAGGGTTGGGAACCCTAAGGGAGGGGGCGCCTCCACTTGCCTTGGGGGGCAAGTCTCCCCCCTGGCCGCCGCCCCCCTGGAGATCCCATCTCCAGGGCCGGCGCCCCCCTGGGGACCCTATATAAAGAGGGGGGAGGGAGGGCAACCGGACCCTTGCCCCTGGCGCCTCCCTTCCCCCTTGCTACACCTCTCCCTCCCGCTGACGCTTGGCGAAGCCCTGCCGGATCCCTGCTGCATCCACCACCACGCCTTCGTGCTGCTGGATCTTCATCAACCTCTCCTTCCCCCTTGTTGGATCAAGAAGGAGGAGACGTCACGCTGACCGTACGTGTGTTGAACGCGGAGGTGCCATCCATTCGGCGCTAGGATCTCCGGTGATTTGGATCACAACGTGTACGACTCCCTCAACCTCGTTCTCTTGAACGCTTCCGCTCGCGATCTACAAGGGTATGTAGATGCACTCCTCTCTCTCATTGCTGGATGAACTCATAGATTGATCTTGGTGAACATAGGAATTTTTTTATTTTATGCAACGTTCCCCAACAGTGGCATCATGAGCTAGGTCCATGCGTAGTTCTCTTTGCACGAGTAGAACACAATTTGTTGTGGGCGTAGATGTTGTCAACTTTCTTGCCACTACTAGTCTTATTTTGCTTCAGCGGTATTGTGGGATGCAGCGGCCCAGACCGAGCTTACACGTACGCTTACGTGAGACAGATTCCACCGACTGACATGCACTAGTTGCATAAGGTGGCTAGCGGGTGTCTGTCTCTCCCACTTTAGTTGGAGCGGATTCGATGAAAAAGGTCCTTATGAAGGGTAAATAGAAGTTGGCAAATCACGTTGTGGCTTTAATGTAGGTAAGAAAACGTTCTTGCTAGATCACCTATAGAAGCCACGTAAAAACTTGCAACAACAATTAGAGGACGTCTAACTTGTTTTTGCAGCAAGTGTTTTGTGATGTGATATGGCCAAAGTTGTGATGAATGATGAATGATATATATGTGATGTATGAGATCATGTTCTTGTAATAGGAATCACGACTTGCATGTCGATGAGTATGACAACCGGCAGGAGTCATAGGAGTTGTCTTTATTTTTTGTATGACCTGCGTGTCATTGAGAAACGCCATGTAAATTACTTTACTTTATTGCTAAATGCGTTAGCCATAGTAGTAGAAGTAATAGTTGGCGAGCAACATGGAGACACGATGATGGAGATCATGGTGTCATGCTGGTGACGAAGATGATCATGGAGCCCCGAAGATGGAGATCAAAGGAGCTATATGATATTGGCCATATCATGTCACTATTATGATTGCATGTGATGTTTATCATGTTTTTCATCTTGTTTACTTAGAACGACGGTAGTAAGTAAGATGATCCCTCATAATAATTTCAGGAAAAGTGTTCTCGAATACAACGGGTGTAAGCCAGATTTACACACGCAATACACTTAGGTTAACTTGACGAGCCTAGCATGTACAGACATCCTCGGAACACGGAAGACCGAAAGGTCGAGCATGAGTCGTATAGAAGATACAATCAACATGAAGATGTTCACCGATGTTAACTAGTCCGTCTCACGTGATGATCGGACACGGCCTAGTTGACTCGGATCATGTTTTACTTAGATGACTAGAGGGATGTCTGTCTAAGTAGGAGTTCATAAATAAATTGATTAGATGAACTTAATTATCATGAACTTAGTCTAAAATCTTTACAATATGTCTTGTAGATCAAATGGCCAACGCTCATGTCCACCTGAACTTCAACACGTTCCTAGAGAAAACCAAGCTGAAAGACGATGGCAGCAACTATACGGACTGGGTCCGGAACCTGAGGATCATCCTCATAGCAGCCAAGAAAGATTATGTCCTAGAAGCACCGCTAGGTGAAGCACCAATCCCAGAGAACCAAGACGTTATGAACGCTTGGCAGTCTCGTGCTGATGATTACTCCCTCGTTCAGTGCGGCATGCTTTACAGCTTAGAACCGGGGCTCCAAAAGTGTTTTGAGCAACACGGAGCATATGAGATGTTCGAGGAGCTGAAAATAGTTTTCCAAGCTCATGCCCGGGTCGAGAGATATGAAGTCTCCGACAAATTCTTCAGTTGTAAGATGGAGGAAAATAGTTCTATCAGTGAGCACATACTCAAGATGTCTGGGTTGCACAACCGCTTGACTCAGCTGGGAGTTAATCTCCCGGATGACGCGGTCATTGACAGAATCCTTCAGTCGCTTCCACCGAGCTACAAGAGCTTTGTGATGAACTTCAATATGCAGGGGATGGAAAAGACCATTCCTGAGGTATATTCAATGCTGAAATCAGCGGGGGTGGAGATCAAAAAGGAACATCAAGTGTTGATGGTGAATAAAACCACTAAGTTCAAGAAGGGCAAGGGTAAGAAGAACTTCAAGAAGGACGGCAAGGAAGTTGCCGCGCCTGGTAAGCCAGTTGCCAGGAAGAAGTCAAGCAATGGACCCAAGCCTGAGACTGAGTGCTTTTATTGCAAGGGAAGTGGTCACTGGAAGCGGAACTGCCCCAAGTACTTAGCGGACAAGAAGGCTGGCAAAACCAAAGGTATATGTGATATACATGTAATTGATGTGTACCTTACCAGTGCTCGTAGTAGCTCCTGGGTATTTGATACCGGTGTGGTTGCTCATATTTGTAACTCAAAGCAGGAGCTGCGGAATAAGCGGAGACTAGCGAAGGACGAGGTGACGATGCGCGTCGGGAATGGTTCCAAGGTCGATGTGATCGCCGTCGGCACGCTACCTCTACATTTACCTATGGGATTAGTTTTGAACCTCAATAATTGTTATTTAGTACCAGCTTTGAGCATGAACATTGTATCAGGATCTCGTTTAATTCGAGATGGCTACTCATTTAAATCCGAGAATAATGGTTGTTCTATTTATATGAGTGATATGTTTTATGGTCATGCCCCGCTGGTGAATGGTTTATTCCTAATGAATCTCGAGCGTAATGTTACGCATATTCATAGTGTGAATACCAAAAGATGTAAAGTTGATAACGATAGTCCCACATACTTGTGGCACTGCCGCCTTGGTCACATTGGTGTCAAGCGCATGAAGAAGCTCCATGCTGATGGACTTTTAGAGTCTCTAGATTATGAATCGTTTGACACATGCGAGCCATGCCTCATGGGAAAGATGACCAAGACTTCGTTCTCCGAAACAATGGAGCGAGCAACCAACTTATTGGAAATCATACATACTGATGTGTGCGGTCCAATGAGCGTTCTCACTGATGACTTGAGTAGATATGGGTATGTCTACTAGATGAAACACAAGTCTGAGACCTTTGAAAAGTTCAAGGAATTTCAGAATGAGGTAGAGAATCAACGTGACCGAAAGATAAAGTTCCTACGATCAGATCGTGGGGGTGGGGATATTTAAGTCATGAATTTGGTACGCACTTAAGAAAATGTGGAATCGTTTCACAAATCACGTCGCCTGGAACACCTCAGCGAAATGGTGTGTCCGAACATCGTAATCGCACTTTATTGGATATGGTGCAATCTATGATGTCACTTACTGATTTTATCGCTATCATTTTGGGGATACGCTCTAGAGACAGCTACATTCACTTTAAATAGGGCACCGCCTAAATCCGTTGAGACGACACCGTATGAATTATGGTTTGGGAAGAAACCTAAGCTGTCGTTTCTAAAAGTTTGGGGATGTGATGCTTATGTCAAGAAACTTCAACCTGAGAAGCTCGAACCCAAGTCGAAAAAATGCGTATTCATAGGATACCCTAAGGAAACCATAGGGTATACTTTCTACTTAAGATCCGAAGGCAAAATCTTTGTTGCCAAGAACGGGTCCTTTCTGGAGAAAGAGTTTCTCATGAAAGAATTAAGTGGGAGGAAAGTAGAGCTTGATGAAGTACTACCTCTTGAAACGGTGAGTAGCGCAACTCAGGAAAATGTTCCTGTGGTGCCAGCACCGACAAGAGAGGAAGTTAATGATGATGATCAAGATACTTCGGATCAAGCTCCTACTGAACTTCAAAGGTCCACAAGGACACGTTCCGCACCAGAGTGGTACGGCAATCCTGTCTTGGAAATCATGTTGTTGGACAACGGTGAACCTTCGAACTATGAAGAAGCGATGGCAGGCCCAGATTCCAACAAATGGCTTGAAGCCATGCAATCCGAGATAGGATCCATGTATGAAAACAAAGTGTGGACTTTGACAGACTTGCCCGATGATCGGCGAGCGATAGAAAACAAATGGATCTTTAAGAAGAAGACGGACGCGGATGGTAATGTTACCATATGTAAAGCTCAACTTGTCGCTAAGGGTTATCGACAAGTTCAAGGGATTGACTATGATGAGACGTTCTCTCCCATAGCGAAGCTGAAGTCCGTCTGAATCATGTTAGCAATTGCCGCATACTATGATTATGAGATATGGCAAATGGACGTCAAAACGGCATTCCTTAACGGTCACCTTAAGGAAGAACTATATATGATGCAGCCGGAAGGTTTTGTCGACCCTGAGAATGCTAACACGGTATGCAAGCTCCAGCGATCCATTTATGGGCTGGTGCAAGCATCTCGGAGTTGGAACATTCGTTTTAATGAGATGATTAAAGCGTTTGGGTTCATGCAGACTTATGGAGAAGCCTGTGTTTACAAGAAAATGAGTGGGAGCTCTGTAGCATTTCTCATATTATATGTGGATGACATACTTTTGATGGGAAATGATATAGAACTTTTGGACAGCATAAAGGCCTACTTGAATAAGTGTTTTTCAATGAAGGACCTTGGAGAAGCTTCTTACATATTAGGCATCAAAATCTATAGAGATAGATCAAGACGCCTCATAGGTCTTTCACAAAGCACATACCTTGATAAGATATTGAAGAAGTTCAATATGGATCAGTCAAAGAAAGGGTTCTTGCCTGTATTGCAAGGTGTGAGATTGAGCTCGGCTCAATGCCCGACCACGGCAGAAGATAAAGAAGAGATGAGTTTCATCCCCTATGCCTCAGCCATAGGGTCTATCATGTATGCGATGACCTGTACCAGACCTGATATAAACCTTGTCGTAAGTTTGGTAGGAAGGTACCAAAGTAATCCCGGCAAGGAACACTGGAGAGCGGTCAAGAACATCCTTAAGTACCTGAAAAGGACTAAGGACATGTTTCTCGTATATGGAGGTGACGAAGAGCTCGTCGTAAAGGGTTATGTCGATGCTAGCTTCGACACAGATCTGGATGACTCTAAGTCGCAAACCGGATACGTGTATATTTTGAATGGTGGGGTAGTAAGCTGGTGCAGTTGCAAGCAGAGCGTCGTGGCGGGATCTAAATGTGAAGCGGAGTACATGGCAGCCTCGGAGGCAGCGCATGAAGCTATCTGGGTGAAGGAGTTCATCACCGACCTAGGAGTCATACCCAATGCGTCGGGGCCAATCGCACTCTTCTGTGACAACACTGGAGCTATTGCACTTGCCAAGGAGCCCAGGTTTCACAAGAAGACCAGGCACATCAAGTGTCGTTTCAACTCCATACGTGAAAATGTTCAAGATGGAGACATAGATATTTGTAAAGTACATACGGACCTGAATGTAGCAGATCCATTGACTAAACCTCTCCCTAGGGCAAAACATGATCAACACCAGAATGCAATGGGTGTTCGGTTCATCACAATGTAACTAGAATATTGACTCTAGTGCAAGTGGGAGACTGTTGGAAATATGCCCTAGAGGCAATAATAAAATGGTTATTATTATATTTCTTTGTTCATGATAATTGTCTATTATTCATGCTATAACTGTGTTATCCGGAAATCGTAATACACGTGTGAATACATAGACCACAACAAGTCCCTAGTGAGCCTCTAGTAGACTAGCTTGTTGATCAACAGATAGTCAAGGTTTCCTGACTATGGGCATTGGATGTCATTGATAACGGGATCACATCATTAGGAGAATGATGTGATGGACAAGACCCAATTCTGAGCATAGCTCAAAGATCGTGTAGTTCGTTTAGCTAGGGCTTTACCAATTGTCGAGTATCATTTCCTTAGACCATGAGATTGTGCAACTCCCAGATACCGTAGGAGTGCTTTGGGTGTGCCAAATGTCACAACGTAACTGGGTGACTATAAAGGTTCACTACGGGTATCTCCGAAAGTGTTTGTTGGGTTGGCACGAATCGAGACTGGGATTTGTCACTCCGTATGACGGAGAGGTATCTCTGGGCCCACTCGGTAATGCATCATCATAATGAGCTCAATGTGACCAAGTGTCTGGTCACGGGATCATGCATTACGGTACGAGTAAAGTGACTTGCCGGTAACGAGACTAAACGAGGTATTGGGATACCGATGATCGAGTCTCGGGCAAGTAACGTACCAATTGACAAAGGGAATTGAATACGGGGTTGATTGAATCCTCGACATCGTGGTTCATCCGATGAGATCATCGAGGAGTATGTGGGAGCCAACATGGGTATCCAGATCCCTCTATTGGTTATTGACCGGAGAGGAGTCTCGGTCATGTCTGCATGTCTCCCGAACCCGTAGGGTCTACACACTTAAGGTTCGGTGACGCTAGGGTTGTAGAGATATTAGTATGCAGCAAACCGAAAGTTGTTCAGAGTCCCGGATGAGATCCCGGACGTCATGAGGAGTTCCGGAATGGTCCGAAGGTGAAGAATTATATATAGGAAGTGCTGTTTCGGTCATCGGGAAAGTTTCGGGGGTCACCGGTATTGTACCGGGACCATCGGAAGGGTCCCGGGGGTCCACCGGGTGGGGCCACCTATCCCAGAGGGGCCCATGGGCTGAAGTGGGAAGGGGACCAGCCCCTGGTGGGCTGGTGCGCCCCCCCTTGGGCCCCCCTGTGCCTAGGGTTGGGAACCCTAGGGGAGTGGGCGCCTCCACTTGCTTTGGGGGGCAAGTCTCCCTCCCTAGCCGCCGCCCCCCTGGAGATCCCATCTCCAGGGCTGACGCCCCCCTGGGGACCCTATATAAAGAGGGGGGAGGGAGGGCAACCGGACCCTTGCCCCTGGTGCCTTCCTTTCCCCTTGCTACACCTCTCCCTCCCGCTGACGCTTGGCGAAGCCCTGCCGGATCCCTGCTGCATCCACCACCACGCCGTCGTGCTGCTGGATCTTCATCAACCTCTCCTTCCCCCTTGTTGGATCAAGAAGGAGGAGACGTCACACTGACCGTACGTGTGTTGAACGTGGAGGTGCCGTCCGTTCGGCGCTAGGATCTCCGGTGATTTGGATCACGACGTGTACGACTCCCTCAACCCCGTTCTCTTGAACGCTTCCGCTCGCGATTTACAAGGGTATGTAGATGCACTCCTCTCTCTCGTTGCCGGATGAACTCATAGATCGATCTTGGTGAACGTAGGAAATTTTTTATTTTATGCAACGTTCCCCAACACCCGACAGCAACACATTGTGGACAACGTACTTCGAGCGGCGCCATGAGGAGCAGATCGCCGCCACCAATGGCGTCGAGCCCCGCGACCGCCACAACTCTGAGAGAAGGCGCCGATAGTGGGTGTGACGCCCCCAATTCAATCATACACTAATCATGCACGCAAATGTGTACGATCAAGATCAGGGACTCACGGGAAGATATTACAACACAATTCTAAAAGTAAAATAAGTCATACAAGCATCATATTACAAGCTAGGCCTCAAGAGCTCGAATACAAGTGCTCGAACATAAATGAGTCAGCGGAAGCAACAATATCTGATTACAGACATAAGTTAAACAAGTTTGCCTTAAGAAGGCTAGCACAAGAGTAGCAACGATCAAAAAGGTGAGGCCTCCTGCCTGGGACCTCCTAACTACTCCTCAAAGCCAAACTCCATGTAGAACCATCCTCGGGATCCTCTGTCTCCTCAACTCCATCATATGATCGCAATAACCAAGAAAGGGAGAAAAAGAAGTAGCAAAGCAACCGTGAGTACTCATCCAAAGTACTCACAACCAAGGATCTACACTACATATGCATGGGTATATGTGTAAAGAGGCAATATCGATGGACTGAACTGCAGAATGCCAGAATAGGAGGGGGATAACTAGTCCTATCGAAGACTACTCTTCTGGCAGCGTCCATCTTGCAGCATGTAGAAGAGAGTAGATTGAAGTTCTCCAAGTAGCATTGCATAGCATAATCCTACCCGGCGATCCTCCCCTCGTCATCCTGTGGGAAAGCGATCACTGGGTTATCTCTTGAACTTGTCTGGGTGTTTATTAAGTATCCAATTCTAGTTGTCATAAGGTCAAGGTACAACTCCGGGTCATCCTTTTACCGAGGGACACGGCTATTCGAATAGATAAACTTCCCTGCAAGGGTGCACCACATAACCCAACACGCTCGATCCCTCTGGCCGGACACACTTTCCTGGGTCATGCCCGGCTGATACGTCTCCAACGTATCTATAATTTTTGATTGTTCCATGCTATTATATTACCCCTTTTGGATGTTTATGGGCTTTATTTTACACATTTATATCATTTTTGGGACTAACCTACTAACCGGAGGCCCAGCCCATATTGCTGTTTTTTTTATTGAGAATAATAATGAATCTATGGATGCGAATTTTGTTGGTAGGAATAGTTTTGGAAACAATGCTTATAGAGGAAACTTTAATGCTAGACCATTCCCTAGTAATTCCTCTAATAATTATGGAAATTCCTACAATAATTCTTATGGTAATTTCAATAAGATGCCCTCTGATTTTGATAATAGTGTGAAAGAATTTATAATCTCTCAAAAGAATTTTAATGCTTTGCTTGAATAAAAATTGCTCAAAGTTGATGATTTGGCTAGGAACATTGATAGACTTTCGCTTGATGTTGATTCTCTTAAACTTAGATCTTCTCCTCCTAAGAATGATATCAATGAGTCTCTCAAAGCAATGAGAATTTCCATTGATGAGTGCAAAGAACCGCTAGATTGCGTGCTAAGAAAGATTGCTTTGTAAAGGCGTCTTCTTCTAGTTTCCATGAAAATAATGATGAAGATCTTAAAGTTATTGATGCGTCTCCTATTAGATCTATGTTTTGCAATATGAATCTTGATAATTATGGGACTGATGATGAGTCAACTTTACCTAGAAGCCGTCCCAAGAATTCAGAGTTTTTAGATCTTGATGCTAAATTTGGTAAAGGTGGGATTGGAGAGGTCACGACTTTAAATAGTATTGAACCCACTATCTTGAATTTTAAGGAATTTGATTATGATAATTGTTCTTTAGAAGGTTGTATTTCCTTGTTGCAATCCGTTGTTAATTCTCCGCATGCTTATAGTCAAAATAAAGCTTTTACCAAACATATCGTTGATGCATTGATGCAATCTTATGATGAAAAACTTAATTTGGAAGTTTCTATACCTAGAAAACTTAATGATGAGTGGGAACCTACTATAAAGATTAGAATTAAAGATCATGAGTGTTTTGCTTTGTGTGATTGGGTGCTAGTGTTTCCACGATTCCGAAAACTTTATGTGATATTCTAGGTTTCCATGATCTTGATGATTGCTCTTTAAATTTGCACCTTGCAAATTCCACCATTAAAAAGCCAATGGGAAGGATCAATGATATTCTCATTGTTGCAAATAGAAATTTGGTGCCCGTAGATTTTATCGTTCTTGTTGCAAATAGAAATTTGGTGCCCGTAGATTTTATTGTTCTTGATAAAGATTGCAATCTTTCTTGCCCTATTATTCTTGGTAGACCTTTCCTTAGAACGATTGGCGCGATTATTGATATGAAGGAAGGGAATATTAGATTCCAATTTCCATTAAAGAAAGGCATGGAGCACTTTCCAAGAAAGGAAGTCAAATTACCTTATGAATCTATCATGCGGGCTACTTATGAATTTAGTGCCAAAGATGGCACTACTTAGATCTATCTTCGCTTTTATGCCTAGCTAGGGGCGTTAAACGATAGCGCTAGTTGGGAGGCAACCCAATTTTCTTTGTGTTTTTTGTTTTTGTTCCTGTTTAGTAATAAATCTTGCATCTGCCTTCTGTTTAGATGTGTTTTTATCTTTTAATTAGTGTTTGTGCCAAGTAGAACCTATAGGTTAACCTATGATGATAGTTGATTTGATTCTGCTGAAAAACAGAAACTTTGCATGCACGAAATTAGTTTTGTTAAATCACAGAAACGTGCTTTTGCATTGATTCTTTTTGCTTCTGATAAATAGACAAATTGTCCAGTACTTACTATTTTGGTAGGATTTTTAAAGTTCCAGAAGTTTTCACTGGTTACAGATTGCTACAGGCTGTTCTGTTTTTGACAGATTCTGTTTTTCGTGTGTTCTTTGCTTATTTCGATGCATCTATGGCTAGTAAAATAGTTTATAAACCATAGAGAAGTTGGATTACATTTGGTTTAACACCAAAATAAATAAAGAATGAGTTCATTACAGTACCTTATGTGGTGGTTTTGTTTTCTTTCACTAACGGAGCTTATAAGATTTCCTGTTGAGTTTTGTGTTGTGAAGTTTTCAAGTTTTGGGTAAAGCTTTTATGGACTATGGAATAAGGAGTGGCAAGAGACTAAGCTTGGGTATGCCCATGGCACCCCAAGATATTCAAGAATAGCCAAAAGCCTAAGCTTGGGGATGCCCCGGGAAGGCATCCCCTCTTTCGTCTTCGTTCATTGGTAACTTTACTTGGAACTATATTTTTATTCGCCACATGATATGTGTTTTGCTTGGAGCGTTGTGTATTATATTAGTCTTTGCTTTTTAGTTTACCACAATCATCCTTGATGTACACACCTTTTGGGAGAATCCCACTTGATTGAATTTGCTAGAATACTCCATGTGCTTCATGTATATCTTTTGAGCTTGATAGTTTTTGCTCTAGTGCTTCACTTATATCTTTTAGAGCACGGCGGTGACTTATTTTTGTAGAAATTGCTAGTCTCTCATGCTTCACGTATATTATTTTGAGAGTCTTTTAGAACAGAATGGTATTTTCTATGGTTATCAAATTGGTCCTAGAATGGTAGGCATCCAAGTTGGGTATAATAAAAACTATCATAGGAAGTGAATTGGATGCTATGATCAATTTGATACTTGATAATTGTTTTGAGATAGGGGGGTAGTGATATTAAAGTCATGCTAGTTGGGTGATTATGAATTTAAAGAATGCTTGTGTTGAAGTTAGCAAGTCCCGTAGCATGCACGTATGGTTAAAATTGTGTAACAAATTTGAAACATGAAGTGTACCTGGCTTGTGCATTCTTATGAGTGGCGGTCGGGGACGAGTGATGGTCTTTTCCTACCAATCTATCCCCCTAGGAGCATGCGCGTAGTGCTTGACTTTTGATGACTTCTAAATTTTTGCAATAAGTATATGAGTTCTTTTGACTAATGTTGAGTCCATGGATTATATGCACTTTTACCTTTCCGCCATTGCTAGCCTCTTCGGTACCGTGCATTGCCCTTTCTCACCTTGAGAGTTGGTGCAAACTTCGCTGGTGCATCCAAACCCCGTGATACGATACTCTCTATCACACATAAACCTCCTTATATCTTCCTCAAAACAGCCACCATACCTACCTATTATGGCATTTCCATAGCCATTTCGAGATATATTGCCATGCAACTTTCCATCGTTCCGTTTATCATCATCATGACATACTTTACTTTTGTCATATTGCCATTGCATGATCATGTAGTTGACATCGTATTTGTGGCAAAGCCACCATGCATAATTTTTCATACATGTCACTCTTGATTCATTGCACCATCCCGGTACACCGCCGGAGGCATTCATATAGAGTCATATCTTGTTCTAGTTTCGAGTTGTAATTCATATGTTGTAATCAATGAAAGTGTAATGATCATCATTATTAGAGCATTGCCCAAAATGGAAAAAAAGAAAGGCCAAAAAAAGGCCAAAGAAAAAGAAAAAAAAGAGGGGAAAAAGAAAAGGAAAAAAAGAAGAAAAAACAAAATAAATAAAAGGGGCAATGTTACTATCTCTTTTTCCACACTTGTGCTTCAAAGTAGCACCATGTTTTTCATATAGTGAGCCTCATAGTTGTCACTTTCATATACTAGTGGAAAATTTTCATTATAGAACTTGGCTTGTATATTCCTATGATGGGCTTCCTCAAATGCCCTAGGTCTTCGTGAGCAAGCAAGTTGGATGCACACCCACTAGTTTCTTTTTGTTGAACATTCATTTATAGTTCTAGTGCATATGTTGCATGGCAATCCCTACTCCTCATGTTGACATCAATTGATGGGCATCTACATAGCCCGTTGATTATCCTCGTCAATGTGAGACTTTCTCCTTTTTTGTCTTCTCCACACAATCCCCATCATCATATTCTATTCCACCCATAGTGCTATATCCATGGTTCACGCTCACGTATTGCGTGAAGGTTGAAAAAGTTTGAGATTATTTAAGTATGAAACAATTATTTGGCTTGTCATCGGGGGTATAGAAGTTGGGAACATCTTTGTGTGACGAAAATGAAGCATAGCCTAACTATATGATTTTGTAGGGATGTGAAAGTGCAACTATCCCTAGGTGGTTTTGGTAATTCATAACAACATATAGCTCATTGAGCTAATGCTATTTCAAGACTATTATTTCAGGAAAGCTCAATGAATGGCATGGCATGGATGATGAAAGTGGATCCATCAAAATACTAAGGACAAAGGATTGGCTCAAGCTCAAAAGCTCAAGACTCTTCATTTTATATTTTAGTGATCCAAGATCACATTGAGTCTATAGGAAAAGCCAATACTATCAAGGAGGAATGAGGTGTTGCTTAATGAGCCTGTTGCTTCATGTGCTTAGTGATATGCTCCAAAACCCTCAGCTACTTTCCCACATCCACAAATGACCTAAACCTAAAGCCAAAATCGGTCACACCGATTCTTCCTATCCGGCGCCACCGATTCCAGAAGTCATAGCCACTGCTACAAACCCTAAGCAAATCGGTCGTACCAATAGGGATCTCGGTCTCATCGAGATGGGATTGTAATCTCTCTGTTTCCCTTCGTAACGTTTCGGTCAAACCGAAGTGCGCGATCGGTCCCACCGAGATTGCAATGTAAACTCTCTGTTTCCCTTTTGTAACATTTCGGTCTCACCGAAAAGAGCAAATCGGTCCCACCGAGTTTACGTGACCAACTCTCTGGAAAGCTTATTACCAAAATCGGTCTTACCGAGTTTGAGTAATCGGTCTAACTGAGATTACGTTATGCCCTAACCCTAACCGAATCGGTCTCACCGAGTTGCATGTCAGTCCCACCGAAAATCACTAACGTTCACTAGGTTTACTAAATCGGTCCGACTGAGTCTGTTGAATCGGTCCCATCGAGTTTGGTAAATTGTGTGTAACGGTTAGATTTTGTGTGGAGGCTATATATACCCCTCCACCTCCTCTTCATTCGTGGAGAGAGCCATCAGAACAAACCTACACTTCCAACTTGCCATTTCTGAGAGAGAACCACCTACTCATGTGTTGAGGCCAAGATATTCCATTCCTACCATATGAATCTTGATCTCTAGCCTTCCCCAAGTTGCTTTCCACTCAAATCTTCTTTCCACCAGATCCAAAATGTATGAGAGAGAGTTGAGTGTTGGGGAGACTACCATTTGAATCACAAGAGCAAGGAGTTCATCATCAACGCACCATTTGTTACTTCTTGGAGAGTGGTGTCTCCTAGATTGGCTAGGTGTCACTTGGGAGCCTCCGACAAGATTGTGGAGTTGAACCAAGGAGTTTGTAAGGGCAAGGAGATCGCCTACTTCGTGAAGATATACCGCTAGTGAGGCAAGTCCTTCGTGGGCGACGACCATGGTGGGATAGACAAGGTTGCTTCTTCGTGGACCCTTCGTGGGTGGAGCCCTCCGTGGACTCGCGCAACCGTTACCCATCGTGGGTTGAAGTCTCCATCAACGTGGATGTACGATAGCACCACCTATCGGAACGACGCCAAAAACATCCATGTCTCCAATTGCGTTTGAATCCTCCAAACCATTCCCTTTACTTTCTTGCAAGTTGCATGCTTTAATTTCCGCTGCCTATATACTCTTTGCATGCTTGCTTCAATAGTGTGATGATTGCTTGACTTGTCCTAAATAGCTAAAATCTGCCAAACTCTAAAATTGGGAAAAGGTTAAGTTTTTAATTGGTCAAGTAGTCTAATCACCCCCCCCCCTCTAGACATACTTCAAGGTCCTACAAGTGGTATCAGAGCTTTGGTCTCCATTTGCTTTGATTTCCATAGTTTTGGTGGTCATAGCCTTGGTTTCACAACCTAGGAGAGTATGACGTCTAGCGAGGGAAATTATCACCGTAGAGGTCCTTACTTTGATGGTACTAATTTTGCTAGTTGGAAGCATAAGATGAAAATGCATATTCTTGGACATAACCCCGCCGTTTGGGCAATTATTTGTATTGGCTTGCAAGGTGAATTCTTTGATGGGAGAGAACCAAACCGTGAAGCTAATGCGGAAGAATTGAAGATGCTGCAATACAACGCTCAAGCTTGTGATATCATCTTCAATGGATTGTGCCCTGAAGAATTCAAAAAAATCGGTCGTCTTGAGAATGCAAAGGAAATTTGGGATACTTTGATTGATATGCATGAAGGTACCGAATCCGTCAAGGAATCCAAGTTGTATGTGCTCCAAAGTCAGCTTGACAAGTTCAAAATGAAGGATGGTGAAGGTGTCGCTAAAATGTACTCTAGGCTTGCTCTTATCACAAATGAGATTGCCGGCTTAGGGAGTGAAGAGATGACCGACAAATTCATCATCAGGAAGATCCTAAGAGCATTGGATGGAAAGTATGATACTGTGTGCACATTGATCCAAATGATGCCAAACTACAAAGATCTCAAGCCAACGGAAGTCATTGGAAGAATTGTTGCTCATGAGATGTCACTCAAGGATAAGGAGGAACTTCACAACAAGTCAAGTGGTGCTTACAAAGCCTCAAGTGAAGCCCCCACATAATCAAGTGAGAAACAAACCTTCAATGAAGAATTGAGCTTAATGGTGAAGAACTTCAACAAATTCTACAAGAGTAGAAGCAAAGAAAGAAGCTCCAAGTCAAGGTCTTACAATGACAAAAGATCTTCTAGTTGAGAGTGCAATTGCTACAATTGTGGGAGACCCGGACACTATTCCACTGAGTGTATGACACCCTACAAAAGAAGAGAAGATTCTCCAAGAAGAAGAAGCAAAAGAGAAGAATCACCACCAAGAGAGAGGAGGAGTAGAGATGATCGTTATGAACGAAGACCCTCACGGAGAAGCAAGGATTCGGAAAGGAAGGACAAGTCATCAAGGATCTACACAAAACAAAGACATCAAGCTCATGTTGGTGAATGGGTATCCGGCTCCGACTCCGACAATCACTCCAAGAGAAGCTATCACTCCGACTCTGAATATACTCAAGATGAAGGTGTTGCCGGTCTAGCACTTGTGTCAACCAACTCCTACGACATATTTGATTCACCAAATGAAGGAATTGGAAGATGCTTCATGGCTAAAGGTCCAAAGGTAACACATCCTGAGTATGTTGATTTCAATAGTGATGAAGATGACTTGCTTGTGGATGATGATTTACTTGTTGACAACTCTAGTGATGAATACTATGATGAAACGTCAATTAATCATGCTAATCAAGATAAAACGAATGACAATGATAAAGAGAAGATTGAGCTTCTAACTAAAGAACTAAACACTCTTAAGTTGGCTCATGAAACTATCTTTGAAGATCATCGAGAACTTTTAAGGGCTCATGAGAAGTTATGCTTTGAAAAGCTCAATCTTGAGCAAGAGCATGAGTTCTTAAAGGCAATCAATGATGATCTCCGTAAGAAAAGTTCTTCTTACATTGCCAAGCATTTACTCTTATCTACTTACATGCCTCAAGTCAAGTCTAGTAACAAGTACAAGAAAGATACTTCCTCTGGTAGTAACAATAATAATGTCAAATCCAATATTGTTGCTTCTAGTAGTTCTCTTGATTCCACTAATGATTCTCTTAGCCAAGTTACACTTGAGCAAGAAAATAGCTTATTGAAGGGAATTATAGAGAAAGGTGTTTACAAGAGCCTTGCCGGGAGTAAGCAATTCGAGGAAATTGTACGCAAGCAAGGAAGGCACCAGAAGAATCAAGGTGTTGGTTTTGAACAAAAGTTCAATGCCAATGGAGTTGAGTGGGAAGAAGATCAATACCCGAAGACAAAGTTTGTTCCTCAACAAGAGAAGTATGATCCTACTTCCTTCAAGGGAACACAAGCACAAGATGATCTTCCACCACAAGACCACAAGAACAAAGGCAAGGACAAGCTTCAAGAAGAGATTGATGCATTTGAAGAAGCACCTAAGGCCTCGTTCAAGTGGGATCCCAAGACTACGTCAAGTTCTACTTCATCAAGTACAACTACAACTCCAAGGATTCCCATCAAGATGATGTGGATCCCGAAGAAGAAGAACTAGAGAGTTTTTGAGGGTGACTCCGCCAACATTCTTCACTCATATCATTATGGCAAGAACAAGTGCAATCAACTTCCACATCTTGCACTAGTTCAAGGAGTCACAAACCCTCATGTTGGTAAGACAAGGGACAAGGTAACCTAATGATTTTATGGACATCATCTTGTGTGTGCATCACTCTATGCCTATGGATATTCTTGTTTGTTCCTTGTGGGACTAACCCATGTAGGTAAGTTGAAAATGCAACTCACTCCAAAGGATTGCTCCAAATGATCTACATCAACATTGAGCATCCACATCTTCAACACCTACATGAAGTCATCATCGACAAAACCCAAGGTTAGTTCATCCCTCTAAGGGGGGATCTCACATCTAGGGGGAGCTTAACTCTAAGAATTGAGTCAAAGCAACTCTAATGGTGTGAACACATCAATGCATTATGTAAAAGTGGTAACCTCACTTGAGCTTAAACGATGAGTATGACCTATGATCAAATGTTCTCATTTGACTCCTAAGTCAATATACTCATATATAGATGACCTAGTCATCGCCAATTGTTTGATAGATGCTAGAGTTGGTTGTGCATGCTTTGCCACATATTTCATTTGCCATCTTATTGTGTGAGCATGTTGGTGCATTTTTTACTCATTCAAGGACATCCACTTGTTGTTTTGATTGTTTGGTTTCTTTTCTTTTTGCCAAGTGGATGGACAAGAATGCCTAAGAACTTTCTCTAGCTATCTATGCTTTTCTTGTCTCAAACTCTATTCATGCTACATCACAAAATTTGATCAATTCAGATTCGAACCACTCTGTGTGAGGAGCACTCGGAGTCCCCGATTCGTCATAGACTTAAACTTCCAAAATCTCTTTGTGATTCTCGGTCTGACCGATTCCTCCTTTTCGGTCCTACCGAGATCATTAAGTTGATCTAAGATTTCAATCTCGGTGCAACCGATTTGAACTTTTCGGTCACACCGATTTGCTGTAACTGTACACAGTTATGCATCTTGGTGCCACCGAGTTGTTCCACTCGGTCACACCGACAGGGTCGGGCTATATATAGTCATGGGCAAAATTTTGGAAATTTCTCCGAACCCCTTCGCCCGCGCAATAGCTCACTCTGCCATCGAAGGTCTCCGGATCGTCTCCTCGTCGCCAGCCGCCTCCAGTAGCTGGTCTCCGCTGTCGTCAACGGATTTCGCCCCCGCCGTTGCCGCCGTAGCGAGTTCATCGCCAAGCTAGGGTATGGACTCGATCACTGTGCTATCCTCGTCTGATTCCTAGCACATTGTGTTCTTATTGATTCTTGCCACGATTGAAACACTCCTATCTAGTCAATGTAGTCCGTAGATTAGATGAGATTCAAAACTTTAGGGTTAGGTTTCCGCCGAAACCATCTCGGACCCACCAAGTTGAAAAACTCGGTCCCACCGATTTGGCTTATGCCATTGCACTAGTGACTCTCGGTCTGACCGAGAATTGCTAATCGGTGAGACCGATTTTAGGACTTTGTGAAACCCTAGCAGTCTCGGTGCCACCGAACTGTGACTCGGTCCAACCGAGATCATCAGTTTAGGTTCCAAAAACTGCTTCGGTATCACCAAGCTTGAAAATCGGTTGATCCGAAATGCTTTCTGTGGAAAACTAAAACTGAACTTTTGAATCATTCTTTTGCAAAAATCTCTGCATTTTGTGATGCTCATCCACTCTATCTCATCTATAACTCTTCACAGGGTCAGCAGTCAGTGTTTGCAGCATGTCAGACCAGAGTGACAGCCAGAACAGGTCAGAAGAGCAGATTGACATGAGCAAGGGCACTAGTCCCTCAAGTTCTACATATGAAGGGAGCAGAAGCACTCCTAGCAACCTGCCCAAGGCTGCTACCAGGCAAAGGAGGAAGAGAACCTCAGACTCAGAGGATGAGGACTATGTGGCAGCTGAAGATGAGGCTACTTCCAAGAAAGTAGTGCTCAAAAAGGAATATGGCTCAGCAAAGAATACAAAGCCTGGACTGAACAAGAAAGTTCCTGCCAAGAGGACACCAATGCCCAAGGTCAGAAGGTCCAGTCAAGTGCCAGAACAGACTGAACCCAAAGAGGCACCTGCTAAGAAAGTCACATCTTCCAAACCCAAGAAAGTCCCCACTGGAGAAACAATGAAGTTTACCATTGAATCAGAGGATGAAGGTGCTCAGGAGAAGAAGAAGAAGAGAGCAAGAACCACAACTGCCCAGGTTCTTGGAAAGCCCTCTATGAGAAGAGATTCTGAAGAGGAAGAAGAGGTTGCTGCACTAGCACCTAAGGCACCAAAGCTTATGGGTGATGCTATAAGATCAGGGGCTGCAACATCTAAGCCCAAGGAAGCACCCAAAGCTGCACCCAAGGCCAAGCTTGCACCTAAGAGGAATACCAGGAGTATTCCATCTACTGAGAAGAACAAGGCCCCAATGCCAAATGTTGCTGATGAAGACGATGAAGAAGGACAGGTCCTAAGGAAGCTCAAGCCCAAGATACCAGACCACAATGATGCCCATCCTGTGGCTGAGGACATGAGGATCAGGAAAGACTCAGGGTTGAGAATATGGAGAATGGAAGATCCATATGCTTGAAGGAGAAGAACTGATGTTGATTACAGGTTCCATACAAAGGAACAGCATGACTTCTATGAGACAATCTTGTTGGACAAGAAGCCCATAGTTTGTGATATGAGGTGGGTCGACTGGACCTACATCAAGGAAAATGAAGAGCACCATCCTGGAGTGCAAGACAGCTTTGTTGCTTGTGGAGTTGCTGATTTTGTTGGGCAAAAGCTCACTCACTGGAATGATGAACTTATCATGCAATTCTACTCCACAACACATTTTTATCCAGATGGAAGGATTGTATGGATGTCTGAAGGTACAAGGTACCAGTCCACTGTTGAAGAATGGGCAAGTCTGATCAATGCCCCAAAGGAAAATGAGGATGACCTGGACATTTATGCCAAGAAGAAGATGGACCACAATTCCATGGCACACATGTACAAGGAGATCCCAGACAAGGCTGTTGAGACACACAAGTTTGGATCAGTCCACTTTCTGCTGTCAGGGCTGCCAACTATTAATTGCATTCTGAGGCACACTCGGTTGCCCAAGTCTGGTGACCATAACATGATCAGAGGGCATGCCATCAACATGTTCCATGTGTTTGATGTGCCACAGAAGTTCAAAGTCATGAGCCTTATGATTGAAACCATTAAGAGGACTGCAGCAGATCAGAAGAGGAGCTGTGGATATGCCCCTCAGATTTAGGAGCTGATAAACTCAAAGATGGGCACAGGGAAATATAAATTGGATAAGGAACATTTTCCACTTTATCCAGACTTTGAGGACAATGAAGTTGTCATGAATGAGAATGATCCATCATCAGTTCAAGCTCAAGAGAAGAAAGAGAAGGCAAAGAAGGAGAAGGCTGCCAGGATGCCAACTCAAGAGGAGGCATCTGAGTATTTCTTGAAGAACAAGCAGGAGCAGCTTGGTTACTTAATAGCATCAACACTGAGGATTGAGAAGGGACTGGCCACCCTCACTCAGAATCAGGAGGGCCTGGAAAGAATCATGGAACTCAAATTCCATGACCTTGATGTCAAAGTAACTGAGATTCAGTCAGTTGTGGAGCAGCTGCAGGATGACATGCAGGAGAGGCAGGGCAATACTACCACAAATGTGTTTGCCAGAGTGCCTAGAGCCCAGAGGTCAGTTGTAGTGCCTGTGACAGCCACTAGAGCAACATCATCTGCACCAGCTACAGCCCCTACTGTTCCAGTGCAACCAACTCCAGCATCAACTCCAGCACCCTCTACTTCAACAGAAGCCTTCGTTCTCGGAGTTATCCGGACACCACCACCTGAAGATCAAGCCTGAGAGACGATCTAGCACTATGCATTTTCTATGAACTTTTTGGTAACTTGTTGCCAAAGGGGGAGAAAAATGTATAGATCACAGGCTTCGAGAGAGAGAGTGTTGCTTTTGTTCTCTCTTGCTTTATTTGGTGGTTAAACTTGTTTGCTTTTGATTGCTTGAGATACTATGCTTGTGAGACATTGATGATCATGTGTTTGATCATAAGCTACACTTATGCACGTTTGATGATATTATCCTATCTATTCTATGTGGTCACTCACTTTGCTTGGTGATGAGTGCATGTATTCAATTTTTATTATTTTGAGCGCTCCACCAAGATGTATGTGACATGGAAGAGTAACCCATGAGCCTAATTCATTGTGCATTTGCAGTCCAAAGCAAATTTTAAACCACGCACAAATTTAGGGGGAGCTCTTGCTTATCACATACTTCTCAAAGCGACGATGTTATTCAATCTTATTATCATTTGTCGAAGCTTTGATCTATATGTTGTCATCAATTACCAAAAAGAGGGAGATTGAAAGTGCAACTATCCCTAGGTGGTTTTGGTAATTCATAACAACATATAGCTCATTGAGCTAATGCTATTCCAAGACTATTATTTCAGGAAAGCTCAATGAATGGCATGGCATGGATGATGAAAGTGGATCCCTCAAAATACTAAGGACAAAGGATTGGCTCAAGCTCAAAAGCTCAAGACTCTTCATTTTATATTTTAGTGATCCAAGATCACATTGAGTCTATAGGAAAAGCCAATACTATCAAGGAGGGATGAGGTGTTGCTTAATGAGCCTCTTGCTTCATGTGCTTAGTGATATGCTCCAAAACCCTCAGCTACTTCCCCACATCCACAAATGACCTAAACCTAAAGCCAAAATCGGTCACACCGATTCTTCCTATCCGGCGCCACCGATTCCAAAAGTCATAGCCACTGCCACAAACCCTAAGCAAATCGGTCGTACCGATAGGGATCTCGGTCTCACCGAGATGGGATTGTGATCTCTCTGTTTCCCTTCGTAATGTTTCGGTCTAACCAAAGTGAGCGATCAGTCCCACCGAGATTGCAATGTAAACTCTTTGTTTCCCTTTTGTAACATTTTGGTCTCACCGAAAAGAGCAAATCGGTCCCACCGAGTTTACCTGACCAACTCTCTGGAAAGCTTATTACCAAAATCGGTCTTACCGAGTTTGAGTAATCGGTCTTACCGAGATTACGTTATGCCCTAACCCTAACCGAATCGGTCTCACCGAGTTGCATGTCAGTCCCACCGAAAATCACTAATGATCACTAGGTTTACTAAATCGGTCCGACCGAGTCTGTTGAATCGGTCCCACCGAGTTTGGTAAATTGTGTGTAACGGTTAGATTTTGTGTGGAGGCTATATATACCCCTCCACCTCCTCTACATTCGTGGAGAGAGCCATCAGAACAAACCTACACTTCCAACTTACCATTTCTGAAAGAGAACCACCTACTCATGTGTTGAGGCCAAGATATTCCATTCCTACCATATGAATCTTGATCTCTAGCCTTCCCCAAGTTGCTTTCCACTCAAATCTTCTTTCCACCAGATCCAAAACCTATGAGAGAGAGTTGAGTGTTGGGGAGACTATCATTTAAAGCACAAGAGCAAGGAGTTCATCATCAACGCACAATTTGTTACTTCTTGGAGAGTGGTGTCTCCTAGATTGGCTAGGTGTCACTTGGGAGCCTCCGACAAGATTGTGGAGTTGAACCAAGGAGTTTGTAAGGGCAAGGAGATCGCCTACTTCGTGAAGATCTACCGCTAGTGAGGCAAGTCCTTCGTGGGCGACGGCCATGGTGGGATAGACAAGGTTGCTTCTTCATGGACCCTTCGTGGGTGGAGCCCTCCGTGGACTCGCGCAACCGTTACCCATCGTGGGTTGAAGTCTCCATCAACGTGGATGTACGATAGCACCACATATCGGAACCACGCCAAAAACATCCGTGTCTCCAATTGCGTTTGAATCCTCCAAACCCTTCCCTTTACTTTCTTGCAAGTTGCATGCTTTAATTTCCGCTGCCTATATACTCTTTGCATGCTTGCTTGAATAGTGTGATGATTGCTTGACTTGTCCTAAATAGCTAAAATCTGCCAAACTCTAAAATTGGGAAAAGGTTAAGTTTTTAATTGGTCAAGTAGTCTAATCACCGCCCCTCTAGACATACTTCAAGGTCCTACAAGATGAACTTTCTTTTGCCATGTTATTTTGAGAAGACATGATTACTTTGATTAGTATGCTTGAAGTGTTACTATTTGTTTTATCAATATGAACTTTTATTTTGAATCATTTGGATCTGAACATTCATGCCACAATAAAAAAAATTACATTGAGAATTATGCTAGGTAGCATTCCACATCAAAAATTCTGTTTTTATCATTTACTTACTCGAAGACGAGCACGAATTAAGCTTGGGGATGCTTGATACATCTCCAACGTATCTATAATTTTTTATTGTTCCATGCTATTATATTATCCCTTTTGGATGTTTATGGGCTTTATTTTACAAATTTATATCATTTTTGGGACTAACCTACTAACCGGAGGCCCAGCCCGTATTGCTGGTTTTTTGTTGCCTATTTCAGTATTTTGAAGAAAAGGAATATCAAACGGAGTCCAAACGGAATGAAACCTTTGGGAGCGTGATTTTTGGAACGAACATGATCTAGAGGACTTGGAGTGCAAGTCAAGAAGCAGCCGAGGCGGCCACGAGAGGGTAGGGCGCCCCCCCTATAGGGCGCGCCCCTGTCTCGTGGGCCCCTCGGGCGTCCACCAACGTACTTCTTCCTCCTATATAAGCCTACGTACCCCGAAAACATCCAGGGAGCCAACGAAACACAATTTCCACCGTCGTAACCTTCTGTATCCGCGAGATCCCATCTTGGAGCCTTCGTCGGCGCTCCGCCGGAGGGGGAATCGACCACGGAGGGCTTCCACATCAACACCATAGCCCCTCCGATGAGTTGTGAGTAGTTTACCACAGACCTACGGGTCCATAGTTATTAGCTAGATGGCTTCTTCTCTCTTTTTGGATCTCAATACAATGTTCTCCCCCTCTCTTGTGGAGATCTATTCGATGTAAACTCTTTTTGCGGTGTGTTTGTCGAGATCCGATGAATTGTGGGTTTATGATCAAGTTTATCTATGAATAATATTTGAATCTTCTCTGAATTCTTTTATGTATGATTGAGTTATCTTTGCAAGTCTCTTCGAATTATCATTTTGGTTTGACCTACTAGATTGATCTTTCTTGCCATGGGAGAAGTGCTTAGCTTTGGGTTCAATCTTGCGGTGTCCTTACCCAGTGACAGAAAGGGTTGCAAGGCACGTATTGTATTGCTGCCATCGAGGATAAAAAGATGGGGTTTATATCATATTGCATGAGTTTATCCCTCTACATCATGTCATCTTGCTTAATGTGTTACTTTGTTCTTTGTGAACTTAATACTCTAGATGCAGGCAGGAGTCGGTCGATGTGTGGAGTAATGGTAGTAGATGCAGGCAGGAGTCGGTCTACTTGTTGCGGACGTGATGCCTATATACATGATCATGCCTAGATAATCTCATAATTATTCGCTTTTCTATCAATTGCTCGACAGTAACTTGTTCACCCACCGTAATACTTATGCTACCTTGAGAGAAGCCACTAGTGAAACCTATGGCCCCCGGGTCTATCTGTTATCATATTTGCTTCCAATCTACTTTTATTTGCATCTTTACTTTTTGCATCTATATTATAAAATACCAAAAATATATTTATCTTATCGTACTATCTCAATTAGATCTCACTTTCGCAAGTAGCCGTGAAGGGATTGACAACCCCTTTATTGCGTTGGTTGCGAGTTCTTTGTTTGTTTGTGTAGGTGCGTGGGACTTTTGAGGAGCCTCCTACTGGATTGATACCTTGGTTCTCAAAAACTGAGAGAAATACTTACGCTACTATTGCTGCATCACCCTTTCCTCTTCAAGGAAAACCAATGCAAGCTCAAGATGTAGCACCGGCCTCAGAAGATCAACACGTCGCAGCCCCACCTAGGCACAACAGAGAGGTCAGCACGCCGGTCTAAATCCTATGCGCGCATGGGTATGGGCCCATCGCCCATTGCACACCTGCATGTTGCGAACGCGGCCAGTGAGCAGACCTAGCAACCTCCATTACAAAGGAAGTTGCATTACGCAGTCCAACCCGACGCCCGCCGCTCAGTCGCTGACGTCAAAAAGGCTTCGGCTGATACCACGACGTCGTGTGCCCATAATTGTTCCCGCGTAGTTGGCTAGTGCGCATAGGCCAGTGGCCAGACTCAAATCAAATACCAAGATCTCGTTAAGCATGTTATTATGAAGTAACTGCGAACGCCGACCAGGGCCAGGCCCACCCCTCGCCTAGGTGGTCTCAACCTGCCCTGTCACTCCACCCCAAAGTAACAGTCGGGGGCCGTCGGGAACCCATGCCCACCTCTACCGAGATGGAGCCACCTGTCCTTCCAGCCCCCACATCAGAATCACTTGCGCGTACTCAACGAGCCGACCTGGCTTTAGTCACCATCTGAATAGTATGTATGTATAGTATATACCCGTGATCACGGCCCGATAGTATAGCATGGCAGACGGACAAGAATGTAGGGCCACAGATGATAAACTAGCATCCTATACTAAGCATTTAGGATTGCAGGTAAGGTATCAACAACTGTAGCAACAATGATAGGCTATGCAACAGAATAGGATTAACCGAAACGGTAACATGCTACACTACTCTACTGCAAGCAGTAGAGGGAAGAATAAGCGATATCTGGTGATCAAGGGGGGCTTGCCTGGTTGCTCTGGCAAGAAGGAGGGGTCGTCAACTCCGTAGTCGAACAGGCAGCAGCAGCGTCAGTCTCGTAGTCTACCGGAGAGAAGAGGAGGAAGAAACAATAAATACAATGCAAACATAAGCATGATGATGCAAGACATGACAATGAGCGGTGCTAGGTGTGCCCTAACGCGGCAGTAGGTGGTACCGACGAAGGGGGAAAACATCCGGGAAAGTATCCCCGGTGTTTCGCGTTTTCGGACAAATGAACCGTAGGTGAAATGTTGCAGGTTCGTCATGCTAGGGACGTGTGGCTGACGAACGGGCCGCGTATCCGGATTCGTCTCGTCGATCTGAGCAACTTTCATGTACAAAGTATTTTCATCCAAGCTACGGATTATTTTATATTAATTTTCAAAATTTTAAATCACTTTTGGAATTATCAGATTAATTTAATTCGAAAACGTTTATTGCGTCATCATGACGTCAGCATGATATCAGTAGCCAACGCTGACCGTTGGCTGGTCAAACTGACGTGCGGGTCCCTCGGTCATTGACTATTATCCTAATTAACATATTTAATTAGTCTAATTAGTTGGTTAGCTTAATTAGGTTTAATTATTTTAATTAAACCAAGTTCATTAAGTTAATTAATTCACTATTTTTTATTTATTTATAATTTCTTTCTAAAACTTTTTTTTGTTTTTCAGGGCGTGGGGCCCGTAGGTCATAGGCCAGGGGAGGTTAACAAGCGCTGGGCATGCTGGTTTCGGGCGCTGCGGGCGTGGGGCATCGCCAGAACAGCGAGCGGTGCGGGACTGGCCCCGGACACGGGCGCGTGGCCAGGCGGGAGGTGGCGGCGACTGCAGGCGAGCGAGCGCGAGCGGGGACGAGGCCCGGGCACGGCCGTGCGACGAGGCGGGGAGCGGGACGGCGCTAGCGAGCGCAACATAGGAGGCAGGGCGGACGCGGCGGCCGACAGCGATGGCCAAGGGCGCGGCCACGAGGCGCGGGATGGCGAGCAGCAGAGCTCGACAGCGGGCGCGTGGGGTGCGGGATGGCGAGCAGCGGGGCTCGGGAGCGGGCGCGCGGGGCCTGGCGGCTGCAGCGGCAGTATAGCGACGGCGGGCAGCAAGAAGCAGCAGCGGGCAACAACGACTGCGGGCGTGAGGAGCGGCGGTCGGAGGCGGCAGCTATCGTAGCAAGCAGCAGCAGCACGGGGTGCGGGCACGCGCATGCTTCGGCGCGGCTAGGAGCATGGGGAAGAGAAGGAGAGGCCGGGGCCTCACCGGTGGTCGTGGGAAAAGGGCAGCGGGGCTCGGGGAGGAAGACGGGGACGACAACATTGACGGAGACGGTGAGGCAGTCTGGCGGGGAGGCGTGGTTGAGGTGGCATTCCAGGCGACGGCAACGTGCAACGACGGCGGGGTGGTCCGTCAATGGGGAGGCCTTCGGGCGGCGGCGGACGAGGCGTCATGCCCTGATCCAGATCGGGCAGAAGGGGGCGAGGAGCGAGGGGAGTGGGTGTTTCGTCGCCGATCCAGATCGGATCGGGAGGGAGAGAGGGAGTGGCGACGTGAGGGGGAGTGGGAGCGAGTGGGTTAGGGTTTCGGTTGGGCCAAGTAGGCCGATTGGGTGGGATGGGCCGAGGCCCATGGGGAGCTGGGGGGGGGGGGTTCTTTTGTTTTGTTTTGTTTTCACCTTTTATTTTACCTTTTCTGTTTTAGTTTTGTTTCCTATTATTTTAGTTTTAGTAAAATATACACTTAGTATCTAAATTAGTATTTCAGCTTAGTCCATAGTCACAAAAGGTCTAGTCCTCAAATAAATTAGTTTGAAATTTTATTAATTACAAAAGGAATTTAAATAATTGTTTTTGCTACTGTTTTATTCATCTTATAGTATTTAAACATTTTATATAGGTGTGGTTTCTTCACCATAATCATCTATGATTTATTTGCTACAATTTGAACATTTTAGATTTGACAATTGAAAACTTTTATTGTTTGTCTTTAATTCAAATTTGAATCTGGATTGGTTCTGAACTAACATGAGATTAGCAACGGTAATCGTGGTGACGTGGCATCATTACCAGAGGGTTACTGTAGCTTGATTACCCGGGCGTCACAGTGAGGCGTCCCAGGCCGCACCCTCGAGGCCGGCAACACGCCGCGCCTGGAGTTCCCGCCCCCTCCTTCTCTCGCCGCCGCGACAACTCCTGGACGCCCCGGCGAATGGAGACGGCGACATCGTCGTCGTCGGGCACTGGCTCTCTGTCCTCCGGCTCGCCGGCGCTTCGCCCCGTCAAACCGAAGCCGCAGGAGACGCCACTGGGGCGCCGCACCCACGGCGGCGCCCTTGTCATCAACGAGGGCGGCCACTCCTCTCCTTCCTACCGCCTCGTCCGGCCGAAGACCGAGCCCAGTTTGCTCCCCGTGAAGAAGGAGCACGAGGCCATGGGCCGCCGCCGACAAGATCGCCCTCAAGTGGGCGAAGGCGGACTACGCCCGCGGGCAGATGGAGCACCAGCGCCGGGCCTTCGAAGAGATCGCCGCTCGGCGCCGGGGACGCGAGGAGGGCGGCGTGGTCGTCCTCGACGGCGACGACGAGGATGTGCCCGGGCCGTTCAACCCCCCGTGCATGGGCGACGTTGGTCAGGGGTGCAGCAGGGACGGCGGTGGTACCCAGCACGGCGTCGACAATGACGGCGGCGCCGACGACGACGACTACACCCGATTCTACAGGCTCCTCGTCATGTAGAAGGTGGGCGGGCGGCGACGGCTGGGCGTAGTCGTTTTTAGTTTGTGTTTTTTAAGTTTTTTCGTACAAATATCAATGAAATCGCCTAGTTTGAACGAAATTGTGTCAGTGTTTGGTCGGTTTTGTGTTTCAAAAAATGGCGTCTGGGACCGACCTGGGTGCAGCGGTTGAGAACCCAATCGCCCCCATGCCGAAATTATTGCCGGTTCGCCCTCAGGCGGTGCTATCTCAAGCCCCTGGGGGGCGAACGGCTGGAGATGCTCTAAGCATGTTCTTCTTGGACTGAAACTGTTGAACATGTGGAAAGAAACCCTATGGACTTCACTGAGATCTGCTCTTTTGAAATTGGTATCCTCTCCTGCAAGCATACCACTGTTTCTTTTGACTAGTCGTTATTTGACTTTGGAGAAGGTTGAATAGTTGTTTTCCTTCTGAATCTCATTGCGAAACTACCATCAGATCTAGACATGTAGTAGCTCTGTGGTACTACTTGCTAGAATATGGGCTGCAAGCTGCGGCATGACTGCATGTTGCCGTCCATCACATGGACTACACATGATGCGGACAAGAGTACAAATGCGTACACGGCCGTGTGGGTGGAAGCATTGCAGGCGCTAAAACTATGATGGACCATGCCACTTCACTCTACGGTTTTCCAACCATGGTTGTTGAATGGTTTTACTCCATCCGGTCCTGTTTAGTCTGTAATACAAGTTTTATCCAAAGTCAAGGTATCTCTACTTTGACCAGACTTGTAGGAAAAAGTATCAACAATCACAATGTTAAATCAATATTGTTAGATTCATTATGGAATGTAGTTTCATAGTATACATATTTGGTATTGTAGACGTTGATACTTTTTTCATATAAATTTAGTCCAGCTTTACAAAGTTTGACTTAATAAATCTAATACGCGGAGTAAAAAGGACCGGAGGGAGTACAAGCCATATGGAGTATATCACACTACTAACAAACTTGTTGAGACACATAAGTAAAAAACAAAAAATAAATAAAACAAACTTGTTGAGACTCTTTATTTTCTTTGAGAGAAAAACACACGGAAGGCGGCTGCCGCTACGTTTTTCCTTCAAAAGAATAAGAATCCAAATTCGATTTCCTTTCAGAGAAATAAGAATCTAAATCCGCGTCCGTGGTATTCGAACGCTGTTATTGGATGTTATAGTGTGTTACATCAAGTATCCGACCAACGAGAACGGGGCGGACTCTTGAAATATACGATACCGTTCTGAATTTTACATCGTATCAAACCACAAATGCAGATGTTTTGATCGTCCGATTTAACATTTTATGCATCCCAACAAAAATATATAATAATATTAATACATTTAAAAACGATAGCGAGACGACTTCGATATTAATATAAAAACTCGAGTCTTCATTATGCGTTATGACATGACGTTGTGCCTGCTGGTATATCTGTACTGTACCGGCGTTTCCGAAGAAACAAACAGTTTTGCAAGACTGTAGAATTGTCCCGACAATTGCTCTGCCTCGCCATCCACGACCAAAAATGACAAAAACGCCCCTTCCCTCCTCGAGCTCGAGCACTCGCTGTTCCCTTCTTTCTTGCTCCTCTTCCCCTCCCCGGCGGTTGGCTTCCCTCAAATCCTCACGCCACCACCATCCAGCTCTCTCTCTCCGGCGAACACGCCACCGCGCCCTCCCACCACCGAAACACGCCGATTTCCCCCCTCGTAGCCGTCGGCCGGTCCTCCTCTTCCCCTCTAGCTACTCGACTGGCGTCGCGCCGAGATCCACCGGGGTCAGACCGGTTCCCGCTGTCGGTAACCAACCCCCACCTGCTTCTGTTCTTGTTCCCACTAGTAGTTTCCTTCCGGCACGTTGCCACGGGCAATCTGAAACCACAGTCCGTTCTGCTCTCCCAGGGACGGATGCTCCGGTTCGTCCATTCTGCTGCGAATTTGGTTGCTGCGTGCTGCGAATGGGATTTAGTGGGGTGCTAGCAGTAGATTGTGATGTGAACACGTACTCTGTGTTAGCTCTCAGTTTTTGCCAGGATTTCATGCTTCTGAAAATGTTCGCTGCCTGCTTAATCTCCGAGATCTCTGTTCTTCATGGAATGGGCACCTAGGAGCTGTATGCATGTTTTGTTTCTTAGAAAATGGTATGTGTGTGTATTTGAACTGTATGTATGTATGTTTCAATCTTGCGTACTTGGAGTCCTAGTAGCACTTCATTTTCCAAATAAATTTGGGGCTAAACCTGTTTGGGCTGCACGCTGAATACGATTTAGTGGAGTGCTACTAGTAGACTGATGCGAACATCTACTGTTTGGTCTGCCCCTGTTTGTGCTGCACGCCGAACAGGATTTAGTTGAGTGCTAGTAGTAGATTGTGATTGTGAACACCTACTCTCTATTGGCTGTCAGTTTTGCGAGGATCGTGCTCTTGGAGATCATCACTATGTGCTTGGCACCTCAGATCTCTGTTCTTCATGAAATGGGAACCTATGAACTGTATGTACGCTACGCTTTAATCGTGATGTGTATTGTGTAGTGCTAACATAGAAGCCATTGGATGTGTCTTGGTCGTCCATGAGCTTGTTTTGCTACTCCTCACCATTTTTTAAATGGTTGTGCTTGTTGTCCATGTCGATGTGCAGATGCGAGCTCTTCACTGTTTGAATCGCTTATAACCAAACTCTGCTTTCATTTCGGTGCAGCTTACAGTGAACCCTGTATTCTCAATGTTCTCTCTGAGATAGCATGTCTGAACAACAGGACCAAGTTAGTAAAAGCTCCTGCTCAAGTATTAGCACCAGTACTCAGGGGAGTGAGGATGACGGGACCGTCGGTGCACTTTTAACGGAAGCAAAGACCAACGGGCGCAGCCTTGGGAAGCGGCTGTCCCACTTAGATTCACTCCCGGTACTTATCTATCAGTTGTTGAATGTGTGTTTGTCATTGTTTTTGCTACATTCTGAATGATTCCCTCAAATTTACCTTTTGAATCTGTTCTCCGTTGACTTGTTTGCCATGAAATGAAACTTTTTTTCTTGAATACGCACGAGTGTGTGTACTATATATCCATGAAATGAAACTTCTGTGTGTGTGTGTGGGGGGGGGGGGGCGATGCCCCCCACCCCCAGATCATTCCCTAGCTCCGCCACTGTGTAGCATTCAGTAAAAGAAATTGGTAGCAGTGGTCAGTCTAGTATAGAACAATGTTATCCGCATTATTATTATATCTAATCTAATTAGTATGCTCCAAGTTCCTTACCTTTCTAGTACTTGCCTTCATATTAAGTTACTGATGCCTTCTTTATTGGCAGCATACTCCTCGAGTTAACGGGAAAATCCCTGATTTTAGTAATGCAACCATAGACCATGAATCATTATTGGAAAGGTATAATGGTTCCATTTTATTATTGTTTTCACCATCTCTGTGTTATGTTAGGTTTGTTTACCGACTTCTTTTTGGCAGATTGGGCACTTATGGCTTAGCTGAATATCAGATAGAAGGGGATGGGAATTGCCAGGTTAGTTCGTGACATGTTTCCCAGAATAAGTATGTTGTTCTTATAAAGCCAAATATTAAGAAAATATTTCTACTACATACCTTGAACCAATCCTACATTTAGGTATTGTTAATTTTCCATATCTTCCTCCCACAAAAAATGTTATTTTAAGCTCATCTTCCATGTGGAGATTTTACCGTGTCTTCAACCTTTCCCCTTTTTTCTTGCTTGTTTTCTCTACAGTTTCGAGCTCTGGCAGATCAGATATTCCGCAATCCTGATTACCACAGACATGTGAGGAAGGCAGTAGTGAAGCAGGTAAATCATCCATCCTCTCTTTATCTGATGTATACTCTTGCCTTAGCAGAATGTGTTTATTATGTGAATACAGAGGCTGCAATCCCAGTTACATCTATCACTATCTATTTTCATGATAACCGGTTATGCTGTACTAACATCTATGTGTTTTAGCTAAAGGAATTCAGGAAACACTATGAAGGCTATGTACCATTGGACTACAAGGTTTACTTGAAGAAAATGAAAAGGTTCTATACTTCCAGACTTCCAGTCCATAGCTGATTTGAGATGCTGCCATGCTTTAAGTTCAGTTTGTTAGTCATCTTTTTACACAGCTATATTATTTATGATATTGTAGATCTGGGGAATGGGGAGATCATGTGACCTTACAAGCGGCTGCAGACCGGGTAACATAACACTTTCAAGATGGCTGTTTATTTTGTATGAGTAAAAACCTTTGGACTACATCTCGTTTTTGCATTATTTCTTGCAGCATTTAGTACCTCTAGATTGAGCTAGATATTTTCATGTTTGTAACCTTTTGAAAAATATGAATCTATTAATATATTATTTACTTATTTCTGTAGCTATAAGCCTATAATTCTTTGCTCATTGTGCTAAAATTGTTTCTATTATTATGTCTGAGTTTGGTACACTACGAAATGTGTTTTTCATCCCTATGATATTCATGCATCTGAATTGGCGAGCAACATCATGTTTTTCATACTTACTCCCTCCGTCCCATAATATAAGAGCGTTTTTGACACTACACTAGTGTTAAAAGCGCTCTTATATTATGGGACGGAGGGAGTAGTTGCTTAGTTTTTCTCCTGATGATCATGCATCACCGGTTCATGTTTCTCATGCTTCATTTTGGAGTTACATGCTCTGTTAGTCAGATGGCTCTTTCGATATTCTTCCAAGTAATATGCTTCGCGTTCTTATGTGAATGTGGCAGAAGTCCAAGCTACCAGTACCCAATTGTTTCAATGTTAGGAGGCGTCATGTACCAGTTATAATTTTCTGATACATTTCGATTTGTTAAATCAGTTTGGTGCCAAAATCTGCTTGCTGACATCGTTTAGAGACACATGCCTGATCGAGATAGTCCCCAGGGATGCCGCTCCTACAAGAGGTTAGAGTTGAGATCGTGCTTTTCCCAAAGCTGACTTATTCTGTGCCATGTCAAACTTGTGTCCCATTTATTTTGAGCCACTTTGTTGTTTTTTGTGTCAATTATTCGTTCTAAAAATATTGCCTGCTGTTAGTAGCAGCTAAATACTTGGTGCTCATCGTTCCCCGTCACCTTCTGCAGAGCTTTGGCTAAGTTTCTGGTGTGAAGTACACTACAATTCCTTGTATGCCAATGAAGGTGAGCGCTATTTTGCTCGATCGATGATACCTGCCAGTTATAGCATAATTTTGTGCTTACATTTAGAAATTCTGAACGGAGTCCCTATGTTGGTTCGTGTGACCTTGTAGTCCTCTTATAGTCCGCTCTTTGCAGATCTTCCGACTCGCAAGACCAAAAAGAAGCACTGGCTGTTCTAGGTAGGGTTCGCCGGTCGTTGGATTCACCACTCCCCCCTCATTCTTGTGCACTCGGGCCAGCGGCATCTGCATGTAACCTTATTCCATACTGCTGATGTTGTAAGCTGTAACCTGAAACGGACTCGTTGTAATCTTTTATGTAAAGTGGAATGGTGAAAATTCTTTATTTCGGGGAAGATGAGACAGAAATAGCAGATGTACAGTTTGCCTTGGTTAATCAGTAGGAGCGTATGTATTTCATGAGAAGTGGTTGACCATTCTTTGATCTCTTCTGTTGTGGGTGCTTTACTTACAGATGCTTGTGGAGAAAAAAAAACGCGGGTGCTCCTGAGAGGATGTGGTGAAAAGAAAAGAAAAACCATCTTCCGAAAGTCCAAGGTCCTTGAAAATTTATTCATGCACGCTCTTAGTCAGTTTGTGCTTCACAAGGCAGTTTCTGTATCGTAGAACATCTGAGTTCTGTAAAACAAACTATTTTCAGAATGCCTGAAGTCTTGGAAAAGGTAGACGTGCGAATTCTCTCGTGATGTTTTTAGGCTTCACATGGAACTTTGTTTTTTTGGACATCTTGATGATGTAGAAGAGGGAGAGATGCTGCTGGTCTGTGAGCACAACGTGCTAGCACACACTACCGATCAAGCGCAGCTGTGCCGCATGGCTGACTTCAGGTCTTTTTTTTTTTTTTGAAACCGAGGCAAAATATTTGCCTCGTCCATTAAATAAGAGGAGAATAAAGTTTAGAGTTTTTACAACGGCATGGCAATTACTCTCGTACAACAATACGCCCTAGTTTCTTAGCACCTGCCGTAACCCATAGTCTTGCCTCGAGCACGATATTTTGGACTAGGATAGGCGGCGGCGCACTCTTGTTACGAAACACCCGTGCGTTTCTCTCGTTCCAAATAGTCCAAAAGACGAGCATGGTGGGGGAGGCCATCGCTCGTTTATTGGGGTTTCGCATGTCGGTCCTTCTATCCCACCATTGCATGAGGGAATCCTCAAGGTGCCAATTGGAGGTGTCCATGTGCACAAGACCAAACTTGTCGATGACCGATCGCCAGAGCCTAATGGAGAAGCGGCCCTTGACGAAGAGGTGGATGCCCGATTCTTGCTCACGTTTGCAAAGCGGGCAAAACCCACAATTATCCCAACCACGCTACTCCAACCGGTCGGCGGTCCAGTTCCGGTCTTGCAAGGTCAACCAGGCGAAGAATTTAACCTTAGGAGGGGGCCAAGCTCTTCAAACCATGTGGTGAATGGGCGAGTGCGCCAGGCCAAGGAATTGCGCCTTATATGCTGTGGCCACCGAGTACTGCCCATCATCAGCATGTTTCCAAACAATGTCGTCCTCAACGTGATCGTCAAGATGGAAGTCATGCACAAGAGCCCAAAGCGAGAAAAGTTCCCGGATGTGTGCGACGGAGACAATAGTGTCATGCTTGATGTGGGTCATCCAAGCGTTCCCTCGAAGGGCCTGACGAAGCGTCGATCTCTTCCTTTTTGAGGCTTGAAAAATAAGAGGGGCAATATCTTTGGGATTGCGACCAAGCAACCACGGGGAGTCCCAGAACGGTGTTTTTGCACCATTGCCAACGATGACTGTGTTGGAGGCATAGAAGAAATCCATATCTTCCTCGGTGCACGGGTTGCCCAAGCCAACCCAAAGCTTGGTAGGCTCCTTCCATTCGTACCATGGCCACCTTAGTCGCAAGGCCCGAGCAAACTTGTCGGTGTTGAGGATGCCCAGGCCTCCATAGATCGTAGGCCTGCAGACCATGTCCCAATTGACCTTACATTTTGCGCCGGTCGTCTTGTCCGACCCTGACCAGAGGAAGGCCCTCTCAATCTTGTTGATATTATGAAGTGTGCCCTGTGACACAATGAGAGATGTGATGGAGAAGACCGCTTGAGAGGTGATGACTGATCTAACAAGGGTAGTGCGCCCAGTAGTTGTGATGCTTTGTCCCTCCCAAGTTACTAATTTTCCGGCCGCCTTGTCTTCAAGATACTGGAAGTCGACCTTCCGAAGTTGTCGAACTGAGAGCGGGAGGCCCAAATATTTGATTGTGAAAGCGGCGCGGGTCGCCGGAATGCTACTCAGAATATGCTCCAGAGGAAGGTCGTTGCATCGAATGGGCACAACCGAGCTCTTGCGGAAGTTGGTGCAGAGTCCTGTCACCTTGCCGAAACCCCTTAGGATGACTGAGAGGTTATCAATGTCCTGCTTGATTGGGGCCATGAAGATGGCCGAAAACTGAAGGATCTTTTAGGTCGCAGCTGACTTACTAAAAAGAAGCAATACGATGGAATGGAAGTATAGTACAGTAGTACGTAGAGTCTTTTAGATTGTTGTAAGGGAGGAAAAGTGTATGGCATATAGTAGTAGGCTAAGACAGGTGTGGTAGATCCCTCAAAAAAGAAAAAAGAAAAACATGTGTGGTAGTATTAGCAAGTGACAGCCTTGAGTGTGCATGGTATATTATAATTATTATTATGAAAATTCGTCGAAACAAATGTGATGGTAAATAGTGTACCCAATCAAGAAGGGTTGTGTACCCAACCAAAGAGGTGCAGAGACAGGCAGCGAAGAGAGTATGAAGCACGCCAGAGTGAATATCATAATCTAAACTCTGCCTCGCAGTTATGCTGTACAGACGGTTTACAAATCTCGCGACCGAATCTTTGAAGCATTTCAGTGAGAGAAGAGCATACAAAGACAAAACTCCGTGTTTGGACAAGCAGTCGAGCCTCAAAGTTCGAACCCAGCATGCTCTTTTCAAATTAGTGCGCCGCATTCTCTTGGCTTGTGAGATCAACAAAATACTAACATAAGTCTATTTGAAACATAGTAATAGTTCAGAGTTATCTATTTGAAACATCAGCAGCTGTTTCTGTTTTTAGAAACGATACGTGTGCATCGACCCAAACAGCCTCGCAATAGCAATCCTTTCTTCTTTCCGTTCAAGAACCTTCAGAGGCAAGAAACAACAAATTGATGATTATCAGCAAGACTAGCCAAGCCAAACAGTGCTATAAATGACTGTCACAGAACACTTTGCTTTCTCAAACACAGGAAGCAGTTTACATACCTAGTATAACCTTTCTGCCTGCCTCTCAGGCTGCGTCCTCCGAAGGTCAATAACATTAGGTGTTTCGGCACCAGCTGGAGTACTGTTACACAGCAAGAAAGGGAAAGTAAATACCAAGTGTACTGCACTGTTTAATTGATGAATAAAAAACTGGTAACTGTCAATTAAAATAACTGACAGCAAAGGGAACAGAAAAATACCTTGAGATGGTGTCAACAGATCGAATGCCTTCTTCTATTTCCTCGTCTTCCATCAGTTCCTGCTCCACCTCCTCCTCTTCCTCTTCCTCCAATTCTCCCCAGTGTTTGCTGCGATCGAGAGGTTCTTCCTAGATAACGAAGTAAATGTTAGTTCTACTCACGACAAACCATAATACAACTAACTTAATTTACAAGGTAATTAGGTTCGTCCTGCTGCAGAAACCCAGAAACATTTCCATACAGTGGGTACCCATGTTGTTGGCAAGAAACTAGGGAATGATTAGATGGTCTAACACATATTTTAATAGATAAGATACCTCGCCAATAGGAGGCTTTCCCCACTCCCCTGGTGCATCACCAAAACTGTCTCCGGGAGATGCTGGGGCATTTAAACATGGGATCTTCAGACAAGGATAAGAGGGTGGATGACCATACAACTGAAAAAATAAATGAATTGGCGTCAATTGGCTAATGATGAAGGCATTATTATATTAGTAATAAACCAGGAAAACAATAGGTTGAATACATACCTGCATGCTTTTAAGCCATGGGGGCGGGGCACCATCAGGCATACCAAGAGCTTCTTTAAGCTCCCGGGACAGCATACCTGGTTTCATTTCCCTAAGCTTCACCTGTCGAATGTGCAAGTGTTAGAACTTGGTAGCAGAACCATATATGGATACATGCATATTGTCTGCATTTTTTTGCTGTGTGAATTTTGAAGAGTGCGTACCTCAAACTCTTTCCCTTCATAATATAGATCGCCATGACTAGTCAAACTGGGTTTTGTTTGATATTTGAAGAATGCGTCATGCAAAACCTGTGGGAACAAAACAATGCCAACACATTAGTCTGGCATGACAACGGTGGTACAACTGATACCAGGGAGAATATTGAACCCAAAAAAGGACAGATCTACATATTAAAGTTACATAAAATATATTTTCGCAGAAAAAGAAGTTACATCAAATAAACACCACCACTAGCATTATTACTTGCGTAAGTTGCCTAAACATTAGAATGGCACTCAGAGAGTTACTCTGATGGATCTATGAGGACTTAGGTTTTCATAAAAAGAGGGCCTAATGCACAAACACAGCAACGAATGCATGTCCACATACAAGAAAACTAGAGAAGGCATTAAAAAGTAGCAATATATGTTTTCATGGTTTTATGGAAGAAAACAGAGGGAACAAAGCCCACAAATTGCTTCATAATTTGCAGCTTTGGCAACATGACTAAACTACTATGATATGCAGGTGGAGATGTATAATGCGACACAACAGCCTGTGTGGTACCGACCAACTAAAATATACAAAAAGGCTATCCGATGAACATTTGCCAGGAGGCCAACCCTAGCAAGCGCCTTCCTGCGTTGCATGGATCTTGGCGCAGGACCGACACCACGTGGATGAGCTGGAGTCATTCGATGTAAAATGTTTTCTGACGAATGCTCACTCTTTTACCCCAAAAAATCCGCGTGAGGTGCGTGGGGAGGGGAGCTCGAGACCCGATAATTCTATACACACGGAGTAATACGGGCCTTTACAGACTCTGTATGTTCTCCCCCCTGATTTTCAGGGGGTGTGGGGCCCGTCACCCTTATTTCCTCCAATCACATGATACCAGCTAAGCCTCCCTGTGAAGTAAGTAAACAATCTGTCCGTCTGTGTAGCATCGCTCCTCGAGACCTCTTGCACAGAGGTGAGCACACTTCACGAATTGGGCTGAAGTAGGTTTGTGGAAACATGCAATAAAATTTGTCTTTATGTATTGAAGCAAAATTATTTTTATTTTATTTTTTATTTTATAAATCCAAAATCCTGAATATTTTCCATTTTTGAAAAAACAGAAAATCCCTAATTTTTAGAGAGGAATTTTCGAAAATTGCCATGTGTTTTATGTAGCATGGACATTTTTAGGTCTTTTTTGTAATACACCCATGCAAACATTTGGGAAATTTATACTTTTTCACGGCAGTTTTAGAATTTATTTAGTTTGGCAGCTTTATTACTAAGAGCATGTCATGTTTAATTATTAATAACATGATATTTTTATTATTAAGAGTATGCCATTTTTATTACTAAGAGCATGGAATTTTAGTAATCAAGAACATGACATTTTTCATATTAAGAGGATGTCAATTTATGATTAGGAGCATGACATCTTTATTGTTTAATAACATGACATTTTTATTATAGGAGGATGGCAGTTTTATTATTGAGAGTCTAACATTTTATTGTTAAGAGGATGACAATTTTATTATTAAGAGGGTACTATTTTTATTTTTTATTGCCATGGAATTTTTTTCGCTGACATGTCATTTTTTAATGATTTTTTGCATAGTAGACCAAATAAAGCAAAAATATTACAACGTGAAATTTTGTTTTTGGTCCTTGGCAAAAAAATGTTCTAAAAAATATGCCTTTTTTCACAGTGAAAGATCTCCACGTCAAAATTCATAACTTTTAGATCATACGACACATTTTTAATCATCCATTTGTAAATTTATAAATTAGCATGGCATTTCTATAAAGTATCATGGCATTATTCATATTTCCATATTCATGGAAATTATACATTTTAAACAATATATACTTGTGACGCCCCTGATTCAATCGTACACTAATCATGCACGCAAACGTGTACGATCAAGATCAGGGACTCACGGGAAGATATCACAACACAACTCTAAAAGTAAAATAAGTCATACGAGCATCATATTACAAGCGAGGGCCCTCGAGGGCTCGAATACAAGTGCTCGAACATAAACGAGTCAGCAGAAGTAACAATATCTGAGTACAGACATAAGTTAAACAAGTTGCCATAAGATGGCTAGCACAAACTGGGATACAGATCGAAAGAGGCGCAGGCCTCCTGCCTGGGATCCTCCTAAACTACTCCTGGTCGTCGTCAGCGGCCTGCACGTAGTAGTAGGCACCTCTAGTGTAGTAGGAGTCGTCGTCGACGGTGGCATCTAGCTCCTGGGCTCTAATATCTGGTTGCGACATCCGGGAAGAAGAGGAAAAAGGGGAAAAAGAGGGAGTAAATCAACCGTGAGTACTCATCCAAAGTACTTGCAAGAAAGGATCTACAATACGTATGCATGGGTATATATGTAAAGAGGCAATATCGATGGACTGAACTGCAGAATGCCAGAATAAGAGGGGGATAGCTAGTCCTATCGAAGACTACGCTTCTGGCAGCCTTCGTCTTGCAGCATGTAGAAGAGAGTAGATTGAAGTCCTCCAAGTAGCATCGCATAGCATAATCCTACCCGGCGATCCTCCCCTCGTTGCCCTGTGGGAAAGCGATCACCGGGTTGTCTCTGGAACTTGTCTGGTTGTGTTTTATTAAGTATCCAGTTTTAGTTGTCATAAGGTCAAGGTACAACTCCGGGTCGTCCTTTTACCGAGGGACACGGCTATTCGAATAGATCAACTTCCCTGCAGGGGTGCACCACATTACCCAACACGCTCGATCCCCTTTGGCCGGACACACTTTCCTAGGTCATGCCCGGCCTCGGAAGATCAACACGTCGCAACCCCACCTAGGCACAACAGAGAGGTCAGCATGCCCGTCTAAATCCTATGCACGCAGGGGTCTGGGCCCATCGCCCATTGCACACCTGCACGTTGCGTGGGCGGCTGGTGAGCAGACCTAGCAACCTCCATTACAAAGGAAGTTGCGTTACGCGGTCCAACCCGGCGCACGCCGCTTAGTCGCTAACGTCAAGAAGGCTTCGGCTAATACCACGACGTCGAGTGCCCATAACTGTTCCCGCGTAGTTGGTTAGTGTGTATAGGCCAGTGGCCAGACTCAGATCAAATACCAAGATCTCGTTAAGCATGTTATTATGAAGTAACCGCGAACGCCGACCAGGGCCAGGCCCACCTCTCGCCTAGGTGGTCTCAACCTGCCCTGTCGCTCCGCCACAAAGTAACAGTCGGGGGCTGTCGGGAACCCAGGCCCACCTCTACCGGGATGGAGCCACCTGTCCTTCCAGCCCCCACATCGGAATCACTTGCGGGTACTCAACGAGCCGAGCCGACTTTAGTCACCACTTGAAAGGTATGTATGTATGTATGTATGTATAGTATATACCCGTGATCACCTCCTGAGTGATCATGACCCGATATTATAGCATGGCAGACTGACAAGAATGTAGGGCCACTAATGGTAAAATAGCATCCTATACTAAGCATCTAGGATTGCAGGTAAGGTATCAACAGATGTAGCAACAATGACAGGCTATGCAATAGAATAGGATTAATCAAAACAGTAACATGCTACACTGCTCTAATGCAAGCAATAGAGGGAAGAATAGGCCATATCTGGTGATCAGGGGGGGGGGGGCTTGCCTGGTTGCTCTGGCAAGAAGGAGGGGTCATCAACTCTGTAGTCGAACTGGGCAGCAGCAGCGTCGGTCTCATAGTCTACCGGAGAGAAGAGGGGGAAGAAAAATAAATACAATGCAAACATAGGCATGACGATGCAGGACATGACAATGAGCGATGCTAGGTGTGCCCTAACGCGGCAGTAAGTGGTACCAGCGAAAGGGGGAAACATCCGGGAAAGTATCCCCGATGTTTCGCGTTTTCAGACAGATGAACCAGAGGGGGAAAGTTGTGGGTTCACTATGCTAGGGACACATGGCGGACGAACGGGCTGCGCGGATTTGTCTCGTCGTTCTGAGCAACTTTCATGTATAAAACATTTACATCCGAGTTACGAATCATTTTATATGATTTTCTAAAGTGCTAAAACATTTTCTAAATTATTTTTAATTCGGAAATTAAATGTTAAATTGCTATGGGTACATAGAAGTGTACCCACAGATGGGCTTGAGTGGCTGACCAGTAGGCCCAGTTCACTTGGTCAACTGCCCAGTCAGCAAAGGCTGACTGATGGGGCCGGTCAAAGTCAACAGCCCAGTCAGCATTGACTGTTGACTGGTCAAACTAACTAGTGGGTCCCGCTTGTCCTAGTCTCATAGTAATTAAACAGGGTTAATTAGCTTTAACTAGATGATTAGGTTAATCTAATCTGGATTAATTAAGTTAATTAATTCTTTAATTAATTAATTTTTTAATTATTATATTTTTAATTCCTTTTCTTTCTTTCTTTTTTTAACGTTCTGGGGGCTGGGCCCCACGTGTCATTCGACCAGGGGGCCGACGCGGGTTACGGATGCTGGGTGCTAACGGCCACAGCCCGAACGGGCACTGGCCCGTGGGGGCGCACCCGACTGGACGCTGTGGGGCGGCTGGTGGGCGCGGGCGCGAGCGCACCGGCGTGGAGCTCCGGCGGCTGCGACCGGGATGAGCATGGGTAGGGTCGCGGCTGCCGACATGCAGCAGGGCGGCCAGAGACGGACGACGGGCGTGCGAGGCTGCGGCGAGAGGGGCGGAGGCTCCTCGGCGCGAGACAGGGCAAGCGGGAAGGAGCAACGCGTGCGGGTGCGGCGAGCGGGCGGGAGAGGCGACGGGACCGGCGAGCTGCAGCAGCGCCGATGAGGCAGGGCAGCTCGGGGCGTGGGCTCGGGGCGCGGGCGGATGGCATCCAACAGGGGTAGAGGGGAGGCTCGTCGTCTCACCGGCGTTCATGGGGTAATGGCAGCGGGGCTCAGGGTGGCGGACGGGGACGACACTCCGATGAGGAGAGGGATGAGGAGGCAAGGAGGAAGGCCGGCGGGGTGGCTTCCGCGAGGTCCAGGCGCTCCGGGCGGCGAGTGAGGGAGTCCTAGATAAGGGGGTATCCGGACAGCCGGACTATGTACATCGTCCGGACTATTGAAGCGTGACGATACAAGACTCAAGACTTCGTCCCGTGTCCGGATGGGACTCTCCTTGGCATGGAAGGCAAGCTTGGCGATCTGGATGTTATGTTTCCTTCCTTGTAACCGACTCCATGTAAACCCTAGCCCTCTCCGGTGTCTATATAAACCGGAGAGATTGGTCCTTAGAAGGCCGATCACAATTACAATCATACCATCAAAGGCTAGCTTCTAGGGTTTAGCCTCTACGATCTCGTGGTAGATCTACTCTTGTACTACCCATATCTTCAATATTAATCAAGCAAGAAGTAGGGTTTTACCTCCATCGAGAGGGCCCGAACCTGGGTAAACATCGTGTCCCTTGCTTCCTGTTACCATCAGCCTAGATGCATAGATCGGGACCCCCTACCCGAGATCCGCCGGTTTTGACACCGACATTGGTGCTTTCATTGAGAGTTCCTCTGTGTCGTCACTACAAGGCATGATAGCACCTTCAATCATCGTCAACAACACGGTCTAGGGTGAGACTTTTCTCCCCGGACAGATCTTCGTGTTCGGCGGCTTCGCACTGCAGGCCGATTCGCTTGGCCACCTGGAGGAGATCGACAGCTACGCCCCTGGCCACCAGATCAGGTTCGGAAACCTGAACTACACAGCGGACATCCACGGAGACTTGAGCTTCAACGGATTCGTGCCCATGCCAGGAGCACCGGACAGTCACGACGAGCACGGCTTAGACCTGCTGTCGGACAAAGCTCGGGGTATCACCCCCGCAGTAGCCTCGGACCTAAATTCGGAGTAGGCTGCGCTGCCTAAGGACGAAGGGCCGGACCTCGCCTCGCAGGCCGCACACTCATCGGCGGTGGAGCCAAATACATGTCTCACCTCTATGGTGGCCTGTGACTCCGGACCCCTGGATTCGCATCCGGATGTTGGTTCCGGTCCGCGCACTCCCGATCCAGTCGAGCCAGGTTGGGCTCCGGTAATGGAGTTCACCGCTGCGGATATCTTCCAGCACTCGCCCTTTGGCGACATGCTGAACTCGTTAAAAACTCTCTCTTTGACAGAAAGTTCCGGGCCGAACTATGTCTGGCTCGAGTGGGAAGCAGGAGACGAAGAAATTCGTTACCCACCCACCACCCACTTCATAGCCACAGTTGATGATTTAACCAACGTGCTTGACCTCGACTCCGAAGGCATCGATGGTATGATGATGATGCAGGAGAAGATTCAAAATCTATGGGGTGCCGAACTTCCGCCTCGTCACACGACATATACATGGTGGATACGCCCAAGGAGGACGACGGCGACAATCCAAAAGATAAAACCCCCGGGCAATAGCCAAAGCGATAGTGCAGACGTCGTTACAAGTCCAGCAACAACAAAAATAGCAGCAAGGGCACCAGAAGGATCGATACTCCAGTCAACCCCGAAGGCAACAACGACCATACGGAACCCGCGATGGAGCATGACGAGCCAGGTCACGCCGAACACAGTTTGGAGCAGACTGTCACGCCCAATATGCGATACTATCCTAAAGAGACTCGAAGGTCCCACCAAGGATAGAACCGCATATTGATACACTTTTGCAAGGTGGATATCATTACATCAACATTACATAATAGGTGGGGATACATACAAAAGGCATACAATGCCACATGAATACAACATCATCTTACATAAGAGCACCATCCGACTACGGATGAAACATAAACGACATCCACCCTGCTAGCCCAGGCTGCCGACCTGGAACCTATCCCCTGATCGAAGAAGAAGCAGAAGCAGAACTCCAAAACAAGAAAACATCGCTCTCGCATCATGATCATCGCATAACCTGTACCTGCCACTGTTGTTGTAGTAATCTGTGAGCCACGAGGACTCAGCAATCCCATTACCATGGGTATCAAGACTAGCAAAGCTAAATGGGAAAGGAAGGGGTAAAGTGGTGAGGTTGCAGCAGCGACTAAGCAAATATGGTGGCTACCATACGCAAATAAGAGCGAGATGAGAGCAAGCAGAACGGTCGTGAAGCTAGCAATGATCAAGAGGTGATCCTGAACTCCTACTTACGTGAAACATAACCCAAAACCGTGTTCACTTCCCGGACTCCGCCGAAACGAGACCATCACGGCTACACACACGGTTGATGCGTTTTAATTCGGATCTGGTGTCAAGTTATCTACAACCAGACATTAACAAATTTCCATCTGCCACATAACCGTGGGCATGGCTCTCGAAAGTTTATACCCTACAGGGGTGTCCCAACTTAGCCCATGATAAGCTCTCGCGATCAACAAAGGATATAACTTCTCCCAGGAAGACCCGATCAGTCTCGGAATCCCGGTTTACAAGACATTTCGACAATGGTAAAACAAGACCAGCAAAGCCGCCCGCATGTGCCGACAAATCCCGATAGGAGCTGCACATATCTCGTTCTCAGGGCACACCGGATGAGCCAGACGTCGGGTTGGCATAGACCCTGGTTGCCCAGGGGGCGCCGGACATCGCTCGGTTCGGACCAACACTTAGAGAAGCACTGGCCCGGGGGGGCTAAAATAAAGATGACCCTTGAGAGGGCGACTCCCAAGGGAAAAGTATAGGTGGTGGTGAGGCAAATGGTAAAACCAAGGTTGGGCCTTGCTGGAGGAGTTTTATTCAAGGCGATCTGTCAAAGGGGTCCCATAAATCACCCAACTGCGTAAGGAACGCAAAATCCGGGAACATAACACCGGTATGACGGAAACTAGGGCGGCAAGAGTGGAACAAAGCACCAGGCATAAGGCCGAGCCTTCCACCCTTTACCAAGTATATAGATGCATTAATAATATATGAGATATTGTGATATCCCAAAATAATCCTGTCCACCATGGAGCAATCTTCAACTTCACCTGCAACTAGCAACGCTATAAGAGGGGCTGAGCAAAAGCGGTAACATAGCCAAGCAACAGTTTTCTAGGAAGGGTGAAAAGGTTAGAGGCTGACATGGCAATTTGAGAGGCTTGAAGAGCAAAAGATAGGTAGCGCAGCAAAGCTATAGAACGAAGCAACTAGCATAGCAATGATAGTAGTGAGATCCAGGGTGACGGTCATTTTGCCTGAAATCCTGCAAGGAAGAAGAACGAGTCCATGAAGAAGATGAAGCCACGAAGACGAACCAAGCGTAGACGAACGAATCCTCACGATCGCAACGAAACGGGAACTATCGAGAAGAAGCAAACAACATGGTAAACACACCACACATATACATGACATGATGCTCAACCAAGTATGATGTATGACAAAGCTACATGAAGCTACTCATGGCAAGAGATGATGCATACAAGAGCAACACAACAAAGCAAGTTTAAATGAGGCCGGAAACAACATATAACAATTCCAGTAAGTCCTCATATGCAAATTTAGAAATTGGTCCAGAACTGAATAAACCTTAGGTTCAAGTTGTTAAACAGCAAGTTAAGATGCACCAAGATGATCTACACGAGATTCTAGTCAAGTTACATATAAAGTTCATTTAATCGGAGCTACGGCCTAGAAGATATGAACAAAACAAGTTAAACATGGCATTGATGCTAAAAGCATCCAAACATCAAGCAAACACCTCAAAACAAGGATGCAACATGAAATATGAAACTACATGCAAAATCAAGCAAGTTTCATATAGAGCACACTCAAAACGGAGCAACGGTTCAGCACATAAACTCTATACAAGTTTAAAGGACAAGATGTCCAAAACAGCAACTAGGCATCTTACAAGCATCGAATCAATATGCTACAGCATCCCAACGTGAAAACAAAAGGCATGGGCATGAAGTACACGTAAAGCATGACAAAACATGAACACTGAGATATCTCCAGAAAACACTATAACACGCTCAAAAGGACATGGAAAGATTGCAAATAATAACAGTTTCAGGCTTAGCAGAAAATAACATCAGGTTGCAATGTTCAGAGCTATCAAACATCATGCTACAGGAACTTATCATGGCAAACAAAGGCATGGAATGAATCTACTAATTGCATATAATGAAAATCCCTTACTGACCATGAGCCAAAAGGGATCAGAAGATATGATGACACCCATGTAAACATGACAAGTTATATGATAGATTGAAACATGGCAGGAACAACAATAAGTAGGCATGTTGGTGAGCTTGTACCACTCACCACAGAGCAATACATGGCATGACAAGGTAACCAACAGTAATAAGACATGTTTGTGAAGCTAAGCATTGCAAGAGCACGTTCATAGGGTACATGGATCACTAGCAAAGCTCATGGAAAAACTGAACTTAATGTTAACAGGCTGACAACAACATTATTTAGCAAGTTTGGAGCAAGATAACAACAATCTACATCAGGCTATAAATGCAACCCGGGGAACAGATGGATAGAGCATGACATGTATAACAAAACATCCTTAGTGAACATCTCCAGATTATGCACAGAATGACTTGTAGCAGCAGGTTAACATAGCATCATGATATAGCAGATTCAGACAAGCAAAACAGCAACAACAAGTACCCCACTTAACAAGCTTGATGCACTCACTACACAACTCACAAAAATACATGGATTGCACCTTTGTAAATATGGCATGATGTAGTTCAAAACACATGTAAAGCTCATGCTCATAGGATGCACGCATCAAACATGACAAAAATGACAAATGAGCATGTTCTGTTAACAGACAGCAGACAACATTATATAGCACTCTTGCAACGATGATTAGGGCATCAAGATGACCTCAAACAAGCATGGCACAATGGAATGAAATGAAGAGCATCTCACAACGAACATTTTGATATATAACACACACAAGACGGAGCAGTATGCATGGAGTTATGATGCAATGAACAGGGCACCAGAATGCAATAATTTCAGGACTTGGGGAAAAATGGGCAACCTCGCAGATCTAGGGTTTCCGGGCGCGGATCCCGAGGTTCATCGGAGAACTCACCGGAGTTGACGGGGAAGACGTCGGAGCTGCGGGGAAGAAGAATGCGGGGCTCCCTCGGCCGGATCTCGCCGGATCCGGGCCGGGGAGGCACGGCGGCGGAGGGCGGCGAGCTCGGTAAGGCGGCGCGGAGGTTGAGTGGCTGGCGGCGGCGATCGCCGGCAAGGCGCGATCCAGGCGGCGGGGCAGATCAGGGAGGCGTGGGGCGCGGGGACCCGGGCTGCGGCGGCGGCGGCGGAGGGCGCAGGGAGGCGCCGGCG
>NC_041391.1:199453314-199460268 GCF_002162155.2 Triticum dicoccoides | reverse complement strand
CGGAGGGAGGCGCCGCTCGGGCCGGCGGGGCGCAGATGCGTCCCGGAGCGGGCCGGCTGCGGGCTCCCGCGGGCCGCGAGAGAGGAGGCGTGGGGAGGACGGCGGCGCGACTTGTGGCGGCGGCGGATTGGGCGGGCAGCAACGGCTAGACGTGTCCGGCCGTCACGGACGTGTCCGGTGGCGGCGGGAGGAAGAGGACTAGGGTTTGGACCCGGGATTTCGGGGGAGAGGGCATCTATATAGGTAGAGGAAGCTAGGAGAGTCCAAATGGAGTGCGGTTTTTGCCCACACGATCGTGATCGAACGACCGAGAGCATGGAGGGGGTTTGGATGGGTTATTGGGCCACTTTGGAGGGGGTTGGGCTGCAACACTCAAAAGGCCTTTGCGGTTCCCCAGTTAACCGTTGGAGTATCAAACGGACTCCAAATGGCACGAAACTTGACAAGTGGTCTACCGGTGGTATACCAAGGCCACTTGGCAAACCTCGGGCCATTCCGAGAAATTTTAACACCCGCACATGAAAAGAGACAAGAAGGGACGCCGTATGACATAGGAGTGCCGGATTGCAAAACGAACAACGGGGAAAATGCTCGGATGCATGAGACGAACATGTATGCAAAATGAGATGCACATGATGACATGGAAAAATTTAACACGCAAGCAACTGACATGGCAACGATGGCGAATAACTGGCAGACACCTGGCGCATCGAATCCGGGGCGTTACAACACTCCTCCACTAACAAGAGATCTTGTCCCGAGATCTTAGGACCGAGACGGAGGGGAAAAGGATGAGGTGAAACAAGAACTCAAGAGAAGAAGCAAAGAATCGAGAGCCCTCGAGAAAAAGAGAGGAACGACGAGAATGACGAGAATCGAAAGTTCACGGAATCAGATAGACTATGAAACCACTCCGGTTAGAACGAGATAAGAAACGAATAAGACTGAAACGATTTAGGCAACACTCCGGCTGAAGATGGAAGGAATAGAACACGAGCTTGAGAGGATGGAATGTTACTTGACGAGAGGAACAACACAATGCCTCCGGAATAATTGAAATAGTGGAAATAAAAGAACGGAGAAGAAAAATGACAACTTCTTCGACGAATGAAATAGAAAGCATCCATAGGAGGAAGGATTGAACGGAGTAGTAGAGAAAACAACAGCGAAAAGAATAAGCTTGTTGTGGTCTTATAGGTAACATCTGAAGATCATAAGGTGATAACCGGCCACAAACGGAAATGATTGGATAGCTGAGAAGAACGAAGAAATGCAAAACTCCACTTCAAAAGAATACAGAGAATTAATCGCACTTCGAGACGTAAGAGGAAAAGGTACTTGAACTCCACCAACAAGAATCTTGATGAACTCTTGAAGAATGAATTAAAACATGAAGAACCACCATGAAGAACTCCGGTGACAAAAGGATGATGAGCTAGAATGAAGGATGAAAGAATAAGATGAGCCTTGCGATGAGTTAGATGGAGGTTCCGACGAAATGGCCGAGGAAATTTGAACTCCGGAAAAGAAAAGATGAAAACACTTGTAACTAGAATTTATTCATCAAGAACAAACTCCAAAGAAAGGGATTACTCACTTGGATGAAATAAGAATAAGATTTATTGTATGCTTATCCTTCATAAAATTAAATTGATGGCAAGCAATGGATTTTGTATACTACTTATTCTTCTTGAAAAGGATTGAGAAGTGACATATCGCGAACTTGAGAAGGTCTTCATGCACCACCGGTAGGATTGGAAAGAACAAATGAATTAAATGATAATAAAGGAAAAAGAATCTTGAACGAACCACCATAAGAATTCAAAAATTGAATGACGAAAGAGAATGAATCACCGGGAAGAATTAGAAGAACCAATATACCAGAGGGGATTCAGATACGAGGGAACGGGAAGAACTCGAGCTGATTAAAGGACATTTGAACAAAGCGCCGGGATAATTGAATAACGGTAGCTGAAATGTGAGGACGAAGAATTCTTCTGGAACGATGGCCTCCGGTGAAAAGAAATGGAAAAACAACTCCTGACATACTCCGGATGGGTAAGAAAAGAATATCTGATAAATGGAATAATTCGAGAGGATAGCATGAAGCTAGAACCACGAATCTTCGAGAGAACGGGCAAAATTTAAGAGGAACTCTTCTTCGTTCTTCAAATGACGACGAGAAACACCACCAAAATTGTTGAAATACTCCGGGAGAATGAAAAGCGAAGGGGTTGAGCCAACAATGAAAAGAATTTGGAAGAGATCTTGGAGAAGGCATGTGACTGATGGGATCCATTCTTACGTCACAATTGAAAAGAATTGAGAAAAACTCCAGGGGAATTAGAAGAGTCAGGTAAGATCCTGGGAAAAGACCTGTGGGTTAGGGCCCACTAAAGAGAAAACACCGTTGAAAAGGATTGTTGAACAGGTAGATGATGCACCGGAACAATTGACATATTTGAATGAGGTGACAACCTCGACTTAATTGGAACACAGACGAATCTCCTGAGATGTCTTGAACTCTGGAATGACTGAATGGCGAGAGGCAAACGAGTAAGGAGAACACTTTAACCAAGGAAAAGAATGTGATCAACACCGAAAAAAAAACTTGAATTGAATCCACCGGAAAAGAAAAAGAGATGAAGAATGTCAAATGAGACGAGAATTCACCAATTGAAATAATTGAGGGAAGACTGAAGAGGCTCCGTACGAATGAAATTGATGGTCGAAAGAGACTCAAACTCCGGGAAGAAAAAGGGTGGGAGCGCGGGAAAAACAAAGGCAACTTGGACGGGGGAACCGACGAATATCTTGCAGAGAAAACACCGGTTGAAATCATTGAGGAAAGAAAGCAAAGACTTCGCACGAGTATGATGGATACTCGATTACAGGCTCCGGCTCCAAGAAGAAAAGGGGTGGGCGGGTGGAAAAAGAAAACAACTGAGGATTGAACTCAAAGATGAAGAGGCTCGAGTCAACTTGACGAGAAATGCATCGGATCAAAAGAGCTGAGAACCAACGATCGAAAAACCAACTGCGCGAACCTAAATAAAAATTTGAATGGGAAGAGGAGTAATACAAAACACCTACATCAAGATTCCTCACAGAGCGACGAAGGGGCTGAGGAGTAAAAAGAATTCCTACTCTCCGATATAACTAGACTCAGAAATCAGTTTTCTTCTAGACTCAACAATGGCCAAACTACACGATCAATCAAGGGGGCTCCTAGGGTCGGTCGAGGCTCTGATACCAACTTGTCATGCCCAATATGCGATACTATCCTAAAGAGACTCGAAGGTCCCACCAAGGATAGAACCGCATATTGATACGCTTTTGCAAGGTGGATATCATTACATCAACATTACATAATAGGTGGGGATACATACAAAAGGCATACAATGCCACACGAATACAACATCATCTTACATAAGAGCACCATCCGACTACGGATGAAACACAAACAGAAACTCAAACGACATCCACCCTGCTAGCCAGGCTGCCGACCTGGAACCTATCCCCTGATCGAAGAAGAAGCAGGACTCCAAAACAAGCAAACATCGCTCTCGCGTCATGATCATCGCATAACCTGTACCTGCCACTGTTGTTGTAGTAATCTGTGAGCCACGAGGACTCAGCAATCCCATTACCATGGGTATCAAGACTAGCAAAGCTAAATGGGAAAGGAAGGGGTAAAGTGGTGAGGTTGCAGCAGCGACTAAGCAAATATGGTGGCTACCATACGCAAATAAGAGCGAGATGAGAGCAAGCAGAACGGTCGTGAAGCTAGCAATGATCAAGAGGTGATCCTGAACTCCTACTTACGTGAAACATAACCCAAAACCGTGTTTACTTCCCGGACTCCACCGAAAAGAGACCATCACGGCTACACACACGGTTGATGCGTTTTAATTCGGATCTGGTGTCAAGTTATCTACAACCAGACATTAACAAATTCCCATCTGCCACATAACCGCGGGCACAGCTCTCGAAAGTTTATACCCTGCAAGGGTGTCCCAACTTAGCCCATGATAAGCTCTCGCGATCAATGAAGGATATACCTTCTCCCAGGAAGACCCGATCAGTCTCGGAATCCTGGTTTACAAGACATTTCGACAATGGTAAAACAAGACCAGCCAAGCCGCCCGGATGTGCCGACAAATCCTGATAGGATCTGCACATATCTCATTCTCAGGGCACACCGGATGAGCCAGACGTCGGGTTGGCATAGACCATGGTTGCCCAGGGGGCGCCGGACATCGCTCGGTTCGGACCAGCACTTAGAGAAGCACTGGCCCAGGGGGGCTAAAATAAAGATGACCCTTGAGAGGGCGACTCCCAAGGGAAAAGTATAGGTGGTGGTGAGGCAAATGGTAAAACCAAGGTTGGGCCTTGCTGGAGGAGTTTTATTCAAGGCGATCTGTCAAGGGGGTCCCATAAATCACCCAACCGCGTAAGGAACGCAAAATCCGGGAACATAACACCGGTATGACGGAAACTAGGGCAGCAAGAGTGGAACAAAACACCAGGCATAAGGCCGAGCCTTCCATCCTTTACCAAGTATATAGATGCATTAATAATATAAGAGATATTATGATATCCCAACATAATCCTGTCCACCATGGAGCAATCTTCAACTTCACCTGCAACTAGCAACGCTATAAGAGGGGCTGAGCAAAAGCGGTAACATAGCCAAGCAACGGTTTGCTAGGAAGGGTGAAAAGATTAGAGGCTGACATGGCAATTTGGGAGGCTTGAAGAGCAAAAGATAGGTAGCGCAGCAAAGCGATCTATAACGAAGCAACTAGCATAGCAATGATAGTAGTGAGATCCAGGGTGACGGTCATCTTGCCTGAAATCCCGCAAGGAAGAAGAATGAGTCCATGAAGAAGATGAAGCCACGAAGACGAACCAAGCGTAGACGAACGAATCCTCACGATCGCAACGAAACGGGAACTATCGAGAAGAAGCACACAACATGGTAAACACACCACACATATACATGACATGATGCTCAACCAAGTATGATGTATGACAAAGCTACATGAAGCTACTCCTGGCAAGAGATGATGCATACAAGAGCAACACAACAAAGCAAATTTAAATGAGGCCGGAAACAACATATAACAATTCCGGTAAGTCGTCATATGAAAATTTAGAAATTGGTCCAGAACTGAATAAACCTTAGGTTCAAGTTGTTAAACAGCAAGTTAAGATGCACCAAGATGATCTACACGAGATTCTAGTCAAGTTACATATAAAGTTCATTTAATTCGGAGTTACGGCCTAGAAGATATGAGCAAAACAAGTTAAACATGGCATTGATGCTAAAAGCATCCAAACATCAAGAAAACACCTCAAAACAAGGATGCAACATGAAATATGAAACTACATGCAAAATCAAGCAAGTTTCATATAAAGCACACTCAAAACGGAGCAACGGTTCAGCACATACACTATACAAGTTTAAAGGACAAGCTGTCCAAAACAGCAACTAGGCATCTTACAAGCATCAAAACAATATGCTACAACATCCCAACGTGAAAACAAAAGGCATGGGCATGAAGTACAGGTAAAGCATGACAAAACATGAACCCTGAGCTATCTCCATAAAACACTATAACATGCTCAAAAGGACATGGCAAGATTGCAAATAATAACAGTTTCTGGCTTAGCAGAAAATAACATCAGGTTGCAATGTTTAGAGCTATCAAACATCATGCTACAGGAACTTATCATGGCAAACAAAGGCATGGAATGAATCTACTAATTATGTATAACAAAAATCCCTTACTGACCATGAGCCAAAAGGGATCAGAAGATATGATGGCACCCATGTAAACATGGCAAGTTATATGAGAGATTCAAACATGGCAGGAACAACAATAAGTAGGCATGTTGGTGAGCTTGTACCACCCACCACAGAGCAATACATGGCATGAAAAGGTAACCAACACTAACAAGACATGTTTATGAAGCTAAGCATGGCAAGAGCACGTTCATAGGGTACATGGATCACTAGCAAAGCTCATGGAAAAACTGAACTTAATTATAACAGGCTGACAGCAACATTATTTAGCAAGTTTGGAGCAAGATAACAACAAGCTACATCAGGCTATAAATGCAACCCGGGGAATGGATGGATAGAGCATGACATGTATAACAAAACACCCTTAGTGAACATCTCCAGATTATGCATAGAATGACTTGTAGCAGCAGGTTAACTTAGCATCATGATATAGCAGATTCAGACAAGCAAAACAGCAACAACAAGTACCCCACTTAACAAGCTTGATGCACTCAATACACAACTCACAAAAATACATGGACTGCACCTCTGTAAATATGGTATCATGTAGTTCAAAACACATGTAAAGCTCATGCTCATAGGATGCACACATCAAACATGGAAAAAATGACAAATGAGCATGTTCTGTTAACGGACAACAGACAACATTCTATAGCACTCTTGCAACGATGATTAGGGCATCAAGATGACCTCAAACAAGCATGGCACAATGGAATGAAATGAAGAGCATCGCACAACAAACATTTTGATATATAGCACGCACAAAACGGAGCAGTATGCATGGAGTAATGATGCAATGAACAGTGCACCAGAATGCAATAATTTCAGGACTTGGGGAAAAACGGGCAACCTCGCAGATCTAGGGTTTCCGGGCGCGGATCCCGAGGTTCGTCAGAGAACTCGCCGGAGTTGACGGGGAAGACGCCGGAGCTGCGGGGAAGACGAATCCGGGGCTCCCTCGGCCGAATCTCGCCGAATCCGGGCCGGGGAGGCACGGCGGTGGAGGGCGGCGAGCTCGAGAAGGCGGCGCGGACAGAGATCCGGGCGGCGCGGAGGTCGAGTGGCCGGCGGCGGCGGTCGCCGGCAAGGCACGATCCAGGCGGCGGGGCAGATCAGGGAGGCGCGGGGCACGGGGACCCGGGCTG
>NC_041391.1:199442034-199453056 GCF_002162155.2 Triticum dicoccoides | reverse complement strand
AACCGGGGCACGCAGGCAGCAGAGAGAGGCGCCGCGCGGGCCGGCGGGGCCCAGATGCGGCCCGGAGCGGGCCGGCTGCGGGCTCCCGCGAGCCACGGCAGAGGAGGCACGGGGAGGACGGCGGCGCGACATGTGGCGGCGGCGGATTGGGCGGGCAGTGGCGGCTGGACGTGTCCGGCCGTCATGGACGTGTCCGGTGGCGGCTGGAGGAAGAGGACTAGGGTTTGGACCCGGGATTTCGGGGGAGAGGGCATCTATATAGGTAGAGGGAGCTAGGAGACTCCAAATGGAGTGCGGTTTTCGCCCACACGATCGTGATTGAACGACCGAGAGCATGGAGGGGGTTTGGATGGGTTATTGGGCCACTTTGGAGGGGGTTGGGCTGCAACACTCAAAAAGCCTTTCTGGTTCCCCGGTTAACCGTTGGAGTATCAAACGGACTCCAAATGGCACGAAACTTGACAGGTGGTCTACCGGTGGTATACCAAGGCCACTTGGCAAACCTCGGGCCATTCCAAGAAAGTTTAACACTCGCACATGAAAAGAGACAAGAAGGGACGCCGGATGACATAGGAGTGCCGGATTGCAAAACGAACAACGGGGAAAATGCTCGGATGCATGAGACAAAGATGTATGCAAAATGAGATGCACATGATGACATGGAAAAATGTAACACGCAAGCAAATGACATGGTAACGACGGCGAATAACTGGCAGACACCTGGCACATCGAATCCGGGGCGTTACACAGATGCCCGATGACAATGATCTTGAAGGACGAGGTCATCAAACCAAACCAGCACAAGAACAAACCCCGGATGACGATGCATTCATCATCCCGGAAACACGCATGGAACGAGATAACCTCAACCGAAAGCTTATGGCCACCGCAAGAAGTCTAAAGAAGCAGAAACAATGGCTCAAAGCCACACAGGAAACGCTCAATCGCAGATGGAATAAAGTGCTAGGCACTGAAGAAAGATACAGCGACGATCGCCATACAAAGAGCTATCCAAAACGCAAGCCACTGCCAGAATTCGACGAGGCCGCTCCACCAAAGAATAATACGACCAGGAGACCAGACGCACCGCTTCACAATTGCAACAGAACGGCTACCAACGCCGCGCACGATCTACATGAGCACCTGGATAAGAAAGCTGGCGCAGCTAGGTCCATCTACGGATCTAAAGGACACACCCCGGCGAGGGACTGTGGTCACCAAAATGATTATGCTAATCAACTACCAGTTTGGAATAAACATCAAACACAACAACAGCCGACGGCATGCCACGGCACGTCCAGATACAGAGGGGCTGCTCACCCCCTGTGCTTTATCGAAGAAGTACTGGACCATGAATTTCCACAGGGATTTAAACCTGTGAACATAGAGGCATATGACGGAATGACAGACCCAGGGGTCTGGATCGAGGACTTTATCCTGCATATACATATGGCTCGTGGGGATGACCTCCACGCCATCAAATACCTTGCCCTCAAACTAAAGGGACCAGCTCGACACTAGTTGAAAAGCCTCCCCGAAAATTCAATTGGGAGTTGGGAGGAACTCGAGGACGCTTTCAGGGCCAATTTTCAAGGGACTTATGTCCGGCCTCCGGATGTTGATGATTTAAGTCACATAATCCAACAGCCCGGAGAGTCCGCCCGCAAGCTTTGGAACAGATTCCTCACTAAGAAGAATCATATTGTCGATTGTTCGGATGCTGAAGCCTTAGCGGCATTCAAACACAGCATCCGAGACGAGTGGCTCGCCAAACACCTCGGCCAAGAAAAGCCAAGGACAATGGCAGCCCTAACAAGCCTTATGACCCGCTTTTGCGCGGGTGAAGATAGCTGGCTAGCCCGTAAAGGCACCAACGACCCCAGAACATCCGAAATAAGGGATGGCAACGGGAAGCCACTGCGTAATAAAAACAAACGCCAAAACAAGGAAGAGAGCCCAGATAACACAACGGTTAATGCCGGATTCAGGGGCTCTAGACCTGATCAGCAAAAGAAGCCATTTAAAGGCAGTAAAGAGGGATCGTCCGGTCTGAATAGAGTCCTAGACAGACTGTGCCAAATTCATGGCACCCTTGACAAGCCTGCGAACCACACGCACAGAGAGTGCTGGGTCTTCAAGCAGGCCAGCAAATTAAATGCCGAACACAAGGGAAGGGAAACACCAAGTGAAGACGAGGATGAACCTCGCCAGCCGACCACTGGGGGACAGAAAAAATTACCGCCAGAGGTTAAAACAGTGAACATGATCCACACGACTCGCACATCCATGAGAAGGCACGAACGCACGCATCGAGACGCGCGCGATATAGAACCCATCGTACCCACACCTAACTACTGGATGTCTTATCCGATCACCTTCGATCACTTGGACAGCCGAACTAGTATTCGGTGCAGAGGATCAAAGGCCTTGGTGCTTGACCCAATAATCGACGGATACCGTCTCACCCGTGTCCTCATGGACGGCGGCAGTAGTCTCAATTTAATATACGAGGACACTGTCCGCAGGATGGGGATAAACCCATCCAGAATTAGCCAAAGCAACACCACCTTTGAAGGGGTGATACCAGGCGTTGAAGCCTACGGCAGGGGCTCCGTCGTACTGGAGGTAACATTTGGCTCCCCAGGCAATTCCAGAAGCAAAGAACTACTCTTCACCATCGCACCCTTCCAAAGTGGCTATCATGCATTGCTTGGAAGAGCGGCCTTCGCCCGCTTCAACGCATTACCGCACTATGGCTACCTTATACTCAAGATGCCTGGTCCACGTGGCGTCATCACCGTTAACGGAATCACAGAGCGCTCTTCACGCGCAGTGGAACACGCGGCGGCCCTAGCGGCCGGACTATAAGCGGCCTCCAATGTCAGAAAACATGACTGGTCATTAAGACCACAAACACGGTTAGACGAGTCCGGTAGCCCGGACAAAATTGAACCAGGGCACCGTATATGTAATCCCATAGCGGACACCAGGGGCTATAAATATTTAATACAGCCCCACACTTGGCTCAACCTTATTGGCAGGCCAACATCTTACACTTTTATTATCCATCGCATACTTACATTGTACTCTCCTATGAGTTCTCTTTTTTTACAGACAACGTTCGCGCGATACCCTTCCAGGATACGGCACAACGGAGACAAAGGCGCAGACGTGCAGCAGGGCCCCGCTCAACAGGTTTCTTTTTAGATTAAGCCCATGTGTAAACCTTTTCTATTGCATCTTGTTGTTTAACCATCCCATGGGTTCCATACCCACAGAGGATACTGCCGTTATCTGCATTTCGCCATGACAAATCAACGCACGTACCTGGAAACACAGGGTTTATAATGAATGGGCATTCTTGAGCCCATCTTCTATTATAAATTCCGAATACCTTCGGGAGTGTTCGGCGTCACGAGTTTGGCCTTATATGCATCAACTCCGAATCATGTCTTCTGTCGGTGTACTAAAGTAGGGGTACCTTAGTACCCCGAACTTGTGCACGGGCAGTCGCAGCGTCCCGCGGCAGGGCTTGCCGGGCGTCCGCCAAGATCCTCCATCATTCCTATTGATGCCATTCAAGAACAAAGTGCTTAATTGAGAAGACAAGGCCCCGACAAGAGGAGCTCGCTGGGAAGGACAAGGCCCCGGCAAGAGGAGCTTACCGGGAAGGCCAACCAAGGCTTTTCAAGAGGCTTGCCGCGACGCGCCCCGCGTCCCGGCAGGGTCCGGCGGGCGACAAGCTTGCGGGTGCGACGAGACAACGACCGCGGAAAGGCGCTTGCCGCAGCGAAGCCACCACTCTGCGCCCACGCTCCAGCGCATCCGACGACGTGTCGCCCCAAGATCGTTCCTGGTGCACGTGTTGGGCGGTTGTGTAGCCAAGCGGTGCGAGGTGACAAGTAGAGATGACGAGAAGGCCATCGTGGCAATCGGTGGCGCCCTTAACGGTCGTTTTCTGCACTGTTTGGGCGACTGGACGGGCATCAAATGCCTTTGTCCCCTGCCGTCAGAGTTAGGTAGGGGGCACTGTAGATAGCGGTTGTACCAACCCCTCTTTTTACTTTTTTACCCCTCTCTGCGTTGCCACCTGTCGGTGACCCCTTTAGCCTATAAAATGGAGGCCCATGCGCACGTAGAGGAGGTTCGACTCATTCGAAACTACAACACACCCACGCTCTCGAGCAAGAACAGAATATAGACACTAAGCAGCAGTAGGAGTTCTATCTCTCCGGAGAGCTCCGAAGCTGGGTAAAATACCTCGCGTGCATCACCTCGATCTGCTCTTCGTGCGCCTTCCGCTCCCTGCCGGACCGAAAAGGGGCCCTGCCCCATAGGTGCTCGTTTCCCACGACATGTTTGGCGCGCCAGGTAGGGGGCGTCGAGGTTGTGCGAACCTGATCCGGTCTTCGCGCACGCTACATCAACGTCTTCATCGACATGCCACTGAAGAGGAAGGCTTCGGAGGTGGCCGCTCCGTCCACGTCGATCCCGCCGCCGCCGGAGCAAACGGGCGGTGGGGTAGACGCCGGCGGAGGAACGGGCGCTGACGGGGGGACTCACATCGTCACCAGATCCAAGGACAAAGCCCCGCAAACTTCGGCGTCCGTACATGCGCCGCGCCCCTCTCAGGAGGCGCGGGATCGACAACGCCATGGTGCCCCTGGCACCGTGCTCGCGTTGGAGCAAGGCCAAGCCGGCGGATCGCGGGACGCTCAAGGCCAACATACACGTCAACACGTTGGCGTGAGCGCGGCACGGTCGCCTGGACGAGATGTTGCTCCTTCTAACACTGCTTGAAGTTTGAGCATATCCCGCTCCTCGCATCGTTCGCCCCCACTGCCAAAAACCCCGGAAGAAGCGTTGGCCCGAGCCCAACTGCTACTAGAGTACCCTCCAGCACTGGACAAGATCGACGACTGGAGGATGGCCATCCAGAGCCTCATCGGCTTCGCCAACGCCGACAAGCCCCGGCAGCCAAGCACATCGAAGCCACGGCAAGACGCCCAGGCGGAGGCCGGAGGCGGCAAGACTGGTGGGGGTGCCACCACCGTGCACTCCCCACCCCGAAGGCCAAGATCGCCGACTCGCCAGGCCAACCTCGACACCGACTCCACCGCGTCGTCGGACCCGCAAGCCCGTCGCGATCAACGCCAAGTTCTCCAAGAACGACGACAAGAAGACGCTCATACTCGCATCGAGCGTCGAAGAGAAGCGCGGCGTCAGTCAGACCAGCGCGCTGGGCCCACTGTTGATATGCATGCGCCAGGGGAACTGGGCGACTTGCCATACGCGGTAGGTTGCCCTGCGTTCACTCGTGAGCTGCGGCAGGTCCAGTGGCCCAGTACCAAGAACTTCAAGCCAGACGTGCCCGAGAAGTACGATGGCAGGATACATCCGTCGGAGTTCCTTAGCGTCTACACCATCGCGGTGCAGACTGCCGGGGGGCGCAACGAGAAGATCCTCGCCAACTACTTCCCGCTGGTGCTCAAGCCCAACGTCAGATCTTGGCTCATGCACTTGCCGGACAACTCCATCTCTTCGTGGGCGGACCTGTGCCATCAGTTTGTTGGCGCTTTCACGGGCGGACACAAACCTCATGGCCAGGAGAGCGATCTTCATCTGCTCGCCCAGAAAGAAGGAGAACCCCTGCGCAAATACATATAGAGATTCAGCCAGGTGCAGCGCAACATCCCAGACGTCCACCCTGCCGCGGTTATCAGCGCGTTCCATCAGAATGTGCGTAACCGCAGGATGAGGGAGGAGATGGCGATGTGCAAAATCAGAGATGTCAGTGAGCTATATGCTCTGGCCGACAAGTGTGCACGTGCTGAGGAGGGGAGGAAACTCCCCAGAGAGAATGCAGGAGCAGAAGGATCTGACAATGAGGACGCCCCTCCGGCAAAGAAGAACCGGAGGCGGAATAACAGAAAGAGGAAGGTTAAGGATGTGCTAGTTGTCGAGCAGTCCGGCAACGGAGGTGGCGCCGAGAAGGCCAAAGCTGGCGACTCCGGCGAGGCTGTGGTGGCCGCCGACAAGCAGGACAGATCCGGCAAGCAGTACTGCAAGATCCACCGTACCAAGGGCCATGACCTCCAGACCTGCAAGAAGGTCGAGCAGCTTGTTGAGCTATAGAAAGCTGAATACGAGCGCCGCGACAAGGAGAAGGCCCAGGAAGGTGGCGGAGGATCCGACAAGAAGCGCCCCGCCCGGGGAGGGCGCCGCGGCAAGGCCAAGCAGCGGCAAGGAGATAGGCCTCCCCGCGGCCGCGACAAAGACAAAGACGAAAACGAAGATGATGAGATAGATGAGGATGAGACCGATGAGCAGGAGTTTCAGAAAGCGACAGAGGTTTTGTGCGTTGACGGCGGTGCTTCTCTGCACACCTTGCACCGCCAACTCAAACAGTGGGTGCGGGAGGTAAATGCAGCAGAACCGTCAGTCGAATCGCGCAAGCCCCTAAAGTGGTCCAGCACGCCCATCATCTTTGATGTCGAGGATCACCCTGATCGCATAACTGCGGTCGGGTGCTTGCCGATGTTGGTTTCGCCAACCATCCGCAACCTCAAGGTCACAAAGATGCTCGTTGACGGTGGGGCCGGCTTGAATCTGATCTCATCCGCAGTACTCAAGAAGCTCCCGATCCCCGACAGCGAGCTCGAAGAGACTGGTACCTTTCAAGGAATTAATCCAGGAAGGAGCAAGCCGAAGGGGAAGATCACACTGCCAGTAACGTTTGGCAGCAAGCTCAACTTCAGGACAGAGAGAGTCACATTTGACGTTGCTGATTTCCCATTGCCCTACAATGGGATACTCGGCCGACCGGCGCTTGCCAAGTTCATGGCAGCCTCTCACTACGCCTACAATGTGCTCAAGATGCCCGGTCCGATAAGTGTCATTTCTGTCCATGGCGACAAGAAAGATGCACTTATCTGTACCGACAAGATCTACCGGGAAGCAGCAGCCGCAGCAGAACGCAAACCACTTGCCGCTGAAGCTCCCGGGGGGAAGAAGAAGACCAAGTCCGGCAAGAGTAGCTCTGATGCCCACTCCGGCAAGCGCACCTCTTCGGAGTGCTGCGCTACCGTCGAGGACGCACCATCGAGCTCCACCGGCAAGTGCAAGAAGGCGAAGACAGCTTCACCGGAAACCAAGAAAGTGGCCGCCAAGGAGGATGGCACTGGTGGTACCTTCACCATCAGTGCCACGCTTGACCCTAAATAAGAAAGCGCGCTCGTTGCTTTCCTGCGGGCGAATGTCGACGTGTTTGCATGGAAACCGTCTGACATCCCCGGTGTTCCCAGGAAAGTGATTGAGCACCACCTTGCCGTTTGTCCTCATGCGCGGCCCGTCAAGCAGAGAGTTAGGAAGCAAGCGGTGGAACGTCAAGAGTTCATTGCAGAAGAGATCAAGAAGTTGGAAGCAGCAGGCCTTGTCCGAGGGGTACTCCATCCAACGTGGTTAGCCAATCCAGTAGTCATGCGCAAGGCGAACGGGAAATGGAGGCTTTGTATTGACTTCACTGATGTTAATAAAGCTTGTCCCAAGGATCCATTTCCCTTGCCGCGCATTGACCAGATTGTCGACTCCACGGCAGGATGTGATCTGCTTTCATTCCTTGATGCATACTCAGGATATCATCAGATCTTCATGGCAGAAGAGGATGAAGAGAAGACCGCATTCATTACTCCATGTGGCACGTACTGCTTTGTACGGATGCCTTTCGGACTAAAGAATGCTGGCTCGACGTTTGCAAGAGTAGTCAGTCATGCTTTTGAACCACAGCTGCACAGAAATGTAGAAGCTTACATGGATGACATAGTGGTCAAGAGCAAAGACAGATCTACTTTGATCCAAGATTTGGATGAGACTTTTGCAAATCTGCGCAAGATCAATCTCAAGTTGAACCCCGAGAAGTGCGTGTTTGGAGTTCCTTCCGGCAAGCTTCTCGGGTTCTTTGTGTCCCAGAGGGGGATTGAAGCCAATCCCGACAAGATCAAGGCCATTGAGCAGATCGAAGCACCGAAGTGCGTCAAGGATGTGCGAAGGCTTGCCGGCTGTGTAGCTGCTCTCAGCAGGTTCATCTCTAAGTCCGCAGAGCGCGCCCTGCCGTTTTTCAAAATTTTGAAAAAGGCAGGTCCAATGAAATGGACTCCGGAAGCGGAGGCCGCGCTCCAGGATTTGAAGAGGTACCTGTCCACCACTCCAACACTTGTCGCACCTAAGCCACAAGAAAAGTTGTTGCTATACCTAGCGGCAACCAATCAAGTGGTTAGTGCTGCGTTAGTGGCGGAGAGGGAGGCGGATGATGAGCCAGTGGCCACGGCAAGCGCATCCAGCGACAAGCAGGGGGCTCCTCCGGCAAGCTCTGGTCCCGACAGGGATGAATCAGCACAGCCACAAGAAGAGAAACAAAAGAAGATGGTGCAGCGCCCAGTTTATTTTGTCAGTTCCCTTCTGCAGGGGGCTAGATCAAGGTACTGTGGAGTGCAGAAGTTGCTTTTTGGCCTTCTCATGGCCTCAAGGAAGCTGCGCCATTACTTTCAAGCACATGAGATCACAGTTGTCACTCGCTTCCCGTTGAAGAGGATATTGCAGAATCCAGAAGCAACAGGCAGGATTGTCGAGTGGGCACTGGAATTGTCAAGCTTTGGCCTCAAGTTTGAGAGTACCTCAACTATCCAGAGCCGAGCATTGGCAGAATTTATAGCAGAATGGACGCCAACACCTGATGAAGAAACTCCGGAGACGAGCATTCCCGTCAAGGAGGCAAGCAAAGAATGGATCATGTACTTTGACGGTGCCTTCTCGCTGCAAGGCGCCGGTGCGGGTGTGTTGCTTGTCGCACCCACCAGAGAGCACCTCAAGTACGTGGTCCAAATGCACTTTCCCAAGGAGCAAGCAACGAACAATACTGCAGAATATGAAGGCTTGCTTGCCGAACTCAGAATCGCAGCAGAGCTTGGGATCAAGAAGCTCATTGTCAGGGGAGACTCGCAGCTTGTCGTCCGTCAAGTCAACAAGGATTATCAGAGTCCGTTGATGGAAGCTTACATTGATGAAGTGAGAAAGCTAGAAGAGCATTTTGACGGCCTGCAGATGGAACACGTTCCGAGAGCATAGAACAACATTGCAGATGGCCTGTCAAAATGCGCCACACTCAAGTTGCCTGTGGAACCAGGGATTTTTGTGCTCAAGCTGACTCAACCATCTGTGACACCATCAACTGGACAGAGCAAGAAGAGGAAGTTGATTACTGGCGACTACTTTCCGACAGAGCTCTCCGAAGCCGCCGCCAAGAAGGTCCCCAAGATCAACACAAAGATTGCTGAGGAGCAGTCTGCTCCGACAAGCCCTAGGGTTTGTTTCGTTGAAGCAGACGCTCCCGACAAGTTGTGTCCCGACACGCTTGCCGGGGAACATCACGCTCCGGCTGAGTCACAGATTTTTGCCGTGGAAGCAGATGTTCCCGCAGCAGCATTTGCGCCTTTAGTCCTTGTCGTTGAGCCACAAGCTCCGGCATGGGCACAGCAGATCGTCCATTTCCTTCAAACAGGAGAACTTCCCGAAGAGCAAGAAGAAGCGGAAAGAGTAGCCCGGCAATCAAGTATGTACCAGTTTGTCGATGACATACTGTATAGAAGAAGATTCAACGGAGTGAAATTGAAGTGTATTCAACGGGAAGAAGGACAAGAGCTGTTGGCGGAGATACATGGAGGCATATGTGGCCACCACATTGGCGCAAGAGCACTTGCCGGCAAAGCGTTCCGGCAAGGATTCTTCTGGCCGACAGCCCTCCAGGATGCAACTGCACAAGTAACCAAGTGTGAAGTGTGCCAGTTCCACTCCAAACAAATACATCAACCAGCTCAAGCTCTCCAGACAATTCCTTTATCCTGGCCATTCTCGGTCTGGGGGCTCGACATCCTCGGCCCCTTCCCCCGAGCTGTCGGGGGCTTCGAGTACGTGTACGTGGCAATCGACAAGTTCACGAAGTGGCCGGAGGTGGAAGCAGTGAGGAAGGTGACAGCACAGTCATCAGTCAAGTTCTTCAGGTCAATTGTTTGCCGTTTCGGAGTCCCTAGCCGGATCATCACCGACAATGGCACACAGTTCACGAGCCGCACCTTCATGCAGTACGCCCAAGATCTTGGCGCCAAGATCTGCTTCGCTTCTGTTGCTCACCCGAGAAACAATGGTCAAGCAGAGAGGGCGAACGCTGAAGTGCTGCGCGGGCTCAAGACCAGAACTTTCGACAGGCTGCACAAGTGCGGAAGAAACTGGATCGAGGAGCTGCCAGTGGTTCTTTGGTCGATCAGGATGACGCCAAATCGAGCCACCGGCCAGACACCTTTTGCTCTAGTCTACGGAGCAGAGGCAGTTCTCCCCACGGAACTCGTATACGAATCACCTCGAGTGGTCGCTTACGATGAGCTTGAGCAAGAGCAGCTGCGGCAAGATGACGCGTTGCTCCTCGAGGAAGATCGTCTTTAGGCTGCTGTACGAGCTGCTCGCTACCAGCAAGCTTTGCGCCGCTACCATAGCCGCAAAGTTAATGCCAGAAGTCTCGAGGAAGGCGACCTTGTTCTTCGGCGCGTTCAGTCCGCCAAGAATTCCAACAAGTTGACGCCGAAGTGGGAAGGCCCTTACAGGGTGAAACGAGTCACTAGGCCTGGCGCTGTCCGCCTTGAGACCGAAGATGCCATACCGGTGAGCAACTCCTGGAACATTGAGCATCTTCGTAAGTTTTACCCGTAAGGCGCGGTTGCCGGAACCTGTTCCGGCAACCACCTTTTGTACAAGTCTTGCCGCTGTTGCATGTAATCCTTTGTACAAAGCCGGGCGCAGACCCTGTGCATAAGTAAAGCTTGTGTGCTTCACGCTTTCTGTCAATTTCATGCATTCTTTCTTTTTTAGCATGTACTATCTGACACCTTGTGCAGCACCAAGCCCCGGCGAGCAGTAAGGCTCCATGTCATTATTTTCTCTTCTTTCTTTTTTCGCAAAGAGAACAAAGTTTCC
>NC_041391.1:199435510-199441580 GCF_002162155.2 Triticum dicoccoides | reverse complement strand
AGGGGTTAATGGTGTGGATCGGGCATCGTTCAAGAAAGGTTCCGCTCTTGCCAGGAAGCAGACGACAGAAAAGCTAAGTTGCCAGAGTTTGAGCAATTAGTTTTTAAATTTTTAAGTTATCTTCCTCGAACGATCGCACTTTGTATGGAAAACCTGTGCGCGGAGGAACCAACTCGTAGCTAGTTGCACCCTTACTTTGTTTCGAGTCCGCTCAACAACTTAAGTGTGCTGCGACTAGTTGCGGCAAGGTTTCTTGCCGGTAGCGGCACCGCCAGCGAGCTGCTGATGTTCCGCACTCGGCGCTCGCGGCAAGGGTGCCCATGCCGGCAAGTTCCCTAAAAGCATAGGGTAAAAACATACAAAGGGAGAGATCAAGTAAAGGAAATAACATAGCAAATACTACCCAGGATAAAGTTATATTACAAGAATAACTTGCCGCGCTCTAATGGATTGTTCCCGTGACATGTCTAGCAGCGGCAAGAAAAAGGAGGAAAAAGGCGGCCTAATCTACACGATCACCGTCGATCCTTCTGACTTCATTCACCTTGTCCACAATTGGTGCGACAAGGGCCTTGAGGTCTTCAAGATCAGCACCCGCCGGCAGCTTCTTGAGGACGTTGGTGAGGTTGAGGCCCGGATTGCAGAAAAGTACCTTCACCAACACCTTCTCCAAGACTCTGGCATAGATGGCGCGCGACTCGTCAGCCAGCTGCTTTGGGATCCTTTCCCGGAGTTGCTGGAGAGCCGTCGCCACGCCCTTGAAGAACAAAGTAAGCTTGGTGCTGGGCTGGAGGTTCTCGTCGGTGGAGTACCCGAAGCCCGCCAAGTCCAGCTGCTCCAGCTCCTCGTGGATCGTTGTAGCGATGTTGACGAGGCCCTCCGTCCAGAGCTCCACCGTGGCCCTGAAGGTGTTTTGAGTCTCAGCAGCCCTCGTCAGCAGCTCTTCGTTGCCCTTGATTTCTTTCTTCAAATCATCCTCTCGCCTCTTGGCGGCGTTCAGCGTCTCCGTCAGTGAGGCCAGCTTCAGCTCCAGATCAACATTTGAGTCCTTGACGGCGTTCAGCTCCTTGACCTTGTCGGCAAGCTGAACTTGCAGATCGCCATGGGCAAGGGCATCCTTCTCGCGTTCACGCTGGAGTGCGGCAAGCTCCTCATTCTTCCTTTTCATGTTAGCCTCCAGCTGCGTCACTTTCACTTCCAGTTCCTTCTTGGCGGCCTCGGCAGCTGCGGCAGCATCCTTCGCTTCCTTGAGCGCCCCGCCAAGTGATTCCTCCCGTATGGCGAGCTCCTCTTCGTGGCTGTCCAGATTAACTTTCCTCTGTGTCAGCTCACCTTCCCGCCTGGACAGTTCCTCGGCGGCGAGCCTCTGTTGCTCCTCGGCTTCAGCCTTCTCAAGGATGAATGCCTTCTTCGCCTCAACGAGCTGCGCCCTCTCCTCCGCAATGGATCGGAGGGCCTCTTGGTTGCGGCTCTTGAGCTCCTCCGCATGCTTCTCTATATCAACTCCCGCCTGCGCGACAAGCACTTCCCGGGACTCCAACTTCGCTTGCCGGGCGCGGTAGAGTGACACCAACTTCCGGAGCAACTGCTCCTCCTCGGACTCGCCGCTGCTGCTGCTTGGCGCTTCAACCATTGCCAGCCCCGCAGAGGCGAGTACTTCCCCGTCAAACTCCTCTCCTTCGACCGGCCCCCTGGAGCTCGACGCCCAGGGAAGCCTGATGAAGACACCCTTGCCGGCCTTCAAGTAGGCGCCGGGCTGGGGCTCCTCGGAGCCCGGCGCTGCATCAGCGGCGGAGGGGTCGGCGGTCGGTGTAGCGCCTTGCGCTCCTGCGCCCTCCGGGTTGTCAGTACGATTGCCGGACCCCTCGCCAGCTCCTGTGCCAGCAGCCTTGGTGGCCTCTTCGCCGGCGGGATCCTCAGTGCCGGCCTCTTCCTCGGCAGCGGCGGCATCTTCAGTATTGCCGCGTGCGTCCTCCTCGCCGGTGGCCTCAGTCTCCATCGGGTCTGTGGGAGGGGGATCTAAAGACAGGAAGAGGAAGAAAAGTCAAAGAAATATCCAAAAAAGAAGATCAGAAGAAGAAAAAAACCAAGGGAAAATTTCCGACAAGGAGGGTCACCTGTGCTGGGCTCCGTGGACATGGGCTCCACCACCGAAGGCTCACTGGTTCCGTCCCTTGCCGGGGACATCTCCCTTGCCGGAGAGCGCTCTCTTGTCGGAGAGTCGCCCCTTGGCGGCGTAGTCGAAGCAGATAGCACCTCTGGAGCGGCTTCTGGTTGCTCCTGATGGACCTGCTCTGCTCCTACACAAGCAAGTCAACAATCAAGATATTAGCAAAAGGAAAAGCACCCATGCGCGCCCCACCACAGGAAGTAAACCAAATACTTACGCTGGGGGCTGCGCTGGGGGCTGCCTCGAGGAGATGGTGCCGGGTCCGTCAAGGTAGTCTCGGACGCGTCCTCTGCTGTCACAGCAGGATCGTCCTCGACGATAACCACGGGGACCTTGGCCCTCTTCGCCGCTCTCTCGGCCAGAGTCCTGAAATGGAACAAGGTTCAGAGGGAAGCAGATCAGATACAAGACAAGAAAACACAAAAATCGAAGAAATACAAGTACAACAGGAAGAAAGTCTTACTCCTCCTCCTCTTCTTCCTCCTCGTCGGAGCTCAGCGCGGAGAGGTCGAAGTCCGGTATCCTCTCTTCGCGGCGAGGCGGAGGAGTAGGCTCCCTTGGACGCTTGGCGGAAGCTGCAGCAGGGTCAGGTGTGGCGGCTCGGGAAGACCCCGCTCCAGCTGCCGGCGCGGCTTGCGACGCTCCCACGGCAACGGTGCTTGCCGCGGTGGAGCGTGTCCCACGGCGCTGCAGCTGTCGGCCTGCCTGCCGCCCCGTCGTGTCTCCAGTCCTATGGAGGCGCCTTCTTGGTTGCGCTGGGGGCTCCGCCTGTGGCAAGCTGCTCGAAGATGGCTGGCCACTTGCGCCCCCGGCAGGCTCGCTCGCTTCGGCTTCGGGCCCCCCCTCGCCAACGACCCCTCCGGCAAGGTCCTCTCAGTCGGAAAGGCTTGCCGCCTCGGCCGCCTCTGCCTCCTCCAATGTGAAGCCAAATTCGCCCGCGGCGGCGGCTGCCGCCGCCTCTTCGGCCCTGGTGGCGATGTACCGCATCTCGTCGTCGGTGGTGTCGCGGGTGAGGAGCCTCTGCTCGTCGGCGCTGACTGCTACTTCCACCAGGCTGTCGAAGAATTGCCGCACGACGTCGTCGGCGGGCTCCTTCCAAGTCGGGATAATCCTGTGCGAGTCGCACTCCGGCATCATCGCACGGATGCGATCAAGACTGGAATTGTTGCACAGCGGGATGACGCCCTGTGGCAGCCTGAACCACTCCGGATGGTGGGCGTCATGCTTGAATAGCTCCTTGAGCATCCCGTCAAGCTCCAGAACAGTAAAGTTGAAATTGAGGCCTGGGCGCAGCCTCATGATATCCGCCGGGCCGCCAAACAGCCAGGCGGGCCTCCCCCTCTCCTGCAGAGGGGCGATGCGACGGCGGAGAAAGTCCGCGCCAACGGCTCCGACTGTGAGCCCGGCAAGCCTGAGCCGCAGGATCCGGGTGGTGGCGATCTTCAGCTTGGCGTCGTCCGCCCCCAGAGCACTCCAGTCGCTGCCGCGCACTACTCGGGTCTGGCGCAAGGTGGTGAAGGGCTGCGGGTCTGCGTCGGCAATCCAGCACCACTCAGCCCTCCACTCGTCCCATTTGCTGCGGAGCTCTCCCTCCAGATACACCTCCTTCTTGCCAACCCTTGAGATCCAGGAGACCCCGCCCGACAAGGGCTGTCCTTTCTCGACCCGGGGAATGAAATAATGGCGGAACAGAGCAACGTTGGGGTGGACTCCGACGAAGTTCTCGCAAAGATGCGCGAACACCTCCATTGTCAGAACGGCGTTGGGGTGAAGTCGAGGAGATGGAGCCCGTATGTATTCATGACATCGCAGAAGAAATTGGAAAAGGGCGGGCAGAGCCCGCAATAGAAGAACACCGGAAAGAAGTAGTACCCTTTTGGGCACTGCTTCGAAGTAGAAGCTTCGGCGGAGAGCACCGGCGTGCGCGGATGCGCCCGCGTCTCCGTCGACCAGAAGAGGTAGAACTCCTCCCGCAGCGCCTTCGGGGTGAGCTCGGGGGAGGGGGGGGAGTGCTCGCTCCTTGCGCAGCGTCTCGAGTCGCAGTGCCTCAGCCGACTTCTCGGCCTTCCCGGTCTTCGGAGCCATGGTGGAGGCGGCGGGGGAGCGCGGAGGCGTTGGTGGCGACGGCAGCGACGAGCGGCGGAGCGCTGCTCTCTTTCGGCTTGGGAGGCGGAGGAGGGCGGCGGAGCTTTCTGAGGAAGAAACCGCAAGTGGCGAAGGTGGGGGAACGCCCCTGTTTCCTCTGCTTATAAACAGAAGAGGCGAACGTTACGCCTTTCTTGATTAAAGAATTGCCCACGATCTCTCCCACGACGCCGCGTTTGACGCGTGCCGTTACAGGAGAGCACGGCGGATACGGAGTCAGATTGGGTTTGGGCCCAGGTCGGACGTGCCCGTGCCCTGTTTTGGGCCTGGCCCAACAGCGCTCGGCACCATGTATGGCCCAGGCCCGGGGGCTCCGGTCGGTGTACTAAAGTAGGGGTACCTTAGTACCCCGAACTTGTGCACGGGCAGTCGTAGCGTCCCGCGGCAGGGCTTGCCGGGCGTCCGCCAAGATCCTCCGTCATTCCTATTGATGCCATTCAAGAACAAAGTGCTTAATTGAGAAGACAAGGCCCCGGCAAGAGGAGCTCGCCGGGAAGGACAAGGCCCCGGCAAGAGGAGCTTACCGGGAAGGCCAACCAAGGCTTTTCAAGAGGCTTGCCGCGACGCGCCCCGCGTCCCGGCAGGGTCCGGCGGGAGACAAGCTTGCGGGTGTGACGAGACAACGACCGCGGCAAGGCGCTTGCTGCGGCGAAGCCACCACTCTGCGCCCACGCTCCAGCGCATCCGACGACGTGTCGCCCCAAGATCATTCCTGGTGCACGTGTCGGGCGGTTGTGTAGCCAAGCGGTGCGAGGTGACAAGTAGAGATGACGAGAAGGCCATCGTGGCAATCGGTGGCGCCCTTAACGGTTGTTTTCTGCACTGTTTGGGCGACTGGACGGGCATTAAATGCCTTTGTCCCCTGCCGTCAGAGTTAGGTAGGGGGCACTGTAGATAGCGGTTGTACCAACCCCTCTTTTTACTTTTTTACCCCTCTCTGTGTTGCCACCTGTCGGTGACCCCTTTAGCCTATAAAAAGGAGGCCCATGCGCACGTAGAGGAGGTTCGACTCATTCGAAACTACAACACACCCACGCTCTCGAGCAAGAACAGAATATAGACACTAAGCAGCAGTAGGAGTTTTATCTCTCCGGAGAGCTCCGAAGCTGGGTAAAATCCCTCGCGTGCATCACCTCGATCTGCTCTTTGTGCGCCTTCCGCTCCCTGCCGGACCGAAAAGGGGCCCTGCCCCATAGGTGCTCGTTTCCCACGACATCTTCGGTCAAATGTTGGGTTTGCCCGGCTCCTGGGTTTGCCGCCTTACGTTCCGTCATTATTGGCTAAGGCGACCAAAGGAGAACTACTGCGATTGTGCCCTGGTTATTCCGGATGAGCACCTCAGTAGAGAAAGTCGAAAACTGACTGTCATGATACAGCGAGAGACTGATCAACCACTCGAAGACTCACCGGAATCTTTAGGATTCCTCCGCATTAACGAAGGGCCATTTCCCGGTCATGTACATACGCGCCCGTATTCGGATGCACGCGAAGGTACCAGGGGCTACATAGTAGCCCCAGCATTAGACTCCCATGGCTAAGCGAAAGTGTTACAACTATATAGTCGGGTTGCCTAGTTCGATGTGCGATCACCTCCTTAATGGACCAAGACGTTGGATCAAGTGTGATTAAGCATATTTTTCGCGAACACTCCCGCATTGTATGCGTGGGGGCTGAAGCCAACGAGTGCTAACTTTCGGATTACACACACACACGCGCGCGCGCACACACACACACACACGCACACACACACACACA
>NC_041391.1:199431084-199435312 GCF_002162155.2 Triticum dicoccoides | reverse complement strand
GACACAATCATATTTTCAGGCAAACAGTATAAATATAGCCTCATAATCAAAATAAACATTGTTTTTACAATGATTCGATTCATCACTCGAACAAGACATTCTTCGAGCACTGCACCTCTATTAGGCGGGCACCTTCTGTGACCTACGCCAAGTAGTGCTCGGCCAGATATTGGCCCCCCGCCGGATCCTGGGTCGCTATAATGGTGGCCTCCATATCCGTCCAATAGGCTTTAACGCGGGCAAGAGCCATTCGTGCACCCTCTATGCATGCCGACCTCCTCGTGGCGTCGATCCGAGGCACGACCCCAAGGAATTGTTGCACCAAGCCAAAGTAACTATCCAGCTTAGGCCCCTTCGGCCAAAGATGGTCTATTACAGACCGCATTGCAAGCCCGGACGGCCTGTGAAGCTCCGCTACAGCAACCATCTTGTCACTTAACGGCAGCGGGCGAGTGGGAGCATTGAATTGCGACCAAAAAAGCTTCTCCACTTCCTTATCACCCTGATCCTCGAAGAACTTGGTAGCATCAGCTGTACTCTTCGTCAAATCCGCATACACGTCCGCAGGACTCCAGCGTCCATCCAGTGGAGCGTACTTCGGATCGAAAAACTTCGTCCGCAGCAAGTAGGAGCCCCCAGCCGCGATTTTACCGGCCTGTTAAAGCTCCTCCCGCGCACCCCTGAGCTCGGTCCGTATTTCCTTGGTGGCATTAAGTGCCTTGTTCAGGTCGGTCGAACTAGCCTTCTTCTCCTTTTCGACGAGTTTATACCGGTCGGCGGCATTTTTTAACCCCACAGCCATTTCGGCTATTTTTTCCTCGCTTCGGCGACGAGCAGCCTGTTCGGCTCTCAAATCTTCGACCGCTTTTAGGGTAGCCGCATTGGTAAACCGAGCTTGCTCCTTGGCCTGGGCAAGTTCCGCCCTCAGGGCCTCCACGGCAGCAGCACCATATGCAGTCCAAACATATTATATTAATATCATGCCGCCTTCATACTTTCCTATAGAAAGGAAGGCAGAGCACATACCTTGTGATTTGTCCAGACGCTCGTTCACCAGCGTGATATCGGCATCAATTGATCCAATCTGCCTCGTTAGTTCGGCAACTTCAACGGACTGGTCGGCGGCCGGACCCATAGGTACCTGCACGTATTTACAAAGCAACCATTGATTTATGATCCCCCGTTTGCCGCCTAGGGCGGGCAACCAGAGTCTCAGGGGCTATTATCTATATGGAGCACACCTAGTGCGTGCCTCACAGCCAAAAAATAGTGTATTTTTCACTACGTACCTCAAAGCCTCTGAGCAGGCTTGTAAATGCTTCATTCAAACCGCTTGTAGCGGATGAAATCTTCTTGAGCACCGTGCTCATTAATGTGCGGTGCTCCTCCGAGAGCGCAGCTCGCTCCAGTAGGCCCGTCAGTACGTCCGACCGGACATTGGAACTATGCTGGACCCTTCCCATCGCCCCTTGTGGGAGCCAAACGCTCCGGGCTCAGGGCGGCTGACGCATTGGCTTCCGGCTTCGGCAGATCCGGACTCCTCCGTGACGACACCTCGGTGTCGCCCAAGAGGTGGGTGGGGTCTCTCTCTCCATCATCTCTGGAGGAAGATCCCCCGAAGACGAACTCTGTTGAGAAGAGCTGCTAGCCGGACTTCAAAAGACGAATCCTGGTTATTGATCTAGGAGAAACACAGTACCTTCAAATTAACGATTGACTTACAGCTCGGTGGAGGGCTGGCCCATTGGCGGGAATGGCGCGGTGAGGGTGCCCGTCGGGGCAGGGCCCCTGGGGATATCTTTTTCCCTGGTTTGGGCATCTCCGTCTCCAAGTCTTCGGAGGCAGCCCTCTTCTTCCCGCGCGGGGAGGAGGACTTAGCCTCCCCTTCCCGACTATCCTCCTTAGGGGAGGTGACAATTCCCCTGGTTCGGATGCGTAGCGTGTGAAGTTCGGCTTCTTCATTCTTCCCCTTGTCTTTCCCTGAGGGCATTCTGCTGAGTACCCGGTCAAGCATCTTGGCCATGGTGGGACCAGGCGAGCCTTCGGGGAGTGGCGCCGGACACCTGATTCTCTTCGCCTTGCTGAGCCATTCCTGGCCACGGATGATTTTCAGAATAAACAATTATGACAAATACAAAACAAGGTGTCCGGTATCAAGGTTACTTACTTGGGTATCTAGGCGATTGCAGCTTAGGCCCGCATCCTCGGTGGTGTCCGGACACTCTACTTTCGGTCCGAAGAATAATTTGCATATCCCTTCGAGCTTCAGGCCGAAGAAGTGCTTAACAATCCGCGGACCCTCTGGATTGAACTCCCACATCCGGAGAGGCCGGCGTTGGCATGGCAACATCCGTTGGATTAACATCACTTGCATTATGCTGACAAGGTTAATGTCCCTCTCAAGAAGCTCTCGGATGCGGCTCTGCAGTACTGGTACATCGCTAGCGGGCCCCCAATTCCGTCCTACGTCGGTCCAAGACGCTACTTGTGATAGAGGGCCCAAGCGGAACTCGGGGGCGGCCACCCACTTTGTGCCTCTGGGAGCCGTGACATAAAACCACCTCCGTTGCCATACATCGGATACTTTTGGGAAAGAACCCTCTGGCCATGGGGCATCGGCGTTCCTGCTTATTACGGCACCTCCGCACTCCGCATGTTGCCCCTCGATCATCTTCGGCTTCACATTGAAGGTCTTGAGCCATAAGCCGAAGTGTGGGGTGACATGGAGGAAGGCCTCACACACTATAATGAACGACGAGATATGGAGGATGGCGTTCGGAGCTAGATCATGAAAGTCCAACCCATAATAGAACATGAGACCCCTCACAAAAGGATCGAGGTTGAGGCCCAAGCCACAGAGGAAGTGAGGAACAAACACGACGCACTCATTAGGCTCCGGTGTAGGGATGACCTGCCCTGGAGCAGGAAGCATGTGCTGGATGTCGGCGGTCAGATATCCGACATCCCTAAGCTTCGCAATGTCCTCCTTTTGAATCGAGGAGGCCACCCACCAGCCTTGAGGGTTGGATCCGGACATATTGAAGGATCTGGGGTGTTGGAGCTTAGGTCTCGGGTGTTAGAACTCGAGGTACGAGAAGGTGCGAGGGAGGTGGAAAAGAGGCATAGGCCTCGGCCCCTTTTATAAAGGGGGTGAATATCAAGAGTCCTTAGGGTGACTGCTTGAGGTTTACCTGACGGCACACGGAGTCATACCAACGGTCGTCATGGGGCAACGCACGCCCGCATTAATGGAAGATCCCGTAATAAGAGGAACACGATATCTGCCTCGACAGGACATGCCAATAAAACCGCCTCACAGCGCGAGTCGAGGTGGGGCGAGAAGCACCGGTTCGTGTTGAACTGGGCCACGATGCGAAGGCACGATGTACGAAGATTGCCAGCAGATCAGATTTATGCTATGTTCCCTACAATGGTGTGTAAGTATCCCCTCATGGATCCGGAAACGATCTAAGTGTTCGATAATTACTTTGGAGTATTCGGAGATGGAACCTGCCCTGCAATGCCGAAGACAAGACTGCGCGCCGGACTCATCGTCATTGAAGCCTGGTTCAGGGGCTACTAAGGGAGTCCTGGATAAGGGGGTATCCGGACAGCCGGACTATGTACATCGTTCGGACTATTGAAGCGTGAAGATACAAGACTCAAGACTTCGTCTCGTGTCCGGATGGGACTCTCCTTGGCGTGGAAGGCAAGCTTGGCGATCTAGTTGTTATGTTTCCTTCCTTGTAACCAACTCCATGTAAACCCTATCCCTCTCTGGTGTCTATATAAACCGGAGAGGTTGGTCCTTAGAAGGCCGATCACAATTACAATCATACCATCATAGGCTAGCTTGTAGGGTTTAGCCTCTACGATCTCGTGGTAGATCTACTCTTGTACTACCCATATCTTCAATATTAATCAAGCAGGAAGTAGGGTTTTACCTCCATCGAGAGGGCCCGAACCTGGGTAAACATCGTGTCCCTTGCTTCCTGTTACCATCAGCCTAGATGCACAGATCAGGACCCCCTACCCGAGATCCGCCGATTTTGACACCGACAGCGAGCGCGTCGGGGACGATGGGGTCAGGGCGCCGTTGCCCCGATCTGGATCGAGCTGAGGGGGAGAGGAGCAAGGGGAGTGGGGAGGTTGGTCCCTGATCCAGATCGGATCGGGAGAGGGAGTGGCGACGTGGGGGGAGTGGGGCGACAGGTTAGGGTTTGGGTGT
>NC_041391.1:199393865-199430832 GCF_002162155.2 Triticum dicoccoides | reverse complement strand
CCAGTGGGGGGGGGCTCCTTTCTTTTTTTGTTAGTTTTGTTTTCTGTTTTTGTGTTTTCTTTTCTTTTATTTATTTTCCTTTTCTGTTTTATTTAATTTAGGGAATTTAAGTATTTTCTATACATGTGCTTTCTTCACTATAATTACCTATGTAATATTTGGCACAATCCGAACAATTTTGTTTTAATGTTTTAAAACTTTGTTGTTTGCCATATTTTGAATTTGAATTTTGAATCCGTTTTGAACTAACGTGAGATTATTAACACTAACCGAGGTGGCGTGGCATCATTTCTAGAGGGTTACTGTAGCTTAATTATCCGGGCGTCACAATACTGGGACTCTCACCAATGGCGGTTCACCCTGGCCTTCCCCTGGCTAACGTTTGAGGGGAGGGGGCGATGCATTGCCAGGAGCAGCTTCCCCTAACGATCGAATTAGTTTGATCAAACTCCTTCCTGGTGACTGATCGCCAGCTATGAGCGTGCAAAGTATATTGTTTTGTTTTGGTCGATACTAGTTGTCAGGCGACCATTCTTATCGCCAGATCGGTCACCCTAGCCACCGTCCTATCGGCCAAAACTTAGCCGTCGGATCTCGTCAACTGTGTATCCTCCCCCCTCCCCCACGTCCATGTGCTCCGACCCTTCCCCGCCACGTCTCACCCCCATGCTCCCACTTGTGGGTGTGAGGAGTATGGTTACGCGGCGAATGCCGACAACAAGACCCCTACTGGCTCGCAGCAACACACATCGCCCACTCGAATCAGTACTTATCCCCTTCATAGGAACACATGTGCTCACCGTTGCAGGAATCATAGATATTGTGTTCGTTGCCCCGCCGCCCATCGTCCGCTCTCTAGTAGCAGTTGCCCCCCTACACCATCATCGACGAGCAAACCCAACTCTCTGGAAGATGGAGTTGCCGCTAAAGTGAAAATCTTTCTATGGCAGATGTTTAGGAACCCTCTCTCAACCTCAGCCAACGTAGCCAATAGGCAAGGGCCGGCCATGGGTGCTTGTGCGCTCCGCGCTGCTAATCAAGTCTTCCTCCATTGCCATCTCGCACGTTTCGCGTGGCGTGTAGTGCGAGAAGCTTCTGGTCAATCTTCGAATCCTCTCTCCGGTAGGGACATGCTAGAGATGCTTTGTGTGCAGCTGGGTGCTAACAAACTGTGGTGCTATGTGGGTGCTTTGCTTTGGGCTTTGTGGCACATTCGTAATAAAATCATTACCTAATCCGTTTTCCCGTCGCACCTAGCTGATGTTATCTTTAAATGAAATATGTTTCTACGGTAATGGGCTTTGTTGGGGAAAGAACATGATGTTGAAGCCATGCAAAGCGTGAAGGGAAAACTATGTACCATTCAGCCGTCATAGGGAAGGGGTTCTTCTTATGCTCAGGCCTACATATTCTTCTCTTTTGGGCCTTACACCATGTACCACATTGATTATGTGATTCAAGTTTATCGGTTTGGTTGTAGTTTGTTAAGCTGCCTAGTTTATGGGTTTTATTTTTTTGAAACCCTGACCATAGAACAATTGTTCTACAGTATTTTCATTAAAATATTAAAATATGTACAAAATGTTACAAAGCACATGAGCATCACATCAGCCAATACCAGTTTTATGAAACAATGAAATCAAAAATATTGTTCTATCCAAGCCCTGATCCTTTATGCCTTTGCCTGCTTGGCTCTGATCTGTACTGCTTTGAGTCCCTCCAAAAGATAGCAGTGTTGGGGAACGTAGTAATTTCAAAAAAAATCCTACGCACACTCAAAATCATGGTGATGCATAGCAATGAGAGGGGAGAGTGTTGTCCACATACCCTCGTAGACCGAAAGCGGAAGCGTTAGCACAACGCGGTTGATGTAGTCGTACGTCTTCATGATCTGACTGATCAAGTACCGAACGTAAGACACCTCCGAGTTTAGCACACATTCAGCTCGATAACATCCCACGAACTCCGATCCAGCAGAGCTTTGTGGGAGAGTTCCGTCAGCACGACGGCATGATGACGATGTTGATGATGCTACCGACGCAGGGCTCCGCCTAAGCACCGCTACAATATTACCGAAGTCGAATATGGTGGAGGGGGGCACCGCACATGGCTAAGATATCAAGAGATCAATTGTTGTGTCTAGAGGTGCCCCCCGCCCCCATATATAAAGGATCAAGGGGGAGGGGGCAGCCGGCCAAGAGGAGGCGCGCCAGGGAGGAGTCCTACTCCCACCGGGAGTAGGACTCCCTCTTTTTCCTAGTTGGAGTAGGAGGGGGGAAGGAAGGGAGAGAGGAGAGGAAGGAAAAGGGGGGCACTGCCCCCTCCTTGTCCTATTCGGACTAGAGGGGGAGGGGGAGCACGGCCTGCCCTGGCCGCCCCTCCTCTTCTCCACTAGGGCCCATTAGGCCCACTAAACCCCCCGAGGGGTTCCGGTAACCCCCCGGTGCTCCGGTATATGCCCGAAACCATCCGAAACCATTTCGGTGTCCGAACATAGTCATCCAATATATCGATCTTTACGTCTCGACCATTTCGAGACTCCTCGTCATGTCCGTGATCATATTCGGGACTCCAAACTACCTTCGGTACATCAAAACACAAAAAACTCATAATACCGATCGTCACCAAACTTTAAGCATGCAGACCCTACGGGTTCAAGAACTATGTAGACATGACCGAGACACGTCTCCGGTCAATAACCAATAGCGGAACCTGGATGCTCATATTGGCTCATACATATTCTACGAAGATCTTTATCGGTCAAACCGCATAACAACATACGTTGTTCCCTTTGTCATCGGTATGTTACTTTCCCGAGATTCGATCGTCGGTATCTCAATACCTAGTTCAATCTCGTTACCGGCAAGTCTCTTTATTCGTTACGTAATGCATCATCCCGCAACTAACTCATTAGCTACATTGCTTGCAAGGCTTATAGTGATGTGCATTACCGAGAGGGCCTAGAGATACCTCTCCGTCAATTGGAGTGACACGTCCTAATCTCGAAATATGCCAACTCAACATCTACCTTCGGAGACACCTGTAGAGCTCCTTTATAATCACCCAGTTACGTTGTGACGTTTGGTAGCACACAAATTTTTCCTCCGATAAACGGGAGTTGCATAATCTCATAGTCATAGGAACATGTATAAGTCATGAAGAAAGCAATAGCAACATACTAAACGATCAAGTGCTAAGCTAACAGAATGGGTCAAGTCAATCGCATAATTCTCGTAATGATGTGATCCTATTAATCAAATGACAACTCATGTCTATGGTTAGGAAACTTAACCATCTTTGATTAACGAGCTAGTCAAGTAGAGGCAATACTAGTGACATTATGTTTGTCTATGTATTCACACATGTACTAAGTTTCCGGTTAATACAATTCTAGCATGAATAATAAACATTTATCATGATATAAGGAAATATAAATAACAACTTTATTATTGCCTCTAGGGCATATTTCCTTCAAGTAGCACCATCCATCAACATGAGGGGCGGCAAGTCTGCAAATTTTATCATTACGGACCGACCAAATTCCCCAACATCCCATAATAATAATGTCCAGGGCTATGCTTGGGGGAAGTTGCTAGAATGCCAATTGAATGTCATCTATCACTGATAACCCACAAGTGTAGGGGATCGCAACAGTTTTCGATAAGTAAGAGTGTCGAACCCAACGAGGAGCTAAAGGTAGAATAAATAATTCCTCAAGTTCTATCGACCACTGATACAACTCTACGTACGCTTGACGTTCACTTTACCTAGAACAAGTATGAAACTAGAAGTACTTTGTAGGCGTGATAGGATAGATTTGCAAAATAATAAAGAGCACGTAACATAAACTAGGGGCTGTTTAGCAAAGATGGTGTCTCCTCCCCTCTCCTCCTCTCTCCTCCCCTCCCCTCCCACCTACTTCCACCTCGCTGATGGATCTCTCCATGGATCCTCTTAAATTGTTAGGATGGATGCTCTCATTGACTGGGATTTCTCGTATGGCCAAAAGGTGGCGGATCAGGTGCGTCGTCGGTTTCATTCTTCGGTCCATTTTGATGGATCCTTCTCCTCTTCGGAGTTCTTTCTGGTGGCTCTTTTCCATTCGAGTTCTTTTCGTTTGGATGTGGATTTTGTCTCCATGGCGCTCTGTTCCTGCTTGGGGGGCAATCTCAAGAGGTTCAACGTGTGCATGCTCTCGGATAATCTTTTCCGTTTCTCGGTAGCCTCCAACCGAGTGGGTCATTTCATTTGTGCGTTGAAGGGTTGTCGCATGCCAGCTTTCCATTGTTCTTTCAATCTCTTTCATGACAAGCCTATCAATTTGCGGAGGGATCCCAAGGTTGATTCTGGGTGGTTGGTTCGTTCCAGTCGGAAGCGCACACATCAACGCTATCTTCATAATATTCCGTAGGATCTCTTAAATGTTGTGCATGGCCATCAACGTAAACCTCTGGTTGTTAATACTCATATTGATAAGAGCGGTGCCTCTAATGCACAGGCTTCTAAATGGATTGCGGCTTTCAATGGTGGAGGACAGGAAGATTCTGTTGGCCACTCTGATCATAATTGCAATCTTGTCTCGGGGGAGATTTCATTAAATGTTTCTCATATGGATTATCCTTTCAAATTTGGTCAGTTCAAGTTTTGCCTAGAATCGCGATCTCCGCTGCGGTGCTCTCCTATTTTTCAGCCCAGGATTTTTGGTGATGGTTGGGCTGAGCCAGTTTTGAATTCGTGCTTGGTTTTCTCGCCGGATGATATCTGTGATCTTTTTCGGGCGGGTTATTCGGCTCAGGATGTTATCTTTTTTTAATTAAAAATCATTACTTGGCCTATGCGACCTGCCTCGCGTTCGGTCACCTGACGGAGGAATGCCAGGCTCGGCGGCGCTGTTTTCACTGTTTCTCGTTTGGCCATTCCCGTAATCAATGTAAGCATTATCGTAATCGTTCTGATAAGGTTAGTTCTGCTAAACCAAATCTCAAATGGGTTCCCAAAAAATCGCAGAGTTTTTGTGTCAGGTGCCTTCAGGTGGGTCATGGTGCTTCCTTTTGCTTGGTGTCCCCACGCTGTCAGTCTTGCTGGGCCTATGGCCATGCGGTGGTGGGCTGCAAGAGGTTGAGATTTTCTAGGTTGACGGTTTGGATTCCAAAAGCTCAATTAAAACAATCCCACCTGCCGTTGGACGCCTCATATTCCTCCTCATCATGTTCCTCCATCGTCCTCTGCTCCTCCAAGAAGATGGCGAACTTCCATGTCAACCCGCTCACGTTCCTGCCCCACGGTATGACGCTGGAGCAGGGGCATCCTGATCGCAAGGCTCGGGTTGATATGGCGCTTAGTGGTCACCCGCCACTGAACCACGATCGCTTCCTCATTGCGGAGACAAGCAGAGCTATCCCAGTTCATCTGCGACAGGAGGCCAGATCTGCTCTTGCCGGTATGCTCAACCATGATGGTTTCTCTGTTCGCTTCTTTGAAGATTCCCCGTTAGGCCTTGGTCTCTTTTGCATCCGTACTGTGCCGCTTAGAGATGCTCTCATTGGGAAAACTTATATGCTCTATGAAGAAGTAGAAGTCACTTTTGTCAAGCATGATGAAGCAATCAATATGCGCATGCCAGCTCTTGGTCGCTGTACCTGGATTCTTTTGCTTGCCTTTCCACAAGATTATCACACACAATATTGGGTGGAGAAAGCAGTTTCTCATTTTGGCAAGTTGTTGAATTTGTTTAGCCCTCGTGAACCGTTGTCTGGGGTTCTTGTTCAGGCTTGGATTATGAGTCCGTCTGCGGTTCCTAGGGATTTTGTCATGCATCAGATGGGGGGCAGAGGCGTTCTTGGACTGTTCCTGTGTTTATGCTTAAATCTGACGGAGCTAATGTGTTTGTGGATGATGTTCCACTTGCTGGTGAAGATCCGCTGCCTCCTAATGGCGATGCTCATCCTCTGTTTGGGCCTTACTCTACTGCTGAGCAGGCTTTTCAAGTTAGGCTGCATGCATGGTTGGTCCGTAATGGGGTTTTTGGTCCAAGTGGGGCTGCAGCTTCTGGTGGAAACTCTGCAAATCTCCCGCTGCTTGCTCCTCCTTCGCCTGATTTTTTTCCTACCAGAGGACAGATCAACTATCAGGAGATGTTGAGGGAGCAGGGGGTGAGGTTTTCTGATGGACTTGTGCCTGAACCCAATGTTGCTGACAGCCCGCTTTCTGCTTATAATGATAACATCTCTCATGCTGCTTCCTTGGATGAGGAGCCCCTTGTTATCAATGCTAATGTTACCTCTCCAGACTCTGTTAGTTTTGTCGGCCCTAACAACAACCATACTCTGCAGATCAACTTGTGTTTGTTGAGAGAAACTCCTCAGGCTTTGGACTTGTCTGTTCTTGCACCTAAGTGTTATGAATCCGTGCCTGATGTTTTTGGTCTTGCTCTGTCTGTGATTAAGAGCATGTTCAGCCCAAAGCCTGGTAGGGACTATTTGTGCTTCAATATGCCAGTGATCCCCCCTAAGCTGATCAGATTTTTGGGTGTTCAAGCTGTTCTTGCTGCTAACTCTTCTCCATTTCGAGTGACAAGGAAAGTGGCCCATAAGCTGCGCTTTGATGATACTCCTGGGGGTCTTGAGATGCAATCTTTGCCTTCTGTTCAGCTTGATTCTATGGAAGCTGTTGGTTTCCTAGGCGACTCAGTGACTCGGTCTCTGGACTTGTCTCCCATGGTCTCGTCTGATTCACCTACAGTTCATTCAGTTAGTAAGAGAGGAAGAAAGCCTAGAGCTGCAACTCCTTTGATCACTACTGAAGTGCGTAGGAGCAGCCGCAATAACATGTATCATGGATTCAAGGTGGACATGCCGTCTGATTCTCGCAAGCGCAAATCTGCAATTGCTCCGGCGTTGGTCTTGGCTGTCCCTGATCCAGCTCCTTCTTCGGTGCCCAGCTCTGTTCATGCTCCTCTCTCGATTGACGATATTCAGCAGATGGGGTCTGTGGAGTGTGGCATTCCTATGACTGAGCTTTCTGAAGATAGGCTGCTTGCTCCGAGGGAGAATTCTCAGCCTGAAGCCTGATGTCTTGGCTCTTCTCATTTATGCGCCGTTTGCCTCCCCTTATCATAGTCTTTTATCTGTTTTTGTTTACGTTTGAGCATTCTGGACCTAGCTTTATTATCTGGTTGTATGGCGCAAGGCACTCTTTATTTCTCCTTAGGTTTTATCCCAAGTGTGTGCTGCTGGAACTTATTTTGCTATGAATCGTGCTGCTTGTTCATGGAATATTGTCTGTTGGAATGTGCGTGGTATCGGCTCTGATGAAAAGCATTTGGCTCTGCGTTCTCATATTGATAATTCAGGGTGCTCGATAATCTGTCTTCAGGAAACTAAGCGTGATCATTTTGACCATTCTTATTTGCGCAAGTTTTGCCCGAAACGTTTTGATAAGTTTGCGTTCGTCCCCTCCATAGGTGCCTCGGGTGGGCTCCTAGTTATTTGGAATAGTGCAAGGTTTTCTAGTTCAGTTACTTTCTCGGCGCAATGGGCGTTAGTTATCTCGTTTAAGTCCATGCACTCGTCTCACGTTTGGACTCTTGCAAACATTTATGGCCCATGTACGGGAGATGAACGTTCAAATTTTGTTTCGTGGCTATATGATGTGCAAATTGGCGCTTCTGAGGATTGGATCCTCATGGGTGACTTTAACTTCATCCGTTCGCCTGCAAATAGAAATCGTCCCGGAGGTGACTTGGCGGATATGATTACGTTCAATGATATTATTAGATCCCAAAGTTTGGTGGAAATTCCTCATCATGGTACTATGTTTACATGGAGTAACATGCAGCAGGAGCCCCTTTTAGAGCAGTTGGATTGGTTTCTCACATCGAATCATTGGACATCGTCCTTTCCAAACACGTCGGTAAGATCGCTTGCGAGACCTGTTTCAGATCATGTTCCTTGCCTTTTTCGGTTCAATCCAATTTTGTTCGTTCCAAACTTTTTTGCTTTGAAAACTTTTTGATATCTCACCCGGGCTTCAAAGATGTGGTCATAAACTCTTGGGTGTCATCAGTTCAGATTGAGGATCCCGCTAAACGTATTAACTGTAAGCTTAAAGCGCTTGCTCATGCACTTCGTCAGTGGAGTAAGGCCCTCTCGCGTCTCTCTTTGCTGATTGAGAATTCTGAAAAAGCCCTGAAGTTATTGGACGACATTGAAGAGAAACGTCAGCTAGTTATCCATGAATGGAATTTCAGACAAATTCTCAAAACCCATATTATCCGTCTTCATGATTACAAGCAGCAATACTGGCGTAAAAGGTGTACTATCGGGTACATCAAATATGGGGCTGAAAACACTAAGTTTTTCCAACGAATGGCCACGAAAAGGCATAGATTTAACTCCATTGCCGCTCTGACTCTTGATAATGGGGTGGTTTTGGAGGATCATGACAGTAAAGCTGCTGCTCTGTTTCATGCCTTCAGAGATAGATTGGGAGTTTCTGTTCCAGTTGATATGAAATTCAACCTGGATACTCTTGTTTCGGCAGGTGTTGATCTATCTGACCTCTCTAGACCTTTTCCTCATAATGAAATTGACAAGGCAGTTAGGCATCTCCCTATTGACAAAGCTCCGGGACCAGACGACTTTAATGGGTGTTTTCTGAAATCATGCTGGGAGATAATCAAGTTTGATTTCTATGATCTTTGTTAGAGCTTTTGGGAGGGCAGAATTTCTTTGGACTATCTCAATTCGTCCCTGATCACCTTAATACCTAAAAAGCTAAACCCTTCCATGGTGAATAATTTTCGACCAATTTCGCTGCGTAATCGTTGCCTTAAATTGTTGACAAAGCTGCTAGCTGATCGTCTCCAAAAAGTTATACTCAAAATCATTCATGAGAATCAGTATGGTTTTATTAAAGGCAAATCTATCCAGAATTGTTTAGCTTGGGCGTTTGAGTATATTCATTAGTGTGAGCATTCGGGCAGAGAAATTGTTCTCCTAAAACTAGATTTTGAAAAAGCCTTTGATTTGGTGGAGCATGATCTGATTTTTGCTATGATGGAAAAGTTGGGGTTTGATAGCAGATGGATTCTTTGGTTCAGATCCTTATTGGCCTCGGGTCACTCCTCGGTGTTGCTAAATTCTGTTCCAGGTAGTTCTTTTCAATGCAAGCGAGGTGTAAGACAGGGTGATCCGGTGTCGCCTTTATTGTTTGTCTTAGCTGTGGAGTTATTGCAATATGTGATTAATGATGAGTTTGCTAAGGGAAACATGAGCCTGCCAATCCCTAGACAGGGTAAATTCCTAGTCATTCAATACGCTGACGACACAATCATCATTCTCCCGACTTGGAAGGAGCAATTAATTCATCTTAAGCATCTACTTCAAGACTTTGCTCTCTCCTCGGGTCTGAAAATTAATTTGCAAAAGTCCATTTTGGTGCTAATTAATGTCGACCCTTCTGTGGCTGCCGACCTAGCTTCTGATTTTGGTTGCATGATAGGTAAGATGCCTTTCACTTACCTAGGGCTCCCGCTCGGTACCACAAAGCCTTCCATGACTGATCTTTTGCCTCTCGTGGATCGTGTCGAAAGAAGATTGTCCAGCACTTGCTCTCTCCTTTGTCATGCTTCTAGGATTACCTTGGTCAATTCTGTTGCTACTTCCATGATCAACTTTGCTATGTGCACGTTGCAACTAAATGTTGGTTTTTTGCAATACTTTGACAAAGTGAGACGAAGATTTGTTTGGACTAAGAGGAATGAGCAAGGAGAATCTTGTAACTCTTTGGTTGCTCGGCAAAGAGTTTGCTGTCCCAAGGTGCATGGGGGGCTTGGTGTTGTCAATATCAAAGTCCAGAATCAGGGTCTCCTGCTCAAATTCCTTGATAAATTCTATAACAGGGCCGATCTGCCATGGGTTAGGCTAATTTGGGATTCGTACTACTTTAACTCTATTCCTCATGCGTCACCGATTTGTGGTTCTTTCTGGTGGAAGCAAATTTGCAAGCTTATTGCTTTCTTTAGAGGCATTGCTTCTCCGCTGGTTGGGGATGGTATGAATATTGCCATGTGGCATGATAAATGGCATGAGGTTCCTCTGGCAGATCGTTTTGCATGCCTTTTTTCTTTTATCATTAATGAGGACTGCTCGGTGGCGGAGTTCTTTAATGCTAATGATTGGTCAGACATGTTCCACATTCCCCTATCGCCTGAAGCTTTCGAGGAACTCCAATCAGTGCTTATTTTGAGGCCGGAAATCCTTAACCACCCGGATGCAGCGGTTGACTCTTGGACATATGTTTGGGGGCAAGCTTATTTTCCTAAAAAATGCTATGAGCACTGTCAAAAGGATATTGTGGCGCCACCTCCTTTTGCTTGGATCTGGAAGTCAAAACTGCACATGAAACTTAAAGTATTTATGTGGTTTTTGCTGGCAGACTGTTTGAATACGAGGAATATGCTCAGAAGACGTCACTTTAATACCAATGATGGATTCAATTGTGTCCTCTGTAGTGATAGGGTTGAAGAAACCATTGAGTATTTAATTTTCACCTGTCCATTTAGCTCTTCCTGCTGGCTGAAAGTGGGGATCACTTGGAACATGAACCGATCCAGAATTGATGCCATCCAAACTGCCAGACGTTCTTTCAACGTGGAACTCTTCTTGGAAATTGTGGGGATTGTGGCCTGGAATATCTGGAAGGAAAGAAACAACTTTATTTTCAGGCACATACCACCATCTTTGGCAGCCTGGAGAGAGAGATCCAAAGCTGATCTCCTTTGGCTAAAATTCAGAGTAGACAAAGCTCATTGGGACTACATTACTCTATTTGCCTTAGCTTTGTAATCCTACCCTCTCCACTGATTTTTCAGTCAATCACCACTTGTATAAGCTTCTTCTAGCTGGTTTTTTATCATTTCCCCCTTGAGGGCTCTCCCTCAAGAGCATGTATATTCTATGTAACTAAACTTTGTTTCTAATATATCACAGTAGGAGCCTCTCCTACTGTTATCAAGGTAAAAAAAACTAGGGGCTGTTTAGATAAAGATGCAATAAAGTAAATATAGCGAGTGTGGAAAAGTGATGGTAGGAGTTGTGAAATTGTCCCTAAGCAATTGACTACGTTACTAGACCGGTAATCACTATTGCAATTCTATTTGAGGGAGAGGCATAAGCTAACATACTTTCTCTACTTGGATCATATGCACTTATGATTGGAACTCTAGCAAGCATCCGCGAATACTATAGATTCATTAAGGTAAAACCCAACCATAGCATTAAAGTATCAAGTCCCCTTTATCCCATACGCAAACAACCTACTTACTCGGGTCTGTGCTTCTGTCACTCACGCTACCCACCATAAGCAAATCATAAACATATTGCAAACCCTACAGCGGGAATCCCTCACGCTTGCGCGACACGGAGGGCACAATAGGACAGCACCAATAATAAAACATGCAACTCAAACCAATCATAGCAATTCATCAATCATCGATAGGACAACAAAAATCTACTCATACATCATAGGATGGCAACACATCATTGGAAAATAATATGAATCATAAAGCACCATGTTCAAGTAGAGGGTACAACGGGTTGCGAGAGAGTGGACCGCTGAATATAGAAGGGGGAAGGTGATGGAGATGTTGGTGAAGATGATGGAGGTGTTGGTGAAGATCACGGTGATGATGATGGCCCCCGGCGGCGTTCCGTCTCCACCGGAAGCAAGGGGCAGAGAGCCCCCCTTCTTCTTCTTCTTCCTTGACCTCCTCCCTAGATGGGAGAAGGGTTTCCCCTCTGGTCCTTGGCTCCCAGGCATGGGAGGGGCAAGAGCCCCTCCGAGATTGGATCTATCTCTCTGTTTCTGTGTTCTGGAATTCTGCCCTGGCACCGTTTCCTTTATATCTGGAGATCCGTCACTCCGATTGGATTGAAACCTTCACCCAGATCGTTTTCCAAAAATTAGCTTTCTTGCGGCCAAAGAAGGGCATCAACCGCCTTACGAGTGGCCCACGAGGGTGGGGGCGCGCCCACTTTAAGTGGGCATGGGCCCCTATCTCGTGGCCACCTCGGGCATCGTATCGCGTTGATTCTTCCTCCCAAAAATCACAAATATTCCAAAATAATTCTCCGTCCGTTTTTATCCCATTTGGACTCCATTTGATATGGGGTTTCTGCGAAACATAAAACATGCAACAGACAGGAACTGGCACTGGGCACTGGATCAATATGTTAGTCCCAAAAAATAGTATAAAAAGTTGCCAAAAGTATATGAAAGTTGTAGAATATTGGCATGGAACAATCAAAAATTATAGATACGACGGAGACGTATCAACATCTCCAAACTTAATTCCTGCTCGTCCTCGAGTAGGTAAATGATAAAAAAGATAATTTTTGATGTCGAATGCTACCTAGCATAATCTTGATCATATGTCTAATCATTGGCATGAATATTAAGACACGAGTGATTCAAAGCAATAGTCTATCATTTGACATAAAAACAATAATACTTCGAGCGTACCAATAAAGCAATCATGTCTTTTCAAAACAACATGGCCAAAGAAAGTTATCCCTACAAAATCATATAGTCTGGCTGTTGCTCTACCTTCATCACACAAAGTATTTAATCATGCACAACCCCGATGACAAGCCAAGCAATTGTTTCATACTTTAATAATCTCGAACTTTTTCAACTTTCACGCAATACATGAGCGTGAGCCATGGATATAGCATTATAGGTGGAATAGAATATGATGGTGGAGGTCATGAGGAGAAGAAAAAAAGGGAGAAAGTCTCACATCGATGCGGCTAATCAACGGGCTATGGAGATGCCCATCAATTTATATCAATGTGAGTGTGTAGGGATTGCCATGCAACAGATGCACTAGAGCTATAAGTGTATGAAAGCTCAAACTGAAAACTAAGTGGGTGTGCATCCAACTTGCTTGCTCATGAAGACCTCGGGCATTTGAGGAAGCCCATCATCGGAATATACAAGCCAAGTTCTACAATGAAAATTCCCACTAGTATATGAAAGTTAAAGCATAGAAGACTCTCTCTATGAAGAACATGGTGCTACTCTGAAGCACAAGTGTGGTAAAAGGATAGTAACATTGCCCCTTCTCTCTTTTTCTCTCATTTTTTCTTTTATTTTTATTTTTTTTATTTTTTTCTTTCTTTTTGGTGGGCTTCTTTGGCCTCTTTTTTTATTTGGGCTTCTTTGGCCTCTTTTATTTTTCATAAAGTCCGGAGTCTCATCCCGACTTGTGGGGGAATCATAGTCTCCATCATCCTTTCGTCACTGGGGCAATGCTCTAATAATGATGATCATCACACTTTTGTTTACTTACAACTCAATATTGAAACTCGATATCTCGAACAAAGATATGACTCTATATGAATGCTTCCCGTGGTGTACCAGGATGTGCAATGATCTAGCATAGCAATGACATCAAAAAACGGACAAGCCATGAAAACATCATGCTAGCTATCTTACGATCATGCAAAGCAATATGACAATGAATGCTCGAGTCATGTATATGATGATGATGGAAGTTGCATGGCAATATATCTCAGAATGGCTATGGAAATGCCATGATAGGTAGGTATGGTGGCTGTTTTGAGGAAGATATAAGGAGGCTTATGTGTGACAGAGCGTATCATATCACGGGGTTTGGATGCACCGGCGAAGTTTGCACCAACTCTCGAGGTGAGAAAGGGCGATGCACGGTACCGAAGAGGCTAACAATGATGGAAGGGTGAGAGTGCGTATAATACATGGACTCAACATTAGTCATAAAGAACTCATATACTTATTGCAAACATCTACAAGCCATTGAAAACAAAGTACTACGCGCATGCTCCTAGGGGGATAGATTGGTAGGAAAGGACCATCGCTCGTCCCCGACCGCCACTCATAAGGAAGACAATCAATAAATAAAATTGTGCTCCAACTTCATCACAAAGCGGTTCACCATACGTGCATGCTACGGGAATCACAAAGCTCAACACAAGTATTTCTACTAATCCACAACCACCCACTAGCATGACTCTAATATCACCACCTTTATATCGCAAAACTATTGCAAGAAATCAAACATATCATATTCAGCGATCTACAAGTTTATGTAGGATTTTATGACTAACCATGTGAATGACCAATTCCTGTCATCTCTCTAAATAGATATAAGTGAAGCAAGAGAGTTTAATTCTTTCTACAAAAGATATGCCGATGCTCTAACAAATATAAGTGAAGCAAAAGAGCATTCTACAAATGGCGGTTTTCTATATGAAGAGAAACAAGCAATCCAGACTTCAAATGATATAAGTGAGGCACATGAAGCATTCTATAAAGCCATACTCAAAAGATTTAAGTGAAGTGCAATGAGAATTCTATAAATCAACCAAGGACTATCTCATACCAGCATGGTGCAGAAAAGAAAAAGTGAGAACTAAATGCAAAAGACGCTCCAAGACTTGCACATATCGCACGAATGAAACGAATACGAAAACATACCGATACTTGTTGAAGAAAGAGGGGATGCCTTCCGGGGCATCCCCAAGCTTAGACGCTTGAGTCTCCTTGAATATTTACTTGAGGTGCCTCGGGCATCCCCAAGCTTGAGCTCTTGCCTCTCTTCCTTTTCCTCATATCGAGACCTCCTTGTTTAGACACTTCATCCACACAAAACTTCAACAGAAAACTCGGTAAGATCCGTTAGTATAATAAAGCAAATCACCACTCTAAGTACTGTTGCAACCCAATTCATATTTTGTTTTTGCATTGTGTCTACTGTAACATAACTTTTTCATGGCTTAATCCACTGATATAAATTGATAGATTCATCGAAACAAGCAAACTATGCATCAAAAACAGAATCTGTCAAAAACAGAACAGTCTATAGCAATCTGAACATCCACCATACTTATGGTAAGCCAACAATTTTACAAAAATTAGGAAAAAAAAAAGTTGTATAGCAAGACAGTGCAAAAGGAATCATAACCATTTGACGTTCCACTTAAAAATGTAAAATCACGCACTACATCCAAAGTTTGTGTCCTGCACCGTACAAACCAACAAGCATTGTAAACATCCTAAAGGCAAACCTTGGCACATTATTTTTATAATACAATGGAATTATACAAGGGGATAATTATTTTTGATGAAAAGTTTCTGTAATAAAGATTCACAAAGTTTCCGTGAGCATGAACAAAGTTCAAGGAGCTCTCCCACTTCAACAATGCCTGTCTTTCTCACTTTCACTTTCCTTTTTGAAAAGTTTTGAGTTCCCCTCTTTAATTTTTTTTTAAACTATATGAAAGCACACAACAGAAATAAATGACTCTCTAAAACTTCCGAGTTGTCTCCCTGGCAGCGCTTTCTTTAAAGCCATTAAGCTAGGCATATAGTGCTCAAGTAATGGATCCATCTGGATCCCAAGGTATATCAAAGCCAATTTTAATTAACAATGATTTGTAATTTAGTAGTGAGCACAAAGTAACATATATCAAGAAATGACGAAGTCTAACCCTCTTCCTATGCATCGGCATGTCATAAAAGAACAATTCATGCACACATAGTAAAGGCCAATGCATACTATAAACAGTTTCTTGCAATTTTATCGTATGAGAAACATAGAGAGGTGGAGATATAGTTCCTCTCTCATAATAATTGCAAGTAGGATCAGCAAGCACATGCATATCACATTCGTCAAAATTATCATGTGCAATGGTAAAAGGCAACCCACATCAATATAATCCTTAATAAGCACAAACTTCTCCGATATAGTGTAGTCGGGAGAATTCAAAAAGATAATAGGACTATCATGTGTGGGTGCAATAGAAACAATTTCATGTTTAACATAAGGAACTATAGCAAGTTCATCTCCATAAGCACAATTCATATTGGCATGTTGGCCACAAGCATAGCAATCATCATCAAAAAGGGATATTTCAAACAAATTCAAGGGATCATAGCATTCATCTTAGCAATCATCCTTCGATAAGCACGAAGGGGAATTAAACAATGTATGAGTTGAAAAGTTACTCTCATTAGAAGGTGTGCAGGGGTCATCAATCCACTCCTCCTCCTTTTGTTCTTCGCTCCCCTCATCATCTTTTTCATCCAATGAGCTCACAGTTTCATCAATTTCTTCTTCCATAGCTTCCTGCAAAATATTAGTCTCTTCTTGGACAGCGGAGACTTTCTCAATAAATGCATTAATATTGTAATTGTATTCATAATTTTCATAGCAATATCTAAGTATAGCAAGATTTTCAGGCCTATAAACATCATCATCAAAAGCTTCATTCTTTTCAAACAAAGATTCAATTTCATAAGCAGCCTTAAAAGCAATAAATTCTTCAATTTGTTCAACATCATAGTAATCATATATACCATTAGCATAAGAAGCTAAGGTTTCATTATCATTAAATTTGCATGAAAAGGGAAGGTGTGGAGCCTTCATCCTAGAGCAACAAGTAATATCATATCTCAAGCATAGTTGGCGAGCATACCAACGCGACATATTAATTTGATCCCATAATAGTTTCTATTTTTGTGTCAAGCGATAATCCCTAAAGTATTCACGTTGATCCAACATGTATCCCATTATAAAGTTGAGTTGGGTTTTCTTAGAATTATCAAAGTAGTACAAAATATTTCTCACATGATGATCATCGAGGGTTTTAGGAGTTACCCCATCTCCATGAGTAGCAAGTACACCTATTTTTTTTGGTATTTCGTGTTCCATATCCATAACTAAACATAGAGAACAACTTTGAACAGCAAATAAAAATTACTTAGTGATAAAGAAAACAAGCACACACGACAATATTCACCCCACGCTACTCCCCAGCAACGGCGCCAGAAAAAGGTCTTGATAACCCACAAGTGTAGGGGAGCACAATAGTTTTCGATAAGTAAGAGTGTCGAACCCAACGAGGAGCTAAAGGTAGAATAAATATTCCCTCAAGTTCTATCGACCACCGATACAACTCTACCTACACTTGACGTTCGCTTTACCTAGAACAAGTATGAAACTAGAAGTACTTTGTAGGTGTGATAGGATAGGTTTGCAAAATAATAAAGAGCACATAAACATAAACTAGGGGCTGTTTAGATAAAGATGCAATAAAGTAAATATAGCGAGTGTGGAAAAGTGGTGGTAGGAGTTGTGAAATTGTCCCTAAGCAATTGACTACGTTACTAGACCGCTAATCACTATTGCAATTCTATTTGAGGGAGAGGCATAAGCTAACATACTTTCTCTACTTGGATCATATGCACTTACGATTGGAACTCTAGCAAAGCATCCGCAAATACTAAAGATTCATGAAGGTAAAACCCAACCATAGCATTAAAGTATCAATTCCCCTTTATCCCATACGCAAACAACCTACTTACTCGGGTCTGTGCTTCTGTCACTCACGCCACCCACCATAAGCATATCATAAACATATTGCAAACCCTACAGCGGGAATCCCTCACGCTTGCGCGACACGGAGGGCACAATAGGACAGCACCAATAATAAAACATGCAACTCAAACCAATCATAGCAATTCATCAATCAGCTATAGCACAACGAAAATCTACTCGGACATCATAGGATGGCAACACATCATTGGAAAATAATATGAAGAATAAAGCACCATGTTCAAGTAGAGGGTACAGCGGGTTGCGGGAGAGTGGACCGCTGAATATAGAAGGGGAAAGGTGATGGAGATGTTGGTGAATATGATGGAGGTGTTGGTGAAGATCGCGGTGATGATGATGGCCCCCGGCGGTGTTCCGGCGCCACCGGAAGCAAGGGGGAGAGAGCCCCCCTTCTTCTTCTTCTTCCTTGACCTCCTCCCTAGATGGGAGAAGGGTTTCCCCTCTAGTCCTTGGCTCCCATGGTGTGGTAGGGGCGAGAACTCCTCCGAGATTGGATCTATCTCTCTGTTTCTGTGTTTTGGAATTCTGCCCTGGCACCGTTTCCTTTATATCTGGAGATCCGTAACTCCGATTGGATTGAAACCTTCACCCAGATCGTTTTCCAAAAATTAGCTTTCTTGCGGCCAAAGAAGGGCATCAACCGCCTTACGAGTGGCCCACGAGGGTGGGGGGCGCGCCCGCTTTAAGTGGGCGTGGGCCCCTATCTCGTGGCCACCTCGGGCATCGTATCGCGTTGATTCTTACCCCCAAAAATCACAAATATTCTAAAATAATTCTCCGTCCGTTTTTATCCCATTTGGACTCCGTTTGATATGGGGTTTATGCGAAACATAAAACATGCAACAGACAGGAACTAGCACTGGGCACTGGATCAATATGTTAGTCCCAAAAAATAGTATAAAAAGTTGCCAAAAGTATATGAAAGTTGTAGAATATTGGCATGGAACAATCAAAAATTATAGATAGGATGGAGACGTATCAATAACCGAGATGCCTTGTTTTCTATCTGGAATGATCTTATCCCAACAATGCAAAGCAAAAGGACCGTTCCAGAAAAGGTGCAAATTAGTTTCTTCAATATTGTCTGCACAAAGAACACAGTTATAGCTATATAGGACCATTGATTTTCGGTGGAGCAAGTTCCTGGAATTGATTCTATCATGTAAGAGAAGCCAAATGAAAATTTGGTGCCTCAGTCTGCATGAAGTTTTCCATATATCTCTGAACAGTGCATGTACTTTGCTTGGTCCCATCATGTGAGCATACATCTTGATGGAGGAATAACATCTAGAAGTCCCAATTACTGACCATCTATCATTTCCTTGCCTTCACTTCTTTCTTGTAAAAATTCTTGAAGCATGTTAAACTGTAGAAATGCTTGTTGTGATAAAGGTGTATGGAAATGAGTTGCCAGTTCTACCGAGTTGAGAATTTTTTGAAGAGAAACAGTGTTGCTGTTCTTGAAAGAGCTTAGCTCAAGGAATTTGTTCTAAAGAGGTTGGTCCCACCAGCAATGTGACCAAAAGAGGGTTGTGTTGCTAGAATAGGCAGAAGAAACATCAAATTCTTTGTAGATTGGCAGCAATTTGAGCAAGGTTCTCCACTAAAATGATCCCACAATTCTCTCCTCAGGCAAAGAGGTTTGATAGTATGATTCCCAAATAATATTCACCCAAGGGATGTTCTCCTTATTGAGAAATTTGTGCACTTGTTTCAGAAGCAAAGCTTTGTTATGAACCTCAATATTCAGTATACCTAGTCCCCCATTAGCCTTGGGTTGACAAGCAGTATTCCAAGCAATCAGTACTGCTCCTCTGTCTTGAGATCCATACTTCCTCCAAAAATAGTTTCTAAAATAACGGTTAAGTTGATTCACCACTGTTATGGGTATTTTTACGGAGCACATAAATAATATGGGCAGACTGGAGAAGACAGACTTAATGAGGGTGAGCTTATCTCCAGTAGATAACAAAGTTGAGCAACCCAGCAATCTGTTCTCAACTCTTTTTAGTAAAGGCATAAAATCTTCAACCCTTGATTTACTGATACTTAGTGGAATTCCCAAGTATTGAAGTGGCAATGTACCTATCTGACAACCCAATAGGTTTGTGAGAATTTGCATCTTGTGATCAGGGGTATTGATGGAGATCATTGTAGATTTTGAGTAATTCACTTTCAGACCAGTATAAGCAGCAAAATGGAGCAATAGATTCTTGATGTTGTGAAGTTGAGTAGCATCATCATTTGCTACCAAAATGGTATCATCGGCATATTGAATAATGGGGTAGTCTTGGCTGGACTGGTGAATCAAAGGAGCTGAAATTAGATCACTTCTCTTTGCCTCGTTCAACATTGTTTGTAGGATATCAGCTGCCAAAACAAAAATGAGAGGGGACAGAGGGTCACCTTGCCTCACTCCACATTTACACGGGAATTGTTTACCAGGAACCCCATTCAGCAGGACAGAAGAAAATCCAGTGCTGTAAAAAGAGAGTACAGAAGGTTGTGCCTTCTAGTTTCATCCATCTCATGATCATCAAAAGGAATCCACTAACAAGGTTGATCAAGTCTTGTTAGCAAGCTCATTCCGAATAACATGGAACCGGAGAAATTTCAAATAACACTAGGTTACCTCAACGGGGATATGAACATCCCCAACAATAAGAATATCATACTTTTTCTTGATAGTAGGAAGAGGAAATTCAAAACCTCCAATAATAATAGTTGGAACTTTTCCAATAGAATTGATGCTATGAACTTGAGGTTGTTTCCTCGGAAATTGTACCATATGCTCATTACCATTAACATGAAAAGTGACATTGCCTTTGTTGCAATCAATAACAGCCCCTGCAGTATTCAAAAAGGGCCTACCAAGGATAATTGACATACTATCGTCCTCGGGAATATCAAGAATAACAAAGTCTGTTAAGATAGTGTCATTTGCAACCACAACAGGCACATGCTCACAAATATCGACAGGTATAGCAGTTGATTTATCGGCCATTTGCAAAGAGATTTCAGTAGGTGTCAACTTATTCAATTCAAGTTTACGATATAAAGCGAGAGGCATAACACTAACACTAGCTCCAAGATCACATAAAGCAGTTTTAACATAATTTCTTTTAATGGAGCATGGTATAGTTGGTACCCCTGGATCTCCAAGTTTCTTTGGTATTCCACCCTTAAAAGTGTAATTAGCAAGCATGGTGGAAATTTCAGCTTCTGGTATCTTTCTTTTATTTGTAATGATATTCTTCATATATTTAGCATAAGGATTTATTTTAAGCATATCAGTTAAGCGCATACGTAAGAAGATAGGTCTAATCATTTCAGCAAAGCGCTCAAAATCCTCATCATCCTTTGTCTTGGATGGTTTAGGAGGAAAAGGCATGGGTTTCTGAACCCATGTTTCTCTTTCTTTACCGTGCTTCCTAGCAACAAAATCTCTCTTATCATAACGTTGATTCTTTGATTGTGGGTTATCAAGATCAACAGCAGGTTCAATCTCTACCTCATTATTATTGCTAGATTTAGCATCAACATGAACATTATCCTTAACATTATTACTAGGTTCATGTTCATCACCTGATTGTGTTTCAGCATCAGAAATAGAAATATCATTGGGGTTCTCAGGTGTGTCTACAACAGGTTCCCTAGAAGTATGCAAAGTCCTATCATTTTTCTTTTTCTTCTTTCTAGAAGGACAAGGTGCATCTAAATTATTTCTCTGAGAATCCTGCTCGATTCTCTTAGGGTGGCCTTCAGGATACAAAGGTTCCGGAGTCATTCTACCGGTTCTAGTAGCCACTCTAACAGCAAAATCATGTTTATTATTTAATTCATCGAGCAAATCACTTTGAGCTTTAAGTACTTGCTTTGCTTGAGTGGTAACCATAGAAGCATATTTGTTAATGAGTTTAGTTCACCTTTAACTCTAGCCATATAATCACTCAAGCGTCCTATCTCGAAAGCATTATTCTTTAATTATCTACCAACATAAGCATTAAAACTTTCTTGTCTGGCCATAAAGTCATCAAATTCATCTAAACATTGGCTATGAAATTCAGTAGACAGGATTTCAACTTTATCATATCTATAGAGAGAATTTACATTTACTACCTGTGTCGGGCTATCAAGACAATGTGTTTCTTCAACAGGCGGTATATTAAGACCATGTATTTCTTCAATAGGAAGTAAATTCTTAACATCTTCAGCTTTAATACCTTTTTCTTTCATAGATTCCTTTGCCTCTTGCATATCTTCAGGACTGAGAAATAGAACACCCCTCTTCTTAGGAGTTGGTTTAGGAGTTGGCTCAGGAATTGGCTCAGGAAGAGTCCAATTATTTTCATTAGTCAACATATTATTCAATAGCAATTCAGCTTGATCGACTGTTCTTTCCCTGAAAACACAACCATCACAACTATCCAAGTGGTCCTTGGAAGCATCAGTTAGTCCATTATAAAATATATCAAGTACTTCATTGTTCTTAAGAGGATGATCAGGCAAAGCATTAAGTAATCGGAGAAGCCTCCCCCAAGCTTGTGGGAGACTCTCTTCTTTGATTTGCACAAAATTATATATTTCCTGCAAGGCAGCTAGTTTCTTATGAGCAGGGAAATATTTAGCAGAGAAGTAATAAATCATATCCTGGGGACTACGCACACAACCAGGATCAAGAGAATTAAACCAAGTCTTAGCATCACCCTTTAATGAGAATGGAAATATCTTAAGGATATAATAATAGCGAGACTTCTCATCATTAGTAAATAGGGTGGCTATATCATTTAACTTGGTAAGATCTGCCACAACAGTTCCAGATTCATAGCCATAAAAAGGATCAGATTCAACCAAAGTAATTATTTCAGGATCAACAGAGAATTCATCATCCTTATCAGTAACAAAGATAGGTGAAGTAGCAAAAGCAGGGTCATATTTCATCCTAGCATTCAGAGTTTTCTGTTTAAGTTTAGCTAGTAATTTCTTAAGATCAGATCTATCATTGCAAGCAAAAAGATCTCTAGCAGTTTCTTCATGCACAACATAACCCTTAGGAACAACAGACAATTCATAATTAGGGGGAGAACCTTCATCATCACTATCATCAATAATTTCATCATCAATAATTTCATTCTCTCTAACCCTAGCAAGTTGTTCATCAAGATATTCACCTAATGGCACAGTAGTATCAAGCATAGAAGTAGTTTCATCATAAGTATCATGCATAGCAGAAGTGGCATCATCAATAACATGCGACATATCAGAATTCATAGCAGTTGCAGGTTTAGGTGTCGCAAGCTTACTCATAACAGAAGGGGAATCTAGTGCAGAGCTAGATATCAGTTCCTTACCTCCCCTCGTAGTTGAGGGAAAAATCTTAGTTCTTGCGTCTTTCAAGTTCTTCATAGTGATCAACAGATATAAATCCCAAGTGACTCAAAGAATAGAGCTATTCTCCCCGGCAACGGCGCCAGAAATTAGTCTTGATAACCCACAATTATTGGGGATCGCAGCAGCTTTCAAGGGTAGAGTATTCAACCCAAATTTATTGATTCAACACAAGGGGAGCCAAAGAATATTCTCAAGTATTAGCAGTTGAGTTGTGAATTCAACCGCACCTGGATAACTTAGTATCTACAACAAAGTATTTAGTAGCAAAGTAGTTTGATAGTAATGGTAACAGTGGCAAAAGTAACGATAGCAGTTTTGTAGTAGTTGTAACAGTAGCAACGGAAAAGTAAATAAGCGAAGCACAATATGTGAAAAGCTCGTAGGCATTGGATCAGTGATGGATAATTATGTCGGATGCGATTCCTCATGTAATAGCTATAACATAGGGTGACACAGAACTAGCTCCAGTTCATCAATGTAATGTAGGCATGTATTCCGAATATAGTCATACGTGCTTATGGAAAAGAACTTGCATGACATCTTTTGTCCTATCCTCCCGTGGCAGCGGGGTCCTAGTGGAAAGTAAGGTATATTAAGGCCTCCTTTTAATAGAGTATCGGACCAAAGCATTAACACATAGTGAATACATGAACTCCTCAAACTACGGTCATCACCGAGAAGTATCCCGATTATTGTCACTTCGGGGTTGTCGGATCATAACACATAATAAGTGACTATGGACTTGCAAGATAGGATCAAGAACTCACATATATTCATGAAAACATAATAGGTTCAGATCTGAAATCATGGCACTCGGGCCCTAGTGACAAGCATTAAGCAGAGCAAAGTCATAGCAACATCAATCTCAGAACATAGTGGATACTAGGGATCAAACCCTAACAAAACTAACTTGATTACATGGTAAATCTCATCCAACCCATCACCATCCAGCAAGCCTACGATGGAATTACTCATGCACGGCGGTGAGCATCATGAAATTGGTGATGGAGGCTGGTTGATGATGATGACAGCGATGGACCCCCCTCTCCGGAGCCCCGAACGGACTCCAGATCAGCCCTCCTGAGAGAGATTAGGGCTTGGCAGCGGCTTCGTATCGTAAAACATGATGAAACTTTCTCTCTAGTTTTTTTCTCCGTGAAAGGAAATATATAGAGTTGGAGTTGGGGTTAGTGGAGCATCAGGGGGCCCACGAGACAGGGGGCGCACCCAGGGGGAGGGGGGGCGCCCCCCACCCTCGTGGACAGGGTGTGGGCCCCCTGGCCTTGATTCTTTCGCCAGTATTTTTTATATTTTCCAAAAGTTATCTTCGTGGATTTTCAGGTCATTCGGAGAACTTTTGTTTTCTGCACAATAAACAACACCATGGCAGTTCTGCGGAAAACAACGTCAGTCCGGGTTAGTTTCATTCAAATCATGCAAATTAGAGTTCAAAACAAGGGCAAAAGTGTTTGGAAAAGTAGATACATTGGAGACGTATCAGTAACACAGGCAAGAACTCCTTCTTTGACAGTTTCATTTTGAACTACTTCAAAATCTTATCAAGGTATGTACTCATTGGAAAATCTTATCAAGCGTCTTGATCTATCTCCATAGATCTTGATGCTCAATGTGTAAGCAGCTTTACCGAGGTATTTCTTTGAAAACTCTTATTCCAGTATCCTTTTATGCTATCCAGAATTTCTATATCATTTCCAATCAACAATATGTCATCTACATATAGTTTTAGAAATGCTACAGAGCTCCCACTCACTTTCTTGTAAATACAGGCTTCTCCAAAAGTCTGTATAAAACCATATGCTTTGATCAACTCATCAAATTGTATATTCCAACTCCGAGATGCTTGCACCAGTCCATAGATGGATCGCTGGAGCTTGCACATTTTGTTAGCACCTTTAGGATTGACAAAACCTTCTGGTTGCATCATATACAACTCTTCTTTAATAAATCCATGAAGGAATGTAGTTTTGACATCCATTTGCCAGATTTCATAAAATGTGGCAATTGCTAACATGATTCGGACAGACTTAAGCATCGATACGAGTGAGAAAATCTCATCGTATTCAACACCTTGAACTTGTCGAAAAACCTTTTGCGACGAGTCGAGCTTTGTAGATAGTAACACTACTATCAGAGTCTGTCTTCCTCTTGAAGATCCATTTATTTTCTATGGCTTGCCGATCATCGGGCAAGTCCACCAAAGTCCACACTTTGTTCTTATACATGGATCCCATCTCAGATTTCATAGCCTTCAAGCCCTTTCGCGGAATCTGGGCTCATCATCGCTTCCTCATAGTTCGCAGGTTCATCATGGTCTAGTAACATGACTTCCAGAACAGGATTACCGTACCACTCTGGTGCGGACTGTACTTTGGAAGACCTACGAGGTTCTGTAGTAACTTAATCTGAAGTTTCATGATCATCATCATTAGTTTCCTCACTAATTGGTGTAGGAATCACTAGGACTAATTTCTGTGATGAACTACTTTCCAATTCGGAAGAAGGTACAATTACGTTATTAAGCTCTACTTGCCTCTCACTCACTTTCGAGAGAAACTCCTTCTCTAGAAAGGATCCATCTTAGCAACGAATATCTTGCCTTCAGATCTGTGATAGAAGGTGTACCCAACAGTTTCCTTTTGGTATTGTATGATGACGCACTTCTCCGATTTGGGTTCGTGCTTATCAGGTTGAAACCTTTTCACATAAGCATCACGGCCCCAAACTTTAAGAAACAACAACTTTGGTTTCTTGTCAAACCATAGTTCATAAGGCGTCGTCTCAACTGATTTTGATGGTGCCCTATTTAAAGTGAATGCAACTGTCTCTAATGCATAACCCCAAAATGATAGTGGTAAATCGGTAAGATACATCATAGATTGCACCATATCTAGTAAAGTACGATTACGACGTCCGGACACACCATTACATTGTGGTGTTCCAGGTGGCGTGAGTTTGCGAAACTGTTTCACATTGTTTAAAATGAAGACCAAACTCGTAACTCAAATATTCGTCTCCACGATCAGAAACTTTATTTTCTTGGTACGATCATTTTCCACTTCACTCTGAAATTCTTTGAACTTTTCAAATGTTTCAGACTTATGTTTCATTAAGTAGATATACCCATATATGCTCAAATCATCTGTGAAGGTCAGAAAATAACGATACTTGCCATGAGCCTTAACACTCATCGGATCGCATACATCAGTATGTATTATTTCCAATAAGTCAGTTGCTCACTCCATTGTTCCGGAGAACTGAGTCTTAGTCATCTTGCCCATGAGGCATGGTTCGTAAGCATCAAGTGATTCATAATCAAGTGATTCCAAACGCCCATCAGCATGGAGTTTCTTCATGCGCTTTACACCAATATGACCTAAATGGCAGTGCCACAAATAAGTTGCACTATCATTATTAACTTTGCATCTTTTGGCTTCAATATGAATATGTGTATCACTACGAGCGAGATTCAATAAACCATTTATATTGAGTGTATGACCATAGAAGGTTTTATTCATGTCAATAGAACAACAATTATTCTTTGACTTAAATGAATAACCGTATTGCAATAAACATGATCCAATCATATTTATGCTCAACGCAAACACCAAAACATTTATTTTAGGTTCAACACTAATCCCGAAAGTATAGGGAGTGTACGATGATGATCATATCAATCTCGGAACCACTTCCAACACTCATCGTCACTTCACCCTCAACTAGTCTCAGTTTATTCTGTAACTCCTGTTTCAAGTTACTAATCTCAGCAACCGACCAAGTATCAAATACCCAGGACTATAATAAACACTTGTAAGGTACACATCAATAACCTGTATATCAAATATACCCTTGTTCACTTTGCCATCCTACTTATTCACCAAATATTCAGGGCATTTCCGCTTCCAGTGACCATTTCCTTTGCAGTAGAAGCACTCAGTTTCAGGCTTTGGTCCAGCTTTGGGCTTCTTCACGGGAGTGACAACTTGCTTGCCATTCTACTTGAAGTTCCCCTTCTTTCCCTTTGCCCTTTTCTTGAAACTAGTGGTCTTGTCAATCATCAACACTTTGATGCTTTTTCTTGATTTCTATCTTCGTTGATTTCAGCATCACGAAGATCTTGGGATTCGTTTTTGTCATCCCTTGCATATTATAGTTCATCATGAAGTTCTACTAACTTGGTGATGGTGACTAGAGAACTCTGTCAATCACTATCTTATCTGGAAGATTAACTCCCACTTGATTCAAGCGATTGTAGTACCCAAACAATCTGAGCACATGCTCACTGCTTGAGCTATTCTCCTTAGCTATAGAACTTGTTGGAGACTTCATATCTCTCAACTCGGGTATTTGCTTGAAATATTAACTTCAACTCCTAGAACATCTTATATGGTCCATGATGTTCAAAACGTCTTTGAAGTCCCGATTCTAAGCTGTTAAGCATGGTGCACTAAACTATCAAGTAGTCATCATATTGAGCTAGCCAAACGTTCATAACGTCTGCATCTGCTTCTGCAATAGGTCTGTCACCTAGCGGTGCATCAACGACATAATTCTTCTATCCAGCAATGAGGATAAACCTCAGATCACGGACCCAGTCCGCATCATTGCTACTATCATCTTTCAACTTAGTTTCCTCTAGGAACACATATAAAACATAGGGAAGCAACAACACGAGCTATTGATCTACAGCATTATTTGCAAAATACTATCAGGACTAAGTTCATGATAAATTAAAGTTCAATTAATCATATTACTTAAGAACTCCCACTTAGATAGACATCCCTCTAATCATCTAAGTGATCACGTGATCCAATTCAACTAAACCATGTCTGATCATCACGTGAGATGGAGTAGTTTTCAATGGTGAACATCACTATGTTGAACATATCTACTATATGATTCACGCTCGACCTTTCGGTCTCGGAGTTCCGAGGCCATATCTGTATATGCTAGGCTCGTCAAGTTTAACCTAAGTACTCCGCGTGTGCAACTGTTTTGCACCCGTTGTATTTTAACGGAGAGCCTATCACACCCGATCATCACGTGGTGTCTCAGCACGAAGAACTTTCACAACGGTGCATACTCAGGGAGAACACTTATACCTTGAAATTTAGTGAGGGATCATCTTATAATGCTACCGTCAATCAAAGCAAAATAAGATGCATAAAGGATAAACATCACATGCAATCAATATAAGTGATATGATATGGCCATTATCATCTTGTGCTTGTGATCACCATCTTCGAAGCACCGTCATGATCACCATCGTCACCGGCGCGACACCTTGATCTTCATCGTAGCATCGTTGTTGTTTAGCCACCTATTGCTTCTACGACTATCGCTACCGCTTAGTGATAAAGTAAAGCAATTACAGGGCGATTGCATTGCATACAATAAAGCGACAACCATATGGCTCCTGCCAGTTGCTGATAACTTTGTTACAAGACATGATCATCTCATACAATAAAATTTAGCATCATGTCTTGACCATATCACATCACAACATGCCCTGCAAAAACAAGTTAGACGTCCTCTATTTTGTTGTTGCAAGTTTTACATGGCTGCTACGGGCTGAGCAAGAACCGTTCTTACCTACACATCAAAACCACAACGATAGTTCGTCAAGTTAGTGATGTTTTAACCTTCTCAAGGACCGGGTGTAGCCACACTCGGTTCAACTAAAGTTGGAGAAACTGACACCCGCCAGCCACCTATGTGCAAAGCATGTCGGTAGAACCAGTCTCGCGTAAGCGTACGCATAATGTCGGTCCGGGCCACTTCATCCAACAATACCGCCGAACCAAAGTATGACATGCTGGTAAGCAGTATGACTTGTATCGCCCACAACTCACTTGTGTTCTACTCGTGCATATAACATCTACGCATAAAACCTGGCTCTGATACCACTGTTGGGGAGCGTAGTAATTTCAAAAAAAATCCTACGCACCCGCAAGATCATGGTGATGCATAGCAACAAGAGGGGAGAGTGTTGTCTACATGCCCTTGTTGATCAAAAGCGGAAGCGTTAGCACAACGCGGTTGATGTAGTCATACGTCTTCATGATCCGACCGATCAAGTACCAAACGTACGGCACCTCTGAGTTCAGCAAACGTTCAGCTCGATGACGTCCCATGAACTCCGATCCAGCAGAGCTTTGCGGGAGAGTTCCATCAGCACGATGGCGTGACGACGGTGTTAATGATGCTACCGACGCAGGGCTTCGCCTAAGCACCGCTACGATATTACCGAGGTGGAATATGGTGGAGGGGGGCACCACACACGGCTAAGAGATCAAGAGATCAATTGTTGTGTCTAGAGGTGGCCCCCTTCCCCCGTATATAAAGGATCAAGGGGGAGGGGGCGGCCGACCAAGAGGAGGCGCGCCAGGGAGGAGTCCTACTCCCACCGGGAGTAGGACTCCCTCTTTTTCCTAGTTGGAGTTGGAGGGAGGAAGGAAGGGAGAGAGGAGAGGAAGGAAAAGGGGGGGGGGGCGCCACCCCCCTCCTTATCCTATTCGGACTAGAGGGGGAGGGGGCGAGCGGCCTGCCCTGGCCGCTCCTTCTCTTCTCCACTAGGGCCCATTAGGCCCACTAAACCCCCCAGGGGGTTCCGGTAACCCCCGGTACTCCGGTATATGCCCGAAACCATCCAAAACCATTCCGGTGTCCAAACATAGTCATCCAATATATCGATAGTTACATCTCGACCATTTCGAGACTCCTCGTCATGTATGTGATCATATCCGGGACTCCGAACTACCTTCAGTACATCAAAACACAAAAACTCATAATACCAATCGTCACCGAACTTTAAGCGTGCGGACCCTACGGGTTTGAGAACTATCTAGACATGACCGAGACACGTCTCCGGTCTATAATCAATAGCGGAACCTGGATGCTCATATTGGCTCCTACATGTTATAAGAAGATCTTTATCGGTCAGACCGCATAACAACATACGTTGTTCACTACAAAAAAATACACTTCCGTGATGATACGTGTTTGTCACAGTAGGCCGCGTTTTTTGTCATGCATGTATATCCATGACGATTTTATGAAAGAATCAAGATAGTCATACCTGTGCTGTCGTAGAAGTGTTCCATGACATTACCAAAATTATCATCACAGAAGTGTCCAATTCCATGACGATAAATCGCGCGTCACAGAAGTGCTTTCGTCAAGGGTGACCGACACGTGGCATCCACCATAACGGAATGTCGTTAAGCTATCGGGTTCGGTTTTGGATCCGATAACCCGCTAACAGCCCGGACCAATGGGGATTTTCCATGTGTAAAATCATCATTGGCCGCAGGAAACACGTGTTGCCTCACCGTTGGGACAGATGTCATCCACTCATTGGACAGGAGGCGCCTATGATAGGTCGACACGTGGCACGGTCCAACAGTGGCCCATTCTGGTGAAAAAGGCCGGCCCAATAAAAATTAGCAGGCCGACCCATATAAGGCCTACTTGTGTCAGGTCCATTCAAGCCCACGACCCATACGAGATGTGCCAATTCAGCCCGTCAACGGCCCGTTATAGATTTGACACCATTGCGGCCCATCGCCAGTTAGAGCCTGTTAACAGCCCTCTATATATTTGGGCTCAATATCGGCTCGATGAGATTTTGGCCTGTTAACGGCCCATTCAATGGATGGGCCAATTTTCAGGATGTACATCTTTCGGCCTTTTAGCGACCCATTTAAATGTTGGGCTAATTTCTGGCCCGGTGTGTCTTTCAGCCTGTTGACGGCCCATAAATCTGATGAGCCATTTGTAGTCGGACCTGAGTTTCGGCCTTTTAGCGGCCCATTTAAGTGTTGGGCCAATTTGCGGCCCGGTGTCACTTTCAGCCTGTTGATGGCCCATAAATCAGTTGGGCCATTTGTAGTCGGACCTGAGTTTTGGCTTTTTAGCGACCCATTTAAGTGTTGGGCCAATTCCCGGCCATGTGTGCCTTTTGTCCCGTTAACACCATTGCGGACCATAAATTTGTAGTCGGACCTTAGTTTTGGCCTTTTAAGGGCCCATGCCCTTCATGGTCCAATACCAGCCTGGTTTCTCTTTCGGCCTGCTAAAGGCCCACAACACAGTTGGGCCATTTACAATACGACCCGACTTTCGGCCTCTTAGCGGCCCATGCTCTTCATGGTCCAGTACAAGCCCCCTGTCTCTTTCGGCCTACTAAAGGCCTACAGTATAGTTGGGCCATATGTAGCCCAAACTTATTAACGGCCTGTTAACGGCCCGTGAAATAAATTGGGCCCACCTGTTGCCCGATTCGATGTCGGCTTGTTAACGACCCGGGAGGTAAGAGGGCCGACCATTAACTTTCGGCCTAGTAACGTCCCATTAACTTAATGGGCCCACTAAAGTTCATACATGTCTTTAGGCCAAATTAGATAATTTGAGCCCATTACGATGAGCAATTATGCACATGACCAAAACCGATCAAGCAAAGGTACGACATACAGGGAATAACGTTGCACATCCAGCATATATTACAGGAAATTACATCCACTGGGCAATCAAAGATTGATGCCAGTGCAAATAAATGAGCAGAACCTAACCATCTACAACGTCACAATCTGCAACCTCAGCATAGATGACGCCCATAAGCATGTGGGCAAGTTCTTGCTTTGCTACACTGTCTCTGAAAACATTGATCAGTTGTTGTGTCGCACGACTCTGCACCTCTGATTCATCCACCATTTCCATAATTGCTTCAGCCATTAATTGGTTCACAAACATACATTTATTCTGTTGCATTCGAGACAGAGGATACTCAACAGATTCAGATGGCAATTTTGGCAGGCTTGTATTATTGATAGTGGAGAGTGTCTCGACCACTGCATCATAACATTAATTAGGACGGGAACCAAACAGATTAATCATGAGTTATTGCCATATTACCTGGCCTAGATTTACTAGAAAGAAACAATGGGGTTGCCTTGCTGTTTTCAGAGTTTGTCTTCTTATCTTCAGCAGCCTGCACAAAATTAACACACTAGCATTGCTATGATTGGCCGACTCAGATAATAGGAAAGCAACATTGACACAATGAATGTCACAATATGGCACAACTATCATCAGCCAGGTAAGGTAATACGAAAGCAACATTGACACAATGAATGAATGGGCAACCAGAGAAGCACTACAATTCAGTAATGTGCGTGATATGAGATAGTACACTCATGCAGCTCAGTATGCAAAACTACCAGGCAGTTTTCCTTACAAAAATCAACATTGGCGCCTTTAACATTTTGCTACAACTAATTTTAGATCAGATAAAGGTTAGATTCACGCCAATTAACAAAATACATGCTGATGTAAAAATATAGTGATATACAACAGGTACTTACATCAGCATTGGAGCACAGAGAATTCCCGCAAGATATTTTCCTCGGATACGATCCCAATGGAGGAAGTTTTCTATCGTTTAACCTTATTTTCTAAAAGAGAGATGGGTAAGAAACATGTAGAAAATATGATCAGAATGGTATAAAATTTCATGATGCGAGGATACGCACACGCTTCTTAGAATGGAGTTGACATTCTTTTGCTGGACTGGAGTAGACTAGTTCTTTGGCCACTATAATCTGCTTATTATCAGTGGGAGTTGGGTTTCTCTGTGCTGGAGCAGTATCTGTGAAAAATGGAGTTGGTTTATTATCTCCTGGCATTTGGATCTTTTGCAAAGACCTGGTTTGTAACCCTTCAGATTCTAACATAGCCGTCTTCCCCTTGCATGCCTTATATAGAAGAATGGTGATTCAGTTATAAAACATGCTACAACAGAGATGGAATAGGTACTGAAGAATAGAAAGGCATGACATATTGACATGTGTTCCCTCCATCCGGAAATAAATGGATGGGTCTAGGCGTATTTCAGTTCTAGATACATCAAGTTTTATCCATTTCCGCGACATGTAATCCGGACGGAGGGAGTATGATGTAAGAGCTAGGGATACGACAGGATAACACAGTAATAAAAACACTGAAAACCCACTGCAGAACCAAAGTATTCAAACGCACTGATATGAGATAGTACACTCATGCAGCTCGGGATACAAAACTACCAGGCAGTTTTCCTTACAAAAAACAACATTGCGGCCTTTAATCATACATTTTGCTACAACTAAATTTAGATCAAATAAAGGTTGGATTCATGCAGATTAACAAAATACATGCTGATGTAAAAATATAGTGATATAAAACAGGTACTTACATCTGCATTGGAGCACAGAGAATTCCTGCAAGAATCTTTCCTCACATACGATACCAGTGCAGAAATTCTTCTATCTGTTAAGCTTATTTTCTAAAAGAGAGATGGGTAAGAAACATGTAGAAAATATGATCAACATGCTATAAAATTTCATGACGCAAGGATACGCACACGCTTCTTAGAATGGAGTTGACATATTTTTGCTGGACTGGAGCGGACTAGTTCTTTGGCCACTGGAATCTGCTTATTATCGGTAGGAGTTGGGTTTCTCTGTGCTGGAGCAGTATCTATAAAAACTGCAGTTGGTTTATTATCTCCTACCATTTGAATCTTTTGCAAAGGCCTTGTTTGTAACCCTTCAGATTCTTACATAGTCGTCTTCCCCTTGCATGCCTTGTATAGAAGAATGGTGCTTTAATTATAAAACATGCTACAGCAGAGAGATGGAATAGGTACTGAAGAATAGAAAGGCATGACATATTGACATGTATTCCCTCCATCTGGAAAAAATGGATGGGTCTAGGCGTATTTTAGTTCTAGATACATCCTTTTTTATCCATTTCGGCAACATGTAATCTGGACGGTGGGAGTATGGTGTAAGAGCTAGGGATACGACAGGACAATACAGCAAAAAAACACAAGATGAATGTAAAACTATATGCTAGCGGAATACATACAGAAATAACTAAGGCAACATACACGTGTATGATTGGGAAACTAAGATGGCATTGCAACAAAGCACTAGAACAACACTTCAATGTAAAAAAACATGGTATGGTAGACAGATGAAGTACATACTGATGAATAACAATGTATAAGATATCCAGAAGCATGATGTCCAAATTAAGCAGATGGAATTGTGATAGAGTAGAATGACAGTACTTGAATTTGAAAACATGTTATCATGAATGGAATAGGTACTGAAAAACAGGAAGGCATGACATATTTATATGCATGATCAGTATGCTAAGCACATGGCATTGCAACAGAGTAGATACACTCCAGGACATTATATGCATGTTGTACCCATATCACAGGCCAAGTTAGAGCAAGGACCTTGTGGGGTGAAGAGGATTCATCATCTTTCTGCAAGTCTTCTGAAGAACTGCCTTTACATGTTCCATCATATTGGGTATCATTGACATCATGTTTATTGGCCTTTACATTGCTCTGTGAGGTTCTTGTGGATATATCAGTGTGTGCAATTATATCTGACATGCATGGAAGACAACTAGTAGTTGGATTTATGTAATGAGTGCCTGTAGGAGACGACATAAATAGTAGGACTGGGGTTAATTAGTAGCAACAGGTCTCATAAACTAGAGGGAGAACACAGATGAAAGCTACAAAATATGTATCGTTTGTACTCGAGATTAACTAGATGGCACACAAAAGTATTAAAGAACAACATAGGTAATACTAGAAGTGGTATAATACTATAATCACCAGCCTGTGGGATAGCATTGGCTGATGGATGATAACTATGGAACAACGTTACCTAAAGAACAAGTATCTTAGCTGAACTATGGAACAACGTTAACTCCTGAACAAGACTCGTAAGAGATCAGCATGAATATACATTGAAATGTGATGATCTATTTTCCACACTTAGATGAATAACAAAGCGATAAATGGTGCACACAAGTAAGATGAGGGTACAACCTATCTGGCTGCCATCCATAGGAGTGAGCATCATGTGCTGACTTGTCGATGGCCCTGCAGTTGTTGTGGCTGTCCATGTCGGGCACGCGCATTCGATGTAGGGAACTGTTGAGTGGGGACTATAGCTCCCTTCTGGTGTATGCTTCCCTTGTTGGAGCAGCTGCAATGAGTCGGAAGACGGTGTGTTTGAAGATGCAGATAACGCATAATGTTAAGAACGACATATCTCTTTGATATGAAGAAATACACTAAGAGATCAATAGCAAGGTATGAGAGTGGTCACACGTCTGTTGACTGAAGACTAAATTGGGGTCACACGATTTTATTTTATTTTGGTACTGTCCGATGTACGGCGGATGGCTTGATGGTCGTCTTGTGCCTCCCGGCTGACACTGTTTGGAATCTTCCCCGAAGAGCCAGCGACCAACGGCAGAGCAGTCTGCCTCTGCCATCCATGGCCCCGGCCAAAACCCTGCTCCCCGCCCCACCGCACTACCGTGGTTGCGCCACCCCCGGGCCAATCCACAAAGACTCCCCGTCATCCTGATCCAGCGGCGGCAGTACCTTCAACCCACGCAACTCTAAAAGATAGCCATCTAAGTGCTGCTTCCGTGGCGAACTTGCGGCCCCGCACCCTTACATTAGACACCAGCCAACCGGCAGCCTAGGAGCTCCGCCGCCTCAAGGGGTGCTGCTTCCCATTGGGAATCAATTGGCCCAGAATAAAAATTCAGACAACTGACGCCTAAATAAAGTGATTTGAGATGAGGTGCGACCTATCTAGCGGCATGGTGAAGTAGGCAGGTCCAACTACCGAGTCGGTGAGGCCAGCGCGGTTGCGGTGGCGACCGACAGTAGGGAAACAATGATGTCGCGACGGTCGACGACTACGTGGCCGGGACTCTGGACTGATCCGAAGTTGGAGTCGCTCTGGCGCCGTGAACAACGGCGGGGGTGAATCAGCTTCGGTACGGTTCACACGGCCGTCATCGAGGCAGCTCCAGCAGCATGGAGTAAGAGGCACATGGCCGAGTGCACGACGGCAAATGGACAGCGTCTCCGGCATTAGGGAGGAGGGCGGCTGTGAAATTGGTGCGGTGGGGGCGCCATGGAGGAGGGGCTGAGGTTTCGCGGCTCGGGAGAAGGGAGCTTCCCGGGGGGAAGGTGATTTGGCGCCCATGAGGTATGAATGGGGGGAGGGCAGGGGAGGGGGATTGGGTGGGGAGTGGAACCATGTCTTACGGACGCATTTGTCTGAAATGTGAGGGGGAGTTACAGTTCTACCCCTGCCTTTAGGCTTCTCGGCTTGGGTCTGCGTACTGAGGGTTGGGGATAGTAGAGTAACTTTGCTTCTCCCCAAATAGCGGGCGGGAGCGATTTCAGGCGAGGAGGGTGTGTTTTGAACTATAGTGGGCGCGAGCGATTTCGGGCGAGGAGAGCGTGTTTTGAAATAGTGGGCGCGAGCTATTTCGGGCGAGGAGAGCGTGTTTTGCCGACCATTGTTTACGAATTACTCGGCACATGTCACTTCGGCTAAGGAGAAGGCACGCTTGGATGAAGTTATGAACCTACCCTCGATGTACAACGGGCCAATTGATGCGTGTCCCACATAGGACGGTAATTTCGCGTCTCCCATTTATTTTCTCGGGCGAATTCCACCGATCAGAGGATGTTTAACGGTTCGTTCAAATTTTGGGAGAACGAGCATCCACGTCTACCTTACCAAGTCGATTTGAATCAAATTTTGAAATATTAGCTTGCCACTTCTTTTTTAGATGGAGAGATGATGCTGTGGAGTAATGTGTTTTTACATGCTCGTTGCTAGCGATTTACTATATGACAAATAGTTGACCCACTCAAAAAAGCGAATCAAACCCAAAATGAAATATCTCGATTCAATGAAATAGCTCGTTCACTAGGTCAAAGTAGTGAACTAAATCCAAAATTGAACACCTCAATCGAGTAGCATGTTGTACAGTATTATAGTACTCCATGAACATGTTGAAAGTAAAATTAATGAACTTGTTTGATATACGCATATATCCGTTCATGTGTGGATTGCAGACAACATGTTCTCCAATTTAAATATTTGAATGCAAGTTTATACCGAAACATGGTTTATATTAGTCTTTGATGCATAAAACGCGACCTCCCCCTCTCCCGGACTCCTGCTTTCTCTCTCTCTCTCTCTCTCTCTCTCTCTCTCTCTCTCTCTCTCTCTCTCTCTCTCTCTC